>NC_056660.1:182255381-182855381 GCF_018350195.1 Panthera tigris | reverse complement strand
AGAGAGAGAATCCCAAGCAGGCTCCATGCTGTCAATGCAGAGCCTGACATGGGGCTCGATCTCAGGAACTGTGAGATCATGACCTGAGCTGAAGTCAAGAGTCTGACACTTAACCAACTGAGCCACTCAGGTTCCCCAAGTGATGACGTCAGTTCCTAAGACAAAAGTTTGATTAATAAAGAGAGGAAGAGATTACACTCACAAGTTCAACCCATTAATAGACAGGATATTACAATAATTCTCACAGAAATCTGTCACGCATTTGATCATGCAATAAACAGTCATTGAAACCTGTTATGTGAGATACTTTTTTGGATTGGGGAAATAAGGATGAAACAAGGTTAATACAATCCTTGCCCTCAGAAACCCTGAAAGGTAGCATGGTAGACAGATGGAAAAGATATCCATGTTGTTATAAGAAATTTGGAAGAAACAAACAGATTGCTAAGATACAATAACAAGTATTTATTGAGTGTTTCTCTTCTTCTAGGCACTGAAGTGCTTAACTTTATTAGTTTATTTAACCTAACAACTCTATGGGGCATTATCATCATCTCCATTTTGTAAATTATGAAACTGAAGCATAGGAAGGCTGCCGTTGGTTGCCTACAACGTTATTGATGGCAGAGTAGGTATTAAAACTGTTATTTTAATATAGATCTTATGTTCTTAATCATGCCACTACATCTCTTTCACAAGACAAGACAGGAGGGACTTATTTTAGGCGGGGTGGGGGGGGAGTGAAGGTGACACCTGAGCTGAGATCAGAGGGATGAGAAGTCATCCATGACAAGTGTGAGAAAAGATTGTTTCAGGCAAATGAACTGAATGTAGGCGAATCTCAAGATGAAAATGGGTACAATGTGTTCAGCAAACTGAAACAGGCCAGTATGTTTGGAGAATTGTGAACAAAAGAGGCAAGTGATGATGGATCACATAGAATGTTTTGGCCCTGAGAAAAATTTAGATTTTATTCCAGGTGCAAAGGGAAGCCATTAACGGGTATTAAAAACCATTTCATCTGCTAAACATTGCTGTCCTTTTCAAGGTATAATGAAGTTTCAGAATACTGTAGCAGAATGGTTAAAAATGAGACAGTCTTTTAAAATATGGCATCTGATCATTCTATTCTTCACAGAAAATCAAATCAACATGATTTCAAGTATTTTCAGAAAAAGGCACTTTAGGCTAAAATCTTTTCATTCATCCACATCCGTCTTTTGTCTTCTGGCTTCTCAGTGGAATACATAGCCACAAATACTTCTTGTTTCCTCAATCAGAGAGAAAGAAATGAACAGATGGGAGATCAAAGGAGCAGCTGAGCAGAGAATCTGGCAGAAATATGCAGCAATTTATAGGTGGATGAATAAAAACTTGAAGGGCTAGTATAGAAAGAGACTATAAAAGTGACTCTTTCTATTCACATAATTATGGATATGGAGATAGTGTGTACTCTTTTCTAGTAGGAATTGGTATCAGAATTGGTGGCTGAGCTCTTCTCTAGATAGCCACAAGAATTGCTATCAGAACATGTTTACCTTTAGTTAGGTCCATTCTCCTCCTGTCAGATCTAGCAGGGATTTCTCTAAGTGACACTATGCAATGAGAGCTTCTAAATTGAACATACTTTAAGAGCAAAAATCTGCTTAGGACATTCAGTCTAGATATCACTAATCTGTTTCTGCCCTTCTGTTGCCACCTTCTTTTTTTGTCATTCAACATTATTATATGTTATTTTATATAGACATACTCTAGCGTCCTTTGAGATTACCAGTTGTTTTATTCATCTTTCTAGGTCTTACTACAGCACTGAGTATACACTCAATAGCTGTTATGCAAATAGCACAGTTATTTACAATATAAGACAAATATTATGATCATAATTTAGGCACTTCCTGCTCTAGAATTCTTTGCTTCTGTAGCCTCCATAAATAAGGATTTAAATATTACTTATTGTTTTTATTTTAATATATGAAAATAAATTATAGCTCTTGAAAGGAAAGTCCACTTAGTTACCTTCCATTTTCTACTTGCATTCTTCCCTTCAAGATCTATTTAGGTGAAAAGATTTTTCAGCATTTCTTCTTTAAACATTTATTTATTTATTTATTTATTTATTTAGTTATTCATTTATTTATTCATTTATTTATTATTTTAGAAAGAGAGAGAGCACAAGTGGGGGAGAGGGGCAGAAGGAGAGACAGAGAGAGAGAGAGGGAGAGAGGGAGAGAGGGAGAGAGAGAGAGAGGGAGAGAGGGAGAGAGGGAGAGAGGGAGAGAGAGAGAGAGAGAGAGAGAGAGAATGAGAATCTTAAGCAGTCTCCATGCTCAGCACAGAGCCTGACACTGGTGGTCTGGATCCCAAGACCCTGGGTCATGACCTGAGTTGAAATCAAGAGTTGAATGCGTAACTAAGTGAGCCACCAAGCACCCTATTCTTGAAAACTTTTTTTAATGATTTTTGAATATATATTTTTTAATGTATTCATTTTGAGAGAGAGACAGAGAATGTGAATAGAGGAGGGACAGAGGGGGAGACATAGAATCGGAAACAGGCTCCAAGCCCTGAGCTGTCAGCACAGAGCCTGACACGGAGCTTGAACCCACAAACTACGAGATCATGACCTGAGCCAAAGTCAGACATTTAACCAACTGAGCCACCCAGCCTCCCCTCTTTAAACCTTTTAAACACATACTTATTAATGCCCACAGCACTTTTTTCTATTCATGCAGGATCAGGAACACGACACGAGTGTCCTCTTTCATAACTCCATTTCAGTATCATACTGGAAATGCTAGTTAATGCAGTAAGAGAAGAAAAGGAAGTAAAATTATATTTTGGGAAGGGATAAATAAAACTGTCTTTGTAGACGATGTAATTGTGTATGTAGAAAATATGAAAGTATTTGTTAAAAAAAATCCTGGTACTAAGAAATAATTATAGGAAGGGTTAGGATACAAATTTGATCTCAGAAAGTTAGTGACTTCTATGTACACCATCAATGAACAAATGGAATTTGAAATACAAAAATGCAATACCATTTATATTAGACTCCCCTCCAAAATAAAATACCTAGGTATAAATTAAAAATGCACATGATATATAAGAGCAAAACTACAAAAGTCTGATGAAAGAAATCAAAGGAAAATTAAATAAATGGAGAGCTATTTTGTGTTCACATATAGGAAAACACAATATTGTCAAATATTTTTTTCTAACATAATTTATAGATTCACTGTAGTCCCAGAAATTTATTCTATGAATATCAACAAACTGACTCTGCAGTTTATGTGGAGACACAAAAGCACCAGAATAGCCTAGAAAATATTGAAGAACAAATTTGGAGGAGTAACATATCTGACCTCGAGACCTACTCTAAAGCTGGAGTAATCAGATAGTTTAGTGTTGGTGAAGAAATAGACAATTGGATCATTTGAACAGAACAGAGAGCCCAAAATAGACCAATGCACATATAGTCAAATGAACTTCATCAAAGGAGTAAAGGCAATACATGGAGAAAAATAGTTTGTTCAACAAATGGTGTTTAAACAGCTAATTGAACATCCACATGCAAATAAATCTATACACAGATTTTATATCCTTACGAAAGTTTACACAGTATGCATCATGGGCTTAAATGTAAAATACAAAAGTATAAAACTCTTTCAACATAATACAGATAAAAATGTACATGACTTTTGGTATAGTGATGACTTTTTAGATACAACACCAAAGGCACAGTCCATGAAATAAATAATTGATAAGCTGTACTGCATTAAAAGTAGAACTTCATCCCTGGGAATGACACTGTCAAGAGAATGAGAAGACAAATTATAGACTGGGAAAAAATATTTGCAAAAGACACTTATGATATAGGACTGTTATTTAAAATATGCAAACAACTCTTAAAACTCAATAGAGGGAGGGGGAAACAGTTAAAAAATGGGCAAAGACCTGAAGATACACCTCTCCAAAGAAAATATCGATGGCAGTAAATACCTGAAAAGACATTCAACTTCATATGTCATCAGGGATTTGCAAAGTAAAATAACGGGAGACCACCACATACCTATTAGATGGTGAAAATTCAAAACACTGACAAAACACTGCCACCAAATGCTGGCAAGGATGTGCAGCAACAGGAACTGTCATTCACTGTTGGTGGGAAAGCAAAATGATACCACCACTTTAGAAGACACTGGCAATTTCTTGCAAAACTAACTATATTCTTACCACATGATCCAACAGTTTTGCTTCTTGTTACTTCCTGTAGTGAACTGAAATCTTACATCCACACAAATACTGCACACAGATGCTTATAGCTATTTTATACATAATTGTCAAAACGTGGGAGCAAGCAAGATGTCCTTCAGTAGGTGAATGGATATATGAACCAGAATACACATAGATGATAGAATATTATTCAGCACTTAAAAAGGAATGAGCTACTGAACCATGAAAACACATGCAGGAAGCTTAAATTCATATTAGTGAAAGATGCTAATATGAGAAGGCTACATACTGTATGATTCCAATTATATGATGATCTGGAAAAGACGAAACTATGGAGACAGTGAAAAAGATAAGTAGTTCCAGGTGTTGAGAGGGAAGTAGAGATGAATAAGTAGAGGACACGGAAGTTTTAGGGCAGTGAAGCCATTCTGTATGATACTGTAATGGTGGGTACCTGAAATTATACATATTTCCAAACCAATATAATGTACAACACCAAGAGTACCCAATGAAAAATGTAGACTTTGGATGATATTTTTTTGCCATTGTAGGTCCACTGATTGTAATGAATGAACCACTCAGGTGAAACAGGGGTGAAGGGGGGGTGTGGCAGGGTGACTTGTGAATATGTTTGGTGGAAAGCATATGGGAACTCTATACTTTATGCTGAGTTTTGTTTATAACATAAAACTGCTCAAAAATTAAAGGTTGTTTTTGTTTTGTTCTTTTTTTCATTTTTTATCATTTTATTTTATTTCAGCATCATAAGTATATTCTTTAATCCTCATCCACTATTTCTCCCATCCCCCACCCGCCCCTCTTCTGGCAACTATTAGTTTATTGCCTATTTCTTGGTATCTCTCTCTCTCTCTCTCTCTCTCTCTCTCTCTCTCTGTATTCCTTTGCTCATTTGTTTTGTTTATTAAATTCAGCATATGAGTGAAACCATACAGTATTTTTCTTTTTCTGACTGATTTATTTTGCTTAGCGTTATACTCTCTAGCTCCATCCATGCTGTTGTAAGTGGCAATATTTCATTCATTTTTTATGAATGAGAAATTTCTTGTATGTGTGTGTGTACACATATCCAATATACACATATATATGTATACATAATGTATTATTTTTTTTATTCATCTTTTGATGCACACTTGGTTTTCTTCCATAGTTTGACTATTGTAAGTAATGCTGCTATAAATATACAGGTGCATGTATCCCTTTGATTTAGTGTTTTTGTATTGCTTTGGTAAATACCCAGTAGTGCGATTACTGGATTATAGGGAATTTCTATTTTTAATTTTTTGAGGAATCTCCATACTGTCTTCCATGGTGGCTGCACCAGTTTGCAGTCCCACCAACAGTGCACAAGAGTTCTTTTTTTTTCCATATTCTTGCCAACACTTGTTTCTTGTGTTTCTGGTGTTAGTTATTTGAACAGATGTTAGGTGATATTGTGGTTTTGATTTGCGTTTCCTTGATGATGAGTAATGTTGAGTATCTTTTCATGTGTTCTGTTGGCCATCCGGATGTCTTCATTGGAGAAATGTCTGTTCATGTCTTCTGCCCATTTTTATTGGATCACTTGTTTTTTGGGTATTGAGTTTTATAAGTTCTTTATACGTTTTGGATACTAATCCTTTATTGGCTATGTCATTTGCAAATATCTTCTCCCTTTCTGTAGGTTGCCTTTTAGTTTTGTTGATTATTTCCTTCACTGTGCAGAAGCCTTTTTATTTTGATATAGTCCCAGTAGTTTATTTTTCCTTTTATTTACCTTGCCTCAGGAGACATCTAGAAAAATGTTGCTACAGCCAATGTAAGAGAGATTAATGCCTATGCTATCTTTAAGGACTTTTATGGTTTCAGGTCTTATATCTAGATCTTTAATCCATTTTTAATTTATTTTTGTGTATGGTGAAATAAAGTGGTCTGGTTTCATTCTTTTGTGTGTGGCTGTCCAGTTTTTCCAGTACCACTTGTTGAGGAAACTCTCTTTTTCCCATTATATATTCATTCCTCCTTTGTCAAAAATTGACCATGTAACTGTAGTTTTATTTCTGGGTTTTCTGTTCTATTCCATTGATCTATGTGTCTGTTTTTAAGTTCCTAAAATTTTTTATTGATTTCTAGTTCTAATTTATTGTGATCAGAGAGTGTATATCTCTGTTGCCCTAGTTGTCCCTGAATGCCTACTCGACTTTCTGAAAGGGAAGAATGACAATTTTAAGATTGACTCATTCTATATGAATATATTGAAAGTATTCACATTATATTCACATTACCTAGTTTTCTTCCATTTCATTAAGACCCCTGAACTTAAAAGGGCATTAAAATGTGAAAAGGACCAATGTCTTTATTTTAAAAGTAGAGTTTATTTTGAAATTCCTTGGCTTTCAGTGTCATTCTTTCTAGATGTTGTTTGGCAATAAATTAAATTTCACATCCTAGGTCTGGTCTGTATTCCTGATGTTTCCTGTCTAAGCCAACATGTACTTACTACAAGACCTGTTATGCTTATTGGGAGCTAGCTCCTGGTACATTTCTAGACAGTCTTGTATTTTCGCTGATATGACAAATGTTCTAGGAAAAGCAGTCCTCCAATTTCTTCTTTTACACTCAAAAGACAGAGTGTTTTTACACATACGGGGTGTTTTTTGACTTCTGTCTTATTCTGCTTCTGACTCTTATTCACACTGTGATGCACATGGTTTTTTCCAGTAAGGTTTCCTTGAAATGAACTAATTATCATTTACCATTCTTTTGTTTGTTTGTTTGTTTGTTTGTTTGTTTGTTTGTTTGAAGTATGTAGAGCATCTAGTGTTTCAGTAGTAGTAAAAGAAACTATTTCATAATGATTGCTTTAATTAAAACAAACAAAAACAATATGAAGTGATAATGACAGCAATTTGTGTTTCAGAACAATAGAGAGGTTTTTTGTTTATTTGGTCGTTTGTTTTCAAGGACACAAGGTGTATCAGTGTTAATTTGCACATGGAAACTAAGTGGTCCAAGATCCTCATTGGTTTCTAACTAGTTGAACTTTAACCTCAGGTAAAAAGCAGCAAACAACCAAAAAACCAGAAAGCTTTCTTTAGATAGTCACCAGTTTAAATATAAACACCTATATTATTCTCAGTACACACTAGATTTATAGAGCACTGTTTTAATATCTACTAAAGTTGGCGAGTACAAAATAAGGATTTTTTTTTTCGTGGTTACAGAGCAGACTTAGAGTGGAGGAGGAACATGTATAGAAATGAAAATGAAAATGCCATTCAAAAATCATACTTCAACAAAATAAGCCAAGTTAGATGTTAGATTTTAATAACACAGTTCTAATTACACCTTTCTTTCTGCCTTCCACCATTTTGTACTTACATATCCCATATAAGAAATGGAACTTTTTTACATTTCCTAATATTTTAAAGTGATAAGCTGAAATTACCCTTTGGAAATCATAATTGTTAGTAATAAAAAGCTGCTATATTTCTCTACTATGAAGATGTATTTTAAGCACAAACAGGATACTTCATGTCTTAGCTGTTCTTGTGCATCAGTTAAATTAGAATGCTTTGATATGTTAATTATTTATCATCCTAAATTATGCATCTTCTAAAATTAAAGAAACACATAACCTATAATTTATTATTCATTTAGCACAAAAACGTGTTTTTATGTGGCTGTTTCTCTTTTAGGTACAGGATTTCTGCTTTCATGTAAAGCTTATTAACATATGGCTTCAAGTACAAGATGGGAAAGTTCAGTTATCTAAAAAGATGTACACGCAAAACCTGTATCATTTGTTTTTCAGTGCAGTTTTACCATTTTATATGTAATGATGGTAGAGGCCTGTGCTGTTAGAGATATCTATATCTATGTATCTAGCTGTGTATGCATTCAGAAAAATGCATTAACTTCATAGCAAGTTGAGACAAAGAGAGGATTCTCTGTAATGAAATATGTTACTATGTAGTATTTTGTTTATTTCTAACAGGAAAGAGTCTACATTCTTATCTATCTCTAGGTTGCACTGAAGGGAACTATACTAGAAAAACTGACTAGAAAAACACAATATCCTTTACATTAGTGATCTAAAAAACAAAGAAATTATCTAGCTTACCATTTAATTTCTTAAATTAATATGATAGTTACTGTTAATAGTTGATGTATATGTTAGTGATAGCTCAAAGAAGAATGCAGTAGATATAAATTCAAACAAGAAATGCTTCCTACTTAAGGATCTGTGTTATTGTGGGATATTTGTGCAGAAATTTGAGAGACAAATCTAAGAACTGGTTTTCCCATCTTAAAGTTTTCTCCTTACTTTGTTTAATGTTGTATTAGAAGTCATAACCCTCCTTTGTCATACATTCCTTCCAGAAGAGAAAGAATACCACATTTATTGAATACTTACATCCATAAACACCCACTCTTGACCTTCACTTGTATTACATACCTTTTGGAGTATTTCTCTAAAATTTAAACTTTAGGACTTTTTAATAGGAACCTTCATCCTTCGATGCAATTATAGTTTTGAATGTCATATCTAAAGTATAACTGTGCTGAACGTATTTTCAAACCCCAAATGGGATCAGGTGGTTGCAAGGCTAAATGCTTATGGTGACAATGGATCCGTATGTTTGGCATTATAAATAATTGAATATCCAGAGCAATTTAATTATATCTACCTAACACACATTAAAAAAATGTTTTGAAGATACTAGGCTCAAATCTCAAATCTTTCCAATACGGGCTTTTGTGTACTATTTCAAATAATTTTGAATGAATAGTTGGGTAAGGCAGACTCTTAGAAGACTTCATAGTCCATTTATTACATGCTCAATAATTTGAATATATTGAGGGTAAATGATGCCCTGTCGAGCAGTCCAAAACATTTAATGAGGAACTAAGGCCCTGAGCTTCGACACATTATGAGGAAATAAGGACCGTGGTTAAAATCTTGTGAAGCACTAAATAAAGCCTTCCAACAATCACACAAGTGAGTTTGGACACAAATCTTGCATTGCACTTGAGCCTTCACAGAAGTGCAAAGGCATGGCCTACAGCTTGACTCCAAACCTTCATTGAGAAATGTTGAGTCACAGACACCTGACTAAGTTGTACTTGGATCCTGATGTACAGAAACTGTGAGATTAAAAATGTTGTTTAAAGTCACAAAATTTGGGGGTAATTTATTTGGCAGCAAAAGATAATTAATCAGTGTGCAAAAGATAGTAGCATTCCTAAAATGCTAGGAACTCATGTTACTTTATACATAAACCTATTACCATCTGGTGTTTATAAGGGGTGAGTGGTATAATGGTCTTTTATTCTGGTTCCCATTACTACAATAATTGTCTGCTGTTTTAATCCACTCATAAAACATTCACCAAACAAATTATTTTTCCAATGAAATACTATAGCTGAATGAGATGGTCGAATACTAAAAGACCAATGTCAATCCGTAAAAAAACCCTCTCTAGGAACAGCAGTATTTTATTGAGCATCTATTTAAATCACCTTTACTATTCAGCAAATCGAGATTATACCTCCAATATATTCATGTAAAAAGATCTCACCGATAAGAGAGCATTAGAAAGTACTTTTGCCGACATTCTATTTCTCTCATAATTTCTTATTATAAAAGATAATCATACCTTATAATCTAAGCCAATATTCCCTACAGCATAAATCATTGTAACATTAAACCTTTATATTTATTGCCTATTCTATCTTGCTGCTGAGAGTCCTATTAATGCTTCGCTTAGCAAGTCAAAAAGCGACACCTCAGTACTATATAGTACTAGAAAAGATTGAGAAAACTCTTTGTACACAAATCAGTTGAAAGCATAACTTATCTGTTACAGCACAGAAAGATTAAATACATGGCCATAAAAATCCCTGCAATCATGGTAACTAGAGTTGAGGTTGCTTCTATTGCTTTAATAAATCCTTTAAGTATGCTTTCAATCTCTCAACGATTCCTGACAAAGCTTGTGTGCTGTTGTTGTGAATCTGCCTACCTCGAAAGTCCTGATGGTGAATATTTCATGTGGCTTACCACTTCTTTGTGTTTGTAGTTTAGGAGAAGCTAGTGTACTGTTTGCTTGTGCTTCTTAATACCTTATTAGTAGAAGATGGATTTGTACTTCTAGCCTTCAGCCACCTAATTTCCTGCTATAGAAGATAAAAATTTCATTTTTGCAAATGATGAATAGAGTGATTATGTTTCACAAATTTTAAGGGCACAAACCATTAACTGAGTCAATCTGAGCACTTGTCATTTTACCCATATGTGTATGTACCATTAAAGGAGAGGAATGTGTTGTTGTAATACCTGACTATCGCCACAAAAGATTCTCTATAAACTTCACATGAAAATTTATTTGAGCAAGGATAAGGCAAAAACAAATTATAAAAATTCACCCTTTCTAAGAGAAATTGATTGCTCATATTTAATTTTGGACTTGAAGTAGTTACTTGTTTGCTCTTTATTATGAGCATCCCTGATACAGTGTCAACCAGAAGATTATGGCAAACTGCATTAGGAGAGTACAAATAGTTGTATATTCTTGTTCAACTATATATGTATGCCTTTATTGCAGACTTACGGGATCAGGCAAAATATCAGTATTGGAACATTTGGAAGAAATGGACTATTAAGATACTTCCCTTTCTGGGTATTTCAAGAATGATCATTTCACTTCAATGTGTTGGGCATTGATTCTAATTTCTGTTTTGAGGATTAGTGCTTGATATTTCTCAGTGACACCATTAGGCAAGCAAAGTAAACAGTAATTTCCAGAGTGTCTGGTAAGGAATTCTATGTCACAGAAATCACCATTCCTAGAACATTAATCCCACCACTTTTTAACTCTAGACTTTCTTCTTGTGGAGCCATACAGCCACACGTGTAGTAAATGGGTTTATAAACCTCTAGGCAGATGACAGTATCAGCTGGAAAAGTAACAAAGCGTGAGTTTTCAAAAAGTTTTGGGATTCTTTTATTTGCAGCCCTAATCCATCCCCTTGTGATATCATCTTAGGTCAAATTAGTTTATTTTGTTAATATATGGCTTTTCTCATGATAACGTCACTAATATTAAGACAGGGCTTTATTGCCAGGAGACAGGCTAAGTGCCTATGTCATCAGCTTTGGACAGACACTCTGCTCCTTTCCATTGAATGTCAGCTGGATGTCTTTAAGAACATGTCTTTAGAACATGGCCCTCTGTGGCCTCCTCCTCTTCACCTCTTCCATTTTTCTATGTGTCTTACTGACTTGACACGTTTTATATCTAGGAATTAAACCTGTTATAAATATTTCACAATATATACTTCATTCTGGTAGTTGTGACTCAGCCATGTGCATTCTATATATAGCGGTCTTCCATTACTTTATGTAACTTGATTTGCTGATTATTAGACTTACCAGATTTCTCAAAAAAATGTCACGTTAGCTTAAAATAGTATGCCAGAAATGATTTTACAGAATTCATATCTTCTGTCCAGTTTATAGAATAGCATAGAACTATTCCAAAGAGTCTCATTGGTTGCTGTGACTTTTAATAACAAACACCAAATTGCAGAATTATCTAAAATTACTTAATAAATCTGTTGATTACGTGGGGTATTTCTCTTCTGGTTGGGTGTAGCACTCTAGTGCAGAATAAGGGTAGCTGTTCTAAGTGCTCAAATCTGGCACCAGGAGCCCTTGCGCTTTTGCCTCCTTCCAGAACACCATTTCCCCCAAGCAGCAATGCCAGCCAGAAGACCAAGCCAAGCATGTAGGTATGCACCTTCATGAGACATTATATATATTGACTTGACTGGGGACAAAAAGAGAATCGTAAATTCTGTAGTTCTGATGATATTCTCAAACCCTGAGCCTTAGAATCACATACTTAAACACGATCAAGCCAATTAACTAACCAACAGAAACAAGCATATCAAAAGTCATTCTTCATTGCCTCTTTCTCTGATTCTATCCAAGTTTTTGTTCATCCTCCCATAAGATGGTTCACCTTCTCTGTGGCTATATTAGGCCCACACTTCTGGTTACTTCAGCTGGTCTTCCTGTTTTAATGTCCTTGGAGCTTAGTTTTTGCCTGTTGTAGAGATCTATTTTTCATTCTTAAACAAGTGTTCGGTTTTATCTAAAATTATGAGATATATCTTAGTTTTCTCCCTGCCTCTAAAACCCCAAAAGAAGTAAGCTTTGCTTTATTTTTTCACTAAGAAGATTCTGATAAACTCATAGATGCTCTAAGAAGTGCTGAATATGGCAGCTTCTGCAAATTCAACAAAGAAGCTTGAAATCTATACCCAGATTTTATTAACTAAATAAAATATTGTGATATTTTATAACATTAAAATGTAAGAAGTCATATCTCTAACAAGCCAGATTGTCTCAGTTTATAAATTACTTTCAGTAGTTAATACATTGTTGAGGGATTTATATTAAAATCTGAATAAAAAACCTAGTTGCATTAGGATCCTTTATGGCAGATATAATGGCAATATGGTATGATTTAATAAGACAATAAAGACTTTGGTTTATGAATTATTTGCTTAGTACTGTGTTAGTTTCTGCAGAGAGTTAAGTGATATCTTATTCCCTATGATAAGTTTTTTCAACGTATTAGCTAATTGAGACCTCACGACAATTGTATCAATTAGGAGGGTCAGACTAAAGGTAAGCGTCTACTTGCTCAATTTATCAAGAATTTGAAAACAAACCTATTTTCAAAGCCCGTGCTTTAATCATTACTCATTTATGCCTTAAGAGGTTTTTATATTTGTTTGAGACATCGAGCATATAGTAAGAGATCGGTAATTGTTTATTTAGTGAATAAATGAATGAACGAAGGGGAAAGAAGAGACATAACAATTTCTTGTCCTTGGAATAAGGGCCTTGGAATTTGTACAGGATTTTAAGAGTATTTACTGTAATAATGAACTCTGCTCTAGGATAGCCATTTTTTACCTACCCAATTCTAAATGTGAAAGTGAGTTAGAAGAACAAGATGTTAAATTTGACTAATTATCATTTGCTGTTAAGAAGGAAGAAGAACATCTTTAATTTACTAGGGATACTGTGTCTCTGTAAAAAGATACCATGTTTAAAAAACAAAGTTTTTTTCATCTTTACTTTTGAGAGAAAGAGAGAATGCAAATGAGGGAGGTGCAGAGAGAGAGGGAGACACAGAATCTAAAGCAGGGTCCAGGCTCTGAGCACAGAGCCTGACCAGGGGCTTGAACTCATGAACTGTGAGATCATGACCTGAGCCAAAATTAGACACTTAATCGACTGAGCCATCCAGGTTTCCCAAAAGATATCATGTTTTTAACAAATAACCAGAATTTGTCAAATAGGTAGGATTAAAGCTTGAAAATATTCACCACGGAAACATTGAATCAAAAGAGATTCTCTCTCTCTCTCTTTTTTTTTTAACTTTATTTATTTTGAGAGGGAGATAGAGTAAGGATGGGGGAAGGAGAGAGAGAGAGGAAGAGAGAGAGAGAATCCCAAGCAGCCTTTACACTGTCAGCACGGAGCCTGACACAGGGCTTCACGAACCATGTGATCATGACCTGAGCTGAAACCAAGAGTCTGACACTTAACCAACTGAGTCACCTAGGTGCCCTGATAGTCTTTGTTTTAAGCTGGTACCAGCTGTGAACATTTTGTGGGAAAGTTTTTTAGAAGTTCTATGTCTCAAGCAAGTAAAATGCTAAGGTGTTATAAACTTGATTCTTTTGAAATTTTGAGAATCAAGGACAGTATTTTTTCTGACTCATTATAAGGTGAAGGAATAGACATCTAACAAAAAGTAAAGATACATAACAAAAAATAGGCCAAATCGAATTGATCCCAAAAGTCATAGAAAATGTAATGTTTTTTAGTGTGTTAAACTCATATAGTCCTGTAGAAATTTGGGATTGTTGGAGACTTGTGTGGCTTCAATTTTTTTGTGCATTAAATTAATAATTTTGAAAGCACTTCCTTAATGCCTAATGTTATAGGGGAAATGATGGCCCCCAAATATATCATAACTTTGGAACCTGAAAATGTTACTGTACATGTTATGTGAGATTTTACAGATCTAATTAAGGGAGGATCTTGATGAGAGAGATTATCCTGGATTATCCAGGTTGGTCCTGTGTAATCAAAAGTGTCCATGTAAAGTGAAGAGAAGAGAGTCAGAGTCAGAGGAGTTGTGATGATGGAAGCAGAAGTTGGAGCCAGGTAGAGCCATTAGTCAGGGAATGCGGCAGTTTCTGGATGCTGGAAAAGGCAAAGAAATGGATTCTTCTCTAGAACATCCTGGATTAGCAACAGTTCTGGCAACACTTGAATTTTAGCAAAGCGAGATACATTTTAGACTTCTGACTTTAAAGTAGTAATGTAACAAATTTGTGTTGTTTTAAGCCAATAAACGTGTGTTAATTTGTTACATTAACAATAAGAAACCAATACACTTAAATATAGGAAAAATTAAGCTGTTACTTTTTTTTTTACCTTTTTTAAAAAAATGTTTTATTTATTTTTTGGGAGAGCATGCACACAAACGGGGGAGGTCAGGGAGAGAAGGGGACAGAGGATCTGAAGCAGGCTCTATGATGACAGGCTGACAGCAGGGAGCCCACTGTGAGGCTGGAAGTCTCTAACAGCAAGATCATGACCTAAGATGAAGTGATGCTCAACCGACTGAGCCACCCAAGCATCCCTTTTCTACTTTTAATAATACATAAAGCTGTGGGGCACCTGGGTGGATCAGTCAGTTAAGCGTTGGACTTAGGAACAGGTCATGACCTGCAGTTCACAAGTTCAAGTCCCACGTCGAGGCTCTGTGCTGACAGCTCAGAGCCTGAAGCCTGCTTCAGATTCTGTGTCTCCCCCTCTTTCTGCCTTTCTCTCTCTCTCTCTGTCTCTCAAAAATAAATAAAAAAGTTAAAAAAATAAATCTCTTAATAATACATCAAGCTGCTAAATGTTTCTGCACTCTGAGACATAGAGAAGAGGATGCAATGAAAGAAATGACACTTTGGTTACTCCTTGAAGAATAAGTAGAACTAGATGGGTGACCAGTTCTTTTTGATTTGTCCAGGACTTTCCTAATTTAAGTACTGAAAGTCCCACATCCTGGAAACTCTTCAGCTGAAGGCAAATTGTGATTATTGGTCATCTACAATAGCCTGAAATTCTAGGTTAGTCAGCCTATGTCCTCATGAATAAAACAATGATGAAACCAGCCCACTTGCTGGTTGCACTACATAGAGAAGTTGAATTTTACAAATGGCTTGTATGGTAAAGCATCCAGGAAAAAAATTACCGAGAGTCAAAATTGCTTTTGAAAATTCCTTAGGATGAATTTGTGTTGTAGATGGGCATATTTTCTCTCAGCAAGTCTGACACAATTTTTGTCCCAGAGATGCGACAGATTGTTCTTTCTCTCGTTAAGCCCCAGAAGGAATTGACTTGTGTTTAGGGACCATGTAATATGAAAATCACAGTAAAACTGGTTTATTGAGTAATCTCAACTCACTGGGGGTGTAAACACAAAGAGTGTGTTTTTCTACAATCACTTCTTTCAACTGTGGTCTATCAAAATGGTTTTATTCACATCTCTGGTAAGTAATTTTCAATCACTGATTAAAGTCCACTTCAATCATTATAAAAGCTTTCTTTCATCTTGATTATCATCTTCTCCCCATGTAGACTTGAGCTGGGGGCCTGCCTACTGCAGGTGTTAGAAGGTAGGGAGAGAGCGAGGCATTTTTTGTCTCTGAAACTTGATCCCTCTTTCTCCTATAGCAATGTGCTGGTAAGATGAGGAAGGAGAGGAAAATACATCCACTTAATTGACTGCTATGTGGTCAATTTTCTCTTGGCAATTCCTACTTCTTTAGCTAAGGTGGACTGGCCTCTAATTTGCTTTTTTAGGACATAGGTATGAATTCATCTGAGGGCCACAATGGATCTCTCTATTTTGCTTCCTTCTACTCATTAGGAGTGATCTCCACAGCCTTCATCCCTCCAGGGCTCTTTGGTCCAGTAGGTAGTCAACTTGGGTGATTTTTAATGAGTTTTCTCCCTGAGGTATGCCTAATGCTGCACTTTTTGACATGTGATTGTGAGATGAACTTTTATCCCACAAGAAAAAAAGTAATTCTTCATACTTAAAATGAAACATCTGAGCACAGAGAAATAATGTGTAGGTAGTCGTCTAGATCACTACTCTCCTTCTCCATCAAAATGATAGAAACATATATTCAGAAGATCACTTAGTATGCATGAATGTATACATGTATGCTACAAAATTATGCAAACCAGATTCAATTATGTGAGAATTTTCTATTTCATTCCAAGATTCATAGAGGTTCCAGATAATCATTTTGTTTCTGTAAGATTCAAGGTGAAGTAAGATTAAACATGAATTCAGAAGTCCACACTTGCATTCCTCTAAAATCCATCACATTCTTGTGCTAACCATAGTGTCTACGTTATACACTGGAGCTGTAGGTCAGTATACTAAAGTGAGTCTATTAAATTGAGTCCAGGTTAAGCATGAAGTTGAAAAGATAGATTTAGATTTCCTGAGATATCACTTTTTAATAATGATAAATATTTCTAGTTTAATTAATCACCTCACTAATTTATTCCAGCCTAATCCTGTATTTCTTAGCGATATTAAGGATGAGTATCTCAGAAGGATTTAAATAGACTCCATTGGGAATCACACTTAACACACGAAATGATTTCAAACTCATCTTTTCTCCGTACTCCAAGTGTCTTAATTTGCTTTTCAGAAATCAATATATTCAGAAATGACTAGAAAGTAATCGTCAGCAAATTAACTAATAATATGAAAACAGTTTATTTCATGTCACCTAAAAATATCACATTATTTATACCTAAGTGTGGTTCATTGTTTCTGTAAATAGTTTGGAATGGTATTTTCAAGTAATGTTATTAAGATTATTCTAAGTATGCTTGGGGCGCCTGGGTGGCTCAGTCGGTTGTGTCCGACTTCGGCTCAGGTCATGATCTCGCGGTCCGTGAGTTCGAGCCCCACCTCGGGCTCTGTGCTGACAGCTCAGAGCCTGGAGCCTGCTTTGGATTCTGTGTCTCCCTCTCTCTCTGACCCTCCCCCCGTTCATGCTCTGTCTCTCTCTGTCTCAAAACTAAATAAACGTTAAAAAAAATTAAAAAAAGATTATTCTAAGTATGCTAATAGCTACGCTATAATAGAGGGGTTCTGCAGTCACAAATGCTTATGGAATACTGAGGATGATACATTCCTCTTAAAATTCTTGGCACATGTTAACGTAATAAAAGCTTTGATAAGTCCTATAATATAGAAATATCTAATTTATTTAACTGAACATTTCTCAAGCATATTTAATCTTGGAAATTTGGGGGGAAACATTAAAATATTTCAGAACACTAATGTTCACTAATGTCAATTTTCGAAATGCTATTTGAAAGGCTTCTTCATAACTTGAGCAGATTTTTAAAATAAATGCTAGCAGTTTTTAATATATGAATATAAGATCAGAAATTTATAAAAATGAAGCTTATATAAAACAATCTTTACACAATAAAACAATTTATATTTTACGCTTAATATGTCCCATGTTTTATTGTCTGTACACAGTGATAAACCTAACTGTAGATGAAACTGTATGATGTTACTTTTAGAAGTCTTTTTATAGAACAAGGAACAAGTAATAAAGGAGTGAATTAAAACACAGCAAGTGGGGATGGAGAAGAGAATATAGATTTGAAAGTACGTAGCAGGTAACTCAATAGGCCCTGGTGACTGAACTGAATGTAGGGACAAAGACAAATTGCTTATGACGGGATATTTATTGGTGGCACAAATGCAAACATGCATACAAGAGGGGGCAAGATGTAGCAGGGAGGTGGGGAGTTCTGTTTTTGACTCTTTGGTAATGAGTTAGCTCTGTAACAATCAAAAACAGATGTGTGATAGTTATTAAATATACGTAAGAAGTTCAAGGGAAAGGTTGGGACTAAAGCTAATAAGTAAGGCATTATCAGCATAAAGGACATAGTTGAACCTATGGAATCATACAGGATCATTCAGGAAGAGAATCTTTAGTCAGAAGCATAATGTGGAATACAAAATCATGAGTACAAATTTTTTAAAAGTCACGTTGTACAGGAAAGGGAAGTGAAGAGGATCCAGGGAAGAGATAAAAGAGATAGGGGTCTGTATTAGGAAATCCATAACAATTCAACATCATAGTAAAGTAACCAAGCAGCTAGAGAATTTCAGGGAAAAGGGAGTGATTGGCAATTCCAAAATTTAGCAAGTAACCCCAATCAGAGGAATAGTAAACAGTTGCTACTAAACTTGACATTTGGGAGCTCATTAGAGCATTTAGTGAAAATACTTGAAAAATCTTTTGGTAGCAGAAGTCAGATTTCAAGAAAACAGGAGAAAGCAGTGAGGAATAGAAGTGGTTAAAAAGATTCTTTCAAGAGTTTTAAATGGCTTGGGCAGGAAAAAGATTTTGTATCAACTGGAGGTAGTGAAGTGTGGAAGGGGAGTGGAGAATGTGAGCTCTGAAGTTTGTTTATAGACAAAAGGGAGGAAGCATTGGAAGAAGGCACAGAATAATAAATCCTAGGGAAAACAGGAGGGAATTGGATTAAAAATACAAATTGGATAAATAGGACTGAATATAGAAAGGAACTCTTAGAGGTTTAGAGAAAAAGTGGTAGCTTACAATACTTTTGGGTCAATTTCCTTGATGTTATAGGAGGCGGATTTTGTGATGCGACTGAGGAGTTGACTACCAAAACTCATAATGAAGATTTGTGAATGTTTTTGAGATGAATGGAAAGGAATGTCTCATTTGGTGAATTCTGGGGTGATTTACTTGTTCTTCACCTGGAGACAGTGCAGTATATCCTCTACTATCTTCTTTTGTCCTTGCCGTTTCCTAAATTAGTGATATATTTAGATATTCTGTCTTAATATGTTGTTGGAGTTTTTCTCCTCCCTTACTTTTTTTCTTCTTCCTTTTTCCTCTCTTATGTTGCTGCAATTCCACATACAGTTGACCCTTGAACAACACAGGGGTTAGGGGTACTGACCCCCGACTCAGTCAAAATTCTGCATAGAACTTTTAACTCCCCCAAAACTTAACCACTAATAGCCTACTATTGACCTGAAGCCTTACCAGTAACAGTCAGTTAGCACATATTATGTGTGTCCTATGTATTTTATGCTATATTTTTAAAACTATATAGTAAGCTAGAGAAAATAAAATGTTATTAAGAAAATTGTAAGGAAGAGAAAATACATTTTACAGTACTGTGTTGTAAAAGATTTACATATGAGTGGAGCCATACAATTCAAACCTGTGTTGTTCAAGGGCTGTGTATCCTACTAGACTAGGATAAGCATTATTATACATGTATAAAGATAGGTATGTATACATAGGAACATTTGGAAAAAATAAAATCATGACAAAGTGCCCTTTCTAGAGGAAGTGTTTTTTTTATTATAAACAGTCATGTAATCAATATTTTTAAACATCTTAATAAAAGAAGTAAACTTTTCTATATTGCTATAATATTAAAATCTTTATTTTCTGTCACATTTTACTATTTGCCAGAGGAAACTTTTTTAATGTGTCTCCCGATGAATATAATATCTCATGCCTTAGATACAGTCTTTCCTCTTTTTCATTTCTGTCTTGCTTTCTTTTTTTAATGTTTAGGAGAGTTTAGAACATATTACATACATAGTTTATTCTTTATTAGCTTGCTCCTCTTTTCTCCATACAAGATACTTAAATCCTTGAAGGCCAGGTCCTATTGAAAAAAGATTAGCTAAATATTTATCACCTTGGTGACTTTAGAAAATGTTAGGTGCTTAGTCCTTCTCTCTTTCCCCTCCATTGTATATTCCTATAGAGGACTAAATATGGCACCTATCACATAGAGGTTTTCATATACTCCATTTGAATTGAATTGATAAAGTTGCATTTCCCTGGAGTGAACTACAACTGCTGCTGGCTTGCTTCTTAAAATTATTAACTATTAATCCTTACTGTTTATATCTCTCTTTAATTTTATAAATAATTTATAGTGAACTCTACTTTTTTTTCGAAACTGCGAAACCTCTTTGGCTACCTTTTGGGTATTCTCTCTTTGAGAATTTTTGTTGGGAGGAGAATCAACCTCCCATGAAACGGACTAAAATGTTACATACTCACTTTTGTGGTTCTTTTGCAGCTAGGAAGCAGGCTTCAGAATGAATTTTGGCCAATTTTACACCTGGTAAAGATTTTGCATTGCAATAGTCAAGCAGAGGATTTATTCAAGCTGTGAGAATAGCAGTAAGACCAGCATATCCAGTTTCTGGACTGGCCTTATTTTTGGTTCTAGCAGCCATGCCTGGCACCCAGTACTTTTGGAAACTTGCTGGAGTTCACACTTCTATTGCTTGGGATGTCCTCATTGGGTCGATATGGATCATATATGAATTGTACATGGATTGTATTTGCTGTGTAACCACTTTGTTCCTACTCATGCTTTCTGGCCTAATTCTTGAATTTTCCTGTCAATTTAATGAGCCACGCAGTTTTGTTTTGTTTTGTTTTGTTTTTTTTAGCCTTAGTTAAGAGTTGGTTTTTTGTTACTCACTGTAAAATACATTGATTAATATGTCAGAGAACAACATCATTTTTTTACTTTATTTTATATTTTGTTTAATATCACCTGTTTCTTGTGACAGTTTGACATAGATTTGGGATATGACATGCCTTATTTGGTTCATAGCTAAAGAATTTGCTTAATATTACTTTTAGGTAGTAGGAAAATTGTGTCCTTATATGTATTATATTATAAAAGCTTGACATGGTTTTAAGCACAGATTATATCAAAGATTTGTATTTCAAAATTCAGTTATTTTTGTACATTTTTAATCTCAACAGGTCACTAATAAAAAGCTAGGAGATTTTTAACACAATTTTGTTGAATTAATTAGGACAAATTATACTTCATTTAAACTGCCCTAATTAATTTTTGCTTGTGCTATAGTGTTAAAATACTTTGTGGGCATTTGGTGTGCACTCTTTGCAAAATGAGGAAGTATAACCTTATCACCAGTTAACATATCAAGTGTCTAACTAAATTTAGCCGAGACTTGTCCTATTATCCAAGTTCCCACTTATCCAAGTTGACTCCCATTAGCCACTATGCCATAATGGCTTGTGGGAAGACTGAACAGAAAATTGAATTAATGCAAGCCATTTCTCAATCATTTCTCATTCTCATAAAATAATTAAAGCTGATGTAAGAGGGCTCATTAAAACGGAAAACATTAGGCTCATTAAAAAGCCATTAAACCATCTCACTTCTCTGATTTATTTTATTGTAACCTTATTCGGCCATTGTTTAAAAGTCACTGCACCCAACATTTCTTTTCTCATCATTGAGGAAATGTTATTCAAAATGCACATCCTGGCTATGTGGCCATTTGATCTTAATATCATCTCAGAGTACTTTTGCTTAACATTTAACTCTCTGAGACCAGCATATGACTACTGCAAATTAGAAACCATGTAACAATACCGGATTGGATTGGATTTACACTTCAATATTTATTTCAGCTATTCTTAAATTCATGAAAGCTCATAGTCTTTTAACCTTATGTTGTTTAAACTTGAAGCTGCATTACTACTCATACAGCCAAAATGAATGTCCATTGGTCATTATATGATAATGTTTTCTTTATTTTTTTTAAGCAGCATGTTTCTCTTGCCAAACCAATGAAAGATCTAATCTGGGAAAATGCATCTCTATGAAAGGTTTCAGTCCTACAGGTTGTATTTTAAGTATGATAAAATTAGATGCTAACTGGTTTTCTTTTTTTCTCATAACATTATTTCCCTAATATGCCAGTGCAAGTATAGATCTAAATAAAACTGACTTGGTTTAAAAAATAGTGCAGTAAATATAAGAATTAATATAGAAGATATCATATAGGAGATAAATACATTCTAATATATTCTTGTATTAGGAAAACTAACCCTAGCAAAGCAGTAGACAAGCCCTGAAACCCAGTGGCTTAATCTTAATGTCACAGTCGAATGCTGCTTTTGGCAACCTTTCTCCATCTTATAATTGTGCCTTTTGGAATGTGGTGGACATGATGATGCGTCACAGGACTCATTGCATCTAAGGACTGATTAAAGCAGGTATGTGAAGGCATGACTGCTTCAATGTAATATTCGACGTTAAATAGGCCCTTTTCCTTTCCTTTCCTTTCCTTTCCTTTCCTTTCCTTTCCTTTCCTTCCCTTCCCTTCCCTTCCCTTCCCTTCCCTTCCCTTCCCTTCCCTTCCCTTCCCTTCCCTTCCCTTCCCTTCCCTTCCCTTCCCTTCCCTTCCCTTCCCTTCCCTTCCCTTCGCAAATTTTTCTAGCTCCCGGAGAGAGCAAGACAGGTGCCAGGATCTCAGCTTAAATTTGATCCTCTGCCCAATCCTGTTTCTTTCCTCTCCTTTCCACAGGTATTATTGATCCCAAAGGCACTATTTACTACATACAGTGTATACTAAACTGTATCTTGGAAAATCCAGATTCCAGAAAATCCAATCTTCATTGTGGACAACATAGTCTCCAGTGTTGTTGAGACAGATATAAAAGAGAGAGAGATGGGAAGGATGTCAAATTCCACAGTATCAAAGTAGCATATCATTTCTATTCATTTCCATGGGCCAGAACTAATCATATGGCACCAAGTGAACTATAAGCAGATTGTAGATATGTTAGAACTCTTGTTTGACTCCTTTCTGTACAATATACTAACAGCCATTATGACACAGTGAAAATATTATTAGTCATTGTAGTTATTATAGGACCATCTTTATGTCCAATCCTTTTGGATTTTTATATGAAATATTATGCCTATTTCTTTATGATAATTTAAATTATTCTTTATACTTAAAGAAAAAAATATATATTTACAATCCTTCGCAGCATTTTTGCCCTATGTATGAAGAAAGATTAAAAGCAGGGAATTGACTTATTGTTGTTGTTGTTATTATTATTATTATTATTATTAGTTGTAGTAGTGTATTGGGTCACAGTCTGATTTGGATGAAATTAATACTATTTAGAATCCTAGTTTGATAGGATAGTTTTTCCCACCCACCCAATCAGTGAACCAGATTATGTGTTTGTAGCACAGTAAAATAATAACTATCATCCTAATGATCATACTGACAAAAGAAATTACAATGATAATTAGAAGTTATGGAGAACTAGTTGTATGATAAGCTACAATTATAAAAGTGGATAGCATTATTGTCCCTATCTAGTAAGAAACAAGAAGAGGCCTTGAGAAAGTAGAAAACTTCCTTAATATCAGCAAGCCGTAAGGATTGCTGGAGTTGCATTTCACATCCATCTGGCTCCAATACCTGTGTCATAACTATTGTACTAGACTCCTTGGGAGAGTCACGCCTTACATGTTTTTGTCCAGCCTTCCTCCTTCGCTTTAAAGTCATCATGAAACTAAATGCCACTGAACACTTTCCATTCTCTGTATTTAAACTCAAAACAATTGACTGAGCCTAGAAAATACCTTAGAAAAGTGTCTCTAAAACAACATGCCATTTTTCTTTCTCAAATGCTTTTGAATCTGTGTTTGTTTCTTATGATTTTATGTTTATGTTCTTGAGTAAATTGGGAAAATGGTCATATGACATGGGTGTGACTATTATAAATGAAGTAACACTAATACTAATATTTCCACTTACTAATATTTATACTGATTTAATGAGTAACTCTTACTGAAGTTTAAATTTATAGTATAAATACTTTAATCTTAGATCCAAATGAATTAAACATGTTTAATTTGATTGAAGAAGGAAGAAGTTGCAGTTGGAAGAAACCCAAATGCAAAAATGTTGAATATTATTTGGAAAAGCCCTGAAACATAACAAGCTGATCAAACCCAAGGATGTTGCAGGTTAACTGAGCTCAGAATAGATGCATACAAATCAGGCATCTATTAGATTTTAAAGGAGAGATATTTGGAACAAAGATGTGAAGATACACCATTTTTTTTTTCCTGGTCAGTGTACTGTCTTTGTATAAATGTACATGGAAATCCTAAATATAGTCAGACACTAAATTGCTAAATGTGTTACAGCACAGGAAAAATCAAATAGATGAATTTTATTGTTTCTCACCTGAATAACATAGCTTCATGAATCCAACTCTACCTGTTACCACCATAGGAATACTAGTTCTTATTCAGATCATCCTCTTTCTGGAACTAGACTGGAAACACTGTTGAAACTAGGTACTCTGTGCTCCATTTCTAGGCTTCCATTGCTTTCCAAACACAGATTTCTACAAATGCAAACAGTTACACACATATGCAAACACACACGCTCACTGGCATTCACACTACTAGCCTCTATTCGGATGCATTTATAACTTCAAATTAAGTAATCTGACCTTGTTTTGGAAAGCATTTCTTCCCTTCAAGGTTTCAGTACATAATTCTTCTGTTGTGATTATATTAGTGTCACATGCACCTAATACTTATAAGCATTGAAGATAATTCTTCTTTTCAGTATTAGAACAAGGATTCAAACCCACCCTCTTCGATTACCAAAAGTAATCATTTAACAATGTTACTGTATTGAGTTCCCATTCATCTTAAAGCCTTAAAAAGGCAAGTGTATTTTCTTACGTTGAAATTCATGGAAGTACACCATATTTTGACCTTTTTTTTCTCATTAAGATTTTTTCCTTTTGAATAGTTTTAGACTGATAATAACTTATGAAGATAATACAAAATTCTCATTCTCTGCAGCCATTGTCTCCTACAATTGACTTCTTATATTAATGATATAGTTGACTTTTTATATTAATTTGGTACATTTGTTACAATTAATGGGTCAATACTGATACATTATTATTTACTGAAGTTTTTTTACATTTCCTTAATTTTGTCTTATTTTTTTCAAGATCCCATTCAGGATACCACATTACCTTTAGTCATCATATTTTCGTAGACTCCTCTTGGCTATGACAATTTCTCAGACTTTCCTTGTTTTTGATCAAGTTGATGGTTTTGAGGAGTACTGCACAGGTATTTACTCACATTTTCATGGTTAAATTGGGGTTATGAATTTTTGGTAGGATGATCACAAAGGTAAAGTGCCATTTTCATTATGTTACATTAAGAATGCATATTACTAACATAATTTATCACTATTGACATTAGCCTTATATAGCTTGCACATATGGTTTTATTGGGTTTCTCTACTATAAAATTAGTCTTTTCTTCCCTTTCTATGCTATCTACTCCTTAGAAAGAAGTTACTATGAAAAGCCAACATTAAGATTTGAAGAAATATATTCTGACTCCTTAGAGTATCAAGTATCAATTGTTTGGAATGAGGTGCTTATATATTTTCTCTCATTTATTTTGTAATTATTTTTGTATCAGTATTAACCTGTGGATATTTATATCATACTTTGGGTTATAAGCCAAAACTATTTTATTTATTTTGTTTGCACAAACATTTTCATCTTGACCATCAAGAACACTTTCATTTGGCTCCTGTGTTCTATGACATACCCCCATCATTGTGACCTTTCCTTCCTTTCATTATAAGATACTGTAAATTTTCTGCTATATTAGCTCCTGACTATAATTGGCCATTTTTTAAAGATCCCTCGTTCCTTTTGTCAAACAATGAAAGTAAGACTTGGACAGTAGGTGTACTTATTGCTACTGGAGTGTCATTACATAACAAGCTTATCTATATTAAGCTAAACATGAATTGATATGGATGTCTCCAACTCTCATCTGTTACCACATGAATCTTGCTGTCTTTGTCCCCTTGCTTATTTGTAAATTCCCATTCCTATAATAAGAAACCTGACTCATACCATCTGCTATCGACTTACCTTATTGTTCCTTTCCAGTGTGCATACATAGGAGTATCAGAATTATAGACCTATACCATTACTAGAAACAACATTATCAATTAGACTACAGGACTTATGTCCTTTTTCTTTTCTTCCCCCCCCCCCCACTGTGTTTTATAGGATTTCCTTACTTCCAAGTTACTTAGGTCAACGTCTTTTTCGCCACGTCCTCCAGTGATGTTGTCCGTACAATTTTAATAGAGTTAAATTCTTTTGTTACAGTCTGCATTACCTCCTGGGAACCCTTGATATCCTAAACAGTTTTTTAAATGTTGTATATATTAAGGATCAACCTTTGTGCTGCTGTAAAGTTCAATACGTTTTGATTAATATATAGTCATACATCCACCATCTTGGTCTCATACACAACAGTTTCACTACCTTAAAAAAATTCCCTGTGCTTCACCGTTCAGCATTCTTCTCTTGTCCCATGCTGTGTCAGCCATTGATCATTACAGTGTCTGTGTAGTCTTGTCTTTCCCATAATGTCATACATATGATTGGAATCATACAGTTTGTAGCCTTTTCCAACTGGTTTCTTTCAGTTAGGAATAAGCATTTAAAGTTGATCCATGTCATTTCTGGCTTGATAGCTCACTCTGACAATCTCTGTTTTTAATTAACATATGTGAACCATTCATATTTAAAGTGATTCTTGATGTATTTGGATTTAATATCTACCTTTTTGTAACTGTTTTCTTTTTATCATAATTGTCTTTTGTTTCCTGCTTCCCCTTTTATCCTTTCTCAGGTTTTAACTGAGCGTTTTATATGATTCCATTTTATCTCCTGTATTTGCATATCAGTTAGGTTTCTTTAAAAAAATAGTTATTTCCCTTGAAATAACCCAAATCCCCCTTCAACTAACACTATATTGCTTCCCATGTAGTGCAAGTAACATACAAGAGCATGTTCAGTTTCTCTTTTCCATCCCTTTTAACCTTGCTGTAATTCATTTCACTCATCCCTATACTATAATCATTAAATATATTATTAGTATTATTACTTTCAACAAACAGTTTTCTTTTTGGATCAATTAAGAATAGGAAAATTTACTGCAAATATTCTTGTTGTTCTGATTTTGTAATAATCCAGGTGGGCTAAATATTCACTGTATTAAGACTATGCATATGTCTCCAGAAATAATTCTTTCCCTAGGTCTGGTTTTGTTAATGCTTGTGATAAATCAAGTCTGATTTATATGTTGCATCTTATGTGGGAAACATCTGTGACTTTAGGTATCTGATCATCCTTAAGAAATGACAGCACAGCTAGTGTAATAACTTTTGAAGATAACCATTGCCAATTTAATGATTACCAGTTGCCATTAAATGAATTGTAAACTATTGTTTTATTTTTTCGAAAAAAAGTAGAGTGTACTACTTTTAGTTGCATTCAGTAATGATTATTGATTGTTGAGCACTTGCAAGTTATGCTTCTGTACTTCTTACCTTGATAAAATAATTGGAAATGTAAGAAAAAAAAAAAAGAAGAAGAATATAGGAATTAAAAATATTTTTCCTTCAATTATTTTTTCTTTAGTCCTATTCCATTTTTCATGTAAATCCAAGTTTTAGACTTATATGAAATTCCTTCATCCGCAGAACTTTGTTAAACATTTCATATAGGGTAGTTGTGTTGTCAGTGAATTTTATTTTTTTATTTTTGTTTGAGAAAGCCTTGTATCTCCTTCAGTTTTCAAAGATTATAGAATTCTAGGTTTTTGGTTATTTTCTTTCAATACTTACATATTTCACTCTACTCTCTTTTTGCTGCATGGTTTATGACAAGAAGTCTGTGTACATCTTGTTACTTTCCTCTGTAGTTAAATTGTTTTCGTTTTTAGCTTCTTATCAGATTTCATTTTTATCTTTGTTTCTCTGCAGTTTGAATATGATATGCCCAGGTATCGAATTTTTAGTCATTATCTTGTTTGGTTCTTTGAGCTTCCCGGATCTGTGGTTTGCTATTTGTTAATAATTTTGGAAACATTTTAGTGAACATTTCTACAAATATGTCTTCTTCATCTCCTCTCACTTCTTCTGCTATCTAATTGCCTGTATCTTACAGCTTTTGAAATTGTCTTGTGTGTTCCTTTCTTTTTAAGCTGTTATTATTCTTGTTGTTTTTTCTTTTTGCATATCAGTTGGAATGTTTCTATTGACCTATATTAAATCTCATTTATTCTTTCCTCTGGCATGTCCAATTGTACCAATGAGCCCATCAAAAGCATTCTTGATTTATGTTGCAGTGCTTTTTATTTCTACACTAACTTTTTATACTTAGAGTTTTCATATCTCTACTTATATCACACATCTCTTTTTATATGTTCTCTACTTTTCCCATTAGAGCCCTTAATATAGTAATCATAATTATTTTAAACTACTTTTCTGAGAGTTTCAACATGCATGTCATATCTGAGTCTGGTTCTGAAGTGTACTTTGTATTTTCACACAATGTTTTTGTTGTTGGTTTTGTTTTGTTTTGTTTTGTTTTATTGTCTTTTAGCATAACTCATTATTTTTTGTTGAAAGCCTAACATAATGTATCAGATAATAAGGACTAAAATACATAGGTCTTTTGTGTGAGATTTTAGGTTACTCTGACTAGGAGTTGGGTGGTGTTTAGTGCTTGCTGTAGTTGTAGGTAATGGATGCTTCAAGTTCCTGTATTATATTTGAATTTTGTTTCTCTGGGTTGTCTTTGGGCTTCCCTAAGAACTCATCCTTCGAGTCAGTGCCTTGCAGATCTCTCCGCTGTAATCCACTGTTATTGATTTGGAGCTCTTTTGTTGTGTTGATAAAGAGTGGAGTAAGGGATGCATTTTATAATCTTATGACTAAATCTCAGTCTGTTAATGATCCTACATGCCTTGCCTATGTTTGATCTTCACAAGTGTTTCTTAGGGTGTTTTGTTTTGTTGTTTTTGTTATTTTTTTTTTTTTTTTTTTTTTTTTGCTGTTGTTTTGTTTTTCCCCCTGCTTAGTTGAAGGTACAGTAAAGCCTGTATTTGGGGAAATTCCCTTCCCCCACTTCAGACAACAATCAGTAAAATGTTTTCTAGTAAGGATTAAACCTTGTTATATAGAATTCTGTGAGTATATTTCCAAATGGTTACTTATCTTTTCCATCTGCTGGAGCCCCAAAACCTTTTTTTTCTTGACTCTTTGCTATGAGGATCATTGGGATTATTTGAGGTAAACCCATGAATTTGTGGGGATTTCTTTAAATTGTGGCCCCTTGAACTTTCTCACTCTTAGGTTATTTGATATTCAGCCTGCAGCAGTTTGTCAAAATAACCATTTAAGTTTTGTGCTCTAGCAGATCTGCTCCATGTAGGATCTTGACTATGACACCCTAGATTCACCTGCCATTCTAGGTTTTAGGGTGATCATTTGCTTGGTGCTCTCTGTTCTCTAATGGATTCATGAAAAGTCATCATGCTCTGTCTCTTAAAAAGGAGTAAACATTTAAAAAAATCAGCAACAGAGAGTGGAAGAAACTAGTAAATACAATATTTTATAACTTAATATGATAATGGGTATGACATCCCATCACCTTTACTGCATTCCATTGGTTAGAAGCAAGTCACAGTTTCTACCCACACTCAAGGGGAGGGTTTTATGCAAAGCATGAACAAAAGGATGCAGAAATCATTGAGAGTCACTGTAATGTTTGTCCACTACAGAATGTGCCATAACCCTCGTAATATTTAGCAGATGTGAAGTCTAGAAATTGCTATTGCACTTGGAGAAAAGTCAAAATTGTGTAGAAAAATATTATCTATAGGTATATAATTTTATTTTCTTGAATTAGTTACAACTCTTAGATAACTTGATAACATTATTGAATATTAAATGAAAGGAAATTGGCTTATATTCACTTGCTAACAAACACATGTAGGTAATTATTACATAAGAAAAACAGCTTTTAGAAAATGAAAATATGTTAAACTTTTATTGTTCATAGCCTTCACATGTTAGACATTACATATACCAAAAATCATAAATTAAGTTGAATAAATTTGTAAAGTTAAAGTAAACATATATGTATATTGGTTAACAAAACCATATTATTGTGGAAAATTATACCAATAATATCTTAGTAACAAAAATTTAAATACCCAGGGTACCTGAGCAGCTCAGTTGGTTGAGTGTCTGATTTTGACTCAGGTCATGATCTCACGGTTCATGGATTCAAGCCCCGTGTTGGGCTCTGTTGTTGACAGCTCAGAGCCTGGATCCTGCTTCGGATTCTGTGTCTCCCTCGCTCTTTGCCCCTCCCCCACTTGCAATGTCTCTCTGTCTCTGAAATGAGAATAAACATTAAATTTTTTTTATTTAAATACCCAAGATAATATCATGAATCAATGTATAATTTAATACTACTCAGGATGTCCATAACAGCTTCAGTGATCATTCAAAACTCTTGAACAGTTGTGTATGACTCCACAGAAAGATACTTCCAGAATCTCATAAGCAGAATATGGTACAAAGAATCCCAGAATAGGAAATCAGAAACAGATCCTGCTGTGAATTGATTCAGATTTCCGGCATATCAGTCAAGTCTTCATTTTGAAAAGGAGTTGGATGGAGGCTATGATTTAACTGAACTGTAAAATCTATTTCTGCTTCTACATTCTGTTTCCAAACCTAAACAAGTACAGATTAGGCTCTTGTAGAATGTTCAGAGAATGACACGAATGATCAGGACTTGGTTGTAAGGGATGAAAAATACCTTCTCAGGCATGTTCAAAAAGCTCATGTAAGTTTGGGCAAGAGAAGGGAATTAAAGGAATGGGATGACACTTTAAATAGGACAAAATACATTGGAGAAAAAGATCAGTATGCTTTTATGGGGAAAAAAAAACTCTATAATTTTATTTAATTCTCTGTGTATTTATATGTTGAACTCTTATTAAAATCAGAAGTAGATAAAGATACTCAGAAAAGAGATCAATGTATATATTTGACTCAAAATTAGAATTCTTTTCTGTCATTTCTACCTATTTATTAATTGCATTTTCTTTTATTGTTTTTCTTGAGGTATAATTGACAAGAAACATTATAGTGGTTTCTGGTATACAACAACATGATTCAGTATTTGTATATGCTGGGAAATGATCACCATAGTAAGTTTGGTTTCCTCCTGTAACTATGTAAAGTTACATAATATACAATGCAATACAATATTAATGACTATCATCACCATATTATAAATTACATCCCCATGATTTACTTATTTTATAACTGGAAGTTTATACCTCTTGAGCCCTTCATGTATTCTATGTCCCCCCAACCTCTTTCTGGCAACCACCAATCTGTTCTCTACATCTGTGAATTTTGTTTTGTTTGTTCATTTGCTTTGGTTTTAGATTCCTCATATGAGTGAAATCATATATATTTGTCTTAATTTCACTTAACATATTACCCTCATGATTCATCATGTTGAAACAAACGTCAAAATTTTATTTTATTTTATTTTTTTATGGCTGAATAGTATACTATTGTATGTATACCACATCTTCTTTATCGATTCATCCATCAGTGGATACTTGGCTTTTTCTATATCTTGGCCACTGTGAGTAATGCTGCAGTGAACTTAGGGGTGAAATTATCTTTTCAAAATTTTATTTATTTTTGAGACAGAGAGAGACAGAATGTGAGTGGGGGAAGGGCAGAGAGAGGGGGAGACACAGAATCTGAAGCAGGCTCCAGGCTCTGAGCCATCAGCACAGAGCCTGATGTGGGGCTCAAACCCACAAGCTGTGAGACCATGACCTGAGCTGAAGTTGGATGCTCAACCAACTGAGCCACCCAGGCGCCCCTGAAATTATCTTTTCAAAATAGCATTTTTGTTTTTGTTTTTGTTTTTTCATATAAATGCCCAAAAGTGGAACTGTTGGATCACAGGGATCTGTATTTTTAGTTTCCTGAGGAACCTAGATACTGTTTCTCATAGTAGCTGTACCAGTTTACATTCCCAACAACAGTGCGTGGGCATTCTCTTTTCTCACATCCTTAGCAACACTTGTTATTTCTTGTCTTTCTGACAATAGCCGTTCTGACAAATGTGAGGTAATATATCATTGTAGTTCGCATTTCCCTGATGATTAATGATATTGAACATCTTTTCATGTCCCTCTTGGCCATTTGTATGTCAGATCCTCTGCCTATTTTTAATTGTATTGGTTGGTTTGTTGCTGTTATGTCATTAGGTTATATGAGTTTTTTAAATATATGTTGAATATTTATATTAATATTTAAAATGTCTATGTCTTTCTGTTTTGGGTTTGGTAGTTTGTATGTTCTGTGTCTTTTGATAGTATAATTTAGTCCAGTACATTTAAAGTAGTTACAAATAGGTAAATACTGCCGTTTTGTTAATTGTTTTCTGCCAGTTTTGTAGTTCTTTCCTGTTCCTTCTCCTCTTGCTATTTTTTCTTACAGTTTGATATCTTTTTTTGGATGTTATGTTTATATACCATTCTCATTATCTTTTGTGTTTCTACTTTAGAGTTTTGCCCTGTGGTAATCATCATAACCATGGTTATATAACCATGGTTATGATGAGATATATATATCTCAGTCTTAAAATATATATATAGATATAGATATAACATATTTCTCAGTCTATTTTAAGTTGATAACATGTTAAGATTGAACACATTTTGAAACTCTACAATTTTACTCACCCTCTCCCACCTTTTTATGTTTTTGATGTCACATTTTACATCTTTTTGTTTTGTGTTTCCCTTAACTGTTATCATATTTATTTTTATTACTTTTGTCTTTTAACCTTAATGCTAGCTCAATAGGTAATTAGTTCTTTACCTTACTATATATTTACCATTTTGAGGGAGATTTCTATTCTCATGGTTTTCGTTACTAATTAGGTCTTTCTTTTCTAGCTTAAAGAAGTCTTACAACATATTTTTTGTAAGGCCAATTTAGTGGTAGTGCTTTTATTTAGTTTTTGCATTTTTGGAAAACTCTTTATTTTTCTTTTAATTCTGAATGATAACCTTGCTAACTAGAGTATTTTTGGCTGCAAACTTTTGCTTTTAGCACTTTGAATATATCCTGCCATTTCTTTTTGGCCTGCAAAATTTCTGCTGAAAAATTTGCTGTTAGTCTTATGGAGTTTCTCTTGTACATAAGAAGTTGTGTTTCTTTTATTGCTTGTAGTAGTCTCCCTTTATTTTTAACTCCTGAAATTTCAATTATGGTGTATCTTAGTGTAGTTGTGTTGTCAACCTGAAGCCCACTCCTTAGGTTGAAGCTCCAGAATACTTAGGTAATAAGGCTTTTTTTCACAGAAGGATTTGAATTTGTTTCATTCAGTTGTCAATATAGTTCCTTGGATTTGGTAGCCTGTCAAAAACTGTCTCTTTGATTGTTTCAATCATACCAGGCCTAGAAAAACAAGACCTCCTTGCCACCAGAGCCATTTTTTTTTCAAGGGAAAGTCCCTATGTGGACTGTGCATATCAATCAGCTTGGGTAGGGACATGGGGGAATGCTGGCCCTGGGCATGTCCACCCTCCTGCTTTGGTGGGGTGGGGCTTTTGGGGCATGCCAACCTAGGGCATGCCTATCCATTGGGTTGGACAGGGCAGGTCTAAACAGAAGCATCTGCCTATGGAGTTTATCAGTATGGGACCACAGAAGAGCACAGGGGTGGTGTATACCAGTCTATCAGGTTTAGCAAGGCAGGCCACAGGAGAGTGATGACATGGGGAAAATGTTGCTATCAGGGTAGAGGGAAAGGACAAAAACTGCACCTAAAAACACTGGTGCCTATAAGGAAGGACAGTGCAAAATGATGCTCGCCAGCACCTTCATCCCTGGAGAGAGTTCCAACAGGCCTCTTCCCCTTTGGCAGACACTTTAAGATTAGCCAGTGAGTCCCCTTCACATATGGCCTCCATGCTTTAAAATCTGCTGCTTTTGTTCTGGGTCCTAATGTGAGTGAATCTGTGTGTGAGACATTGACTGAATGATTGATTGACTGATTGTGAGACCTTTAAATGTGTAGTCTCAGTTTCATATAGCCCTCTGGGTCTCCTGGACATAATCCCTGTGGATTTTCAAAACCAGGTGTTTTAGGGGCTCCTCTTGCCTAATATGGGGATCAAATTCCTCACTCAAGGACATACTCTGTTTTTGTGAGATCATTTCCACTTTTGGATCACCATGTTATGGGTGGATTTTTCACCAAACCACATCTCTGCTTCTCCTACCCATTTCATTGTAGTCTTTTTATTCTGTGTTGTGGAGGAGCTGCTCAGCTAGTTTAAGGTCTTTTTCAGAGAGAATTGTTCATACGTAGCTGTATACCTGGTATATTCATGGGATGAGGTGAGTTCGAAGTCTTCCTATGCTGTCCTTTTAATCACCTTCTCCTCTAGTACTTTTTAAGAAAGAATTCCTCCTTCTGTTTATTATCATTGGTAAATGATTATTTCATTTGTAAAAGTGCAGTTCAGAAAGCAAAACAAGTTTGTTTGCTCCAAAGCCTGATTTGTTTTTCTAAAATGGTGATTGATAATTATTTAGAGAGAATCATGGAGATCTATAGTACAGATACAAGCAAAGCTTTACTAATGTGGACTCATTCGCAGTCAATATTAGAGAATGTTAAATATAGAATGAGCATAATCTTTGTCTCCATAGTAGCTTGGTTTAAAATCTTGGTTTTAAATACTGTCACCAACAGTACAAACTCATGGACAAGTTCTCTCTCATACTGTATTCTCATTTTTTAATTGGATGTTATTGTTTCAACATAAGAGACTAGTTGTGAGAACTAAGTAAGATAACCTAAGTAAATAAACTACCTACTATGATTTTGTTACTCAAGAATGAATATCAAATGACCGATATTATTTTAATGGCAATAATCATGATTATGAAACCTTTCTTTCTATAGTTGAAAATTGTATTAATCCACACATTAAACTAGTTCCACCTCTATCTGTTTCACCAGAGTGGAGAAACTCACATAATTCTCCCCGTGGAATATGAAATACGGTTTTAAAAAAAGAATTCAAGGTCATAGAAGAATTTCTGTTTTTCTTATATGTGCATCATTGGTGATACAGCTTAAATAATATTCTGTTAGAATATTTTAAAACTAGGGAGCTGAGAGATTATTTAATCTGTCCTCACCATTCAAAAGATGAAAAAGAATGAGGAAATTTATCATTCATTTAAAAAAAATATTGAGTACTTGAGGCACCTGGGTGACTCAGTCCATTAAGTGTCCAATTCTTGATTTCAGCTCAGGTGATAATCTTATGGTTTGTGAGTTTTAATCCCACAGTTTTAGGCTGCCATTGAAGAGCCTTTATGGGATTCCTTCTCTCTCTCTCTCTGACCCTCCCCCACTCTCTCTCTCTGAAAATAAAAAAAAAAGTATATTGAGTACTCAATGAAATGCTAGGGATACATTGGTTATAAATGAATAACTGAATGAATGAATAAATAAATAAATAAATAAATAAATAAATAATGAATGAATGAATACTAAATAAATGGATACACAAATGACTCTACCTTGATTCTAAAATAGTTTACGCTTGAGTGTAATAGATAAGATTAATCATATCTTTCTACATATACATACTCCAAGGAGATTGTGATATTTTTCATGGTTTTAGAGTTCAAGGACTAAAATCCACTGTAAGGCAATGCTCAGAAATAATTTATTGCATAGTGTATATATTCTCAATTTTGTTTTTTTTCCTAAAAGTTTTCACACTTTTTCCCATTAAACGATTTCGTATTTTGCAGCTAAATATATTATGCTAATCAAATGATGCCAGTAACATTTATCATATTTACTTGATTCTCACTCATGATGAATTGTGTAATCTCAATCTTTCAATTTAATTATTGGTGCATTTTCAATTGAATGTTGTAGTATTCCACATGATATTTTTTGCAACTTTAGTGTTCAGTAAAGTTTCATGAACATATAAATTTGTTTAATATATGGTGTATATTATTTGTTTACCAGATACATAAAAACTAATGACTCTTACACTAACATAAATCAAAAAGTTCAATAGTACATTAACTCCTACACTTTCCAATTCAAGTTAATAGGTTAAATAATATGGTATTCTTAATATATTCTAAAAAAACACAACTCTCTAGATTAAGAACATATGTTACCATAATAACACCAATTCTTATTTATTCAGCAGTGTGTTTTTATGTATACAGCCCTGGTTTAGCATTTTACATTGATTAGCTCATCTAATCTCTACTTCAGCATCTGAAGTATATACTATTATTAATTTCATTTTAGTTATAGAGAAAATATAGAGAGAGAAAATATAGAGAAGCAGAGAGAGTGTAAATAACTTGGTCCAGATCACATCTCTAATCAGAATGCTACATAAAAGATATGATAGGCGACAATAAACGTACAGACAGTACAAGTTACAGGCATTCAGAAGGAGAGACCATGGGAGAGGGAAGACGAAGAACATTTTCGCTTGAGTCATGGCATGAAAAGCCCAGAATTCAGATAAGGATGTATTTGTGCCGCTGAGCTGTGATTAAAATAACATGTTTATAGACTATTATTTGAGTAAAACCATAAGGAGAAAATCAAGATGAAATCTATGATCAATAGAGTAATGGTGGGAAACATTGTTGGAATGATAGGTTGGTTCAATTTCAAAGGATTTTAAAAGTCACGGAAGTAAAACATGGAAAGAACTTGTTTTTCCTTACCGTGTGTAAGGGATATTTGCATTTCTCCCGTGTCTTATTTTGTAAAGGAACTTCTCCTGTGTTGGATACTGTTTGAAAGTAGAAAATCATCTCCTGGGTTGACAGCCTGTACTTGGGACTAGAAGAGTATGCCCAGTACTTTCTCATGCCAATAGGAAGAATCACATTACCTTTTGTATTGATTTATAATGGTGCTCTCAGTGCTGCTATCTCCCATCCATATGGGGACTAAAAATGAAATAATGATACATGTAAATGCTCCATAAAAAACTATAAAGTAAATCAGAACTCTTATTTATCACAAGTTACTAGGGACAGTTTTATAGATTTCATCTGTTTACCATCAAGATAATAAGCAAGCATACTTTTCACCCAATCCCATGTCAAGAACTTATAAACTCTATTACAAAGGGAAAGACTAAAGTAATGGAGAGATGAGACAAATAATTTGAATTGACATTGTTAGTTTTGTGGTGCATTCATTCTAAATTCTTCTGGCTTTATTGAAAAAACCAACTAAACAAACAAAACCAAAACAAACAAAACACACAACAGCAACAACAAAATATTTACTGGTTTTCATTGATTTTGAATCATTTAGTCAAACCCACTTAAACTCATGTGTTGCTTTAGCTGGATAAACTTAGTGTTAAGAGTGTCTCATCAAAAATAAATTCTGAACAAATCTTTAATCATCTTATCATTTTCTGTGTTTTCATAGCGCTTTACATTTTAAGTCATTCCTTATCTTTTTACTGCAGGGCAGTACAAACTGACACACTTCTTCAGATGAAAGCAGGTATCCTATTCTATATGATGGTCTAAGCCACAGCATTTGTATTGTAATCTATCACCTTCGTAATATTTCTGAGGTTTCTATTTTCTCTCTTCTTTTGTTATGCAGTGTATTTTTAATGCACTTCCTTGATTTCCTGTGCTTAATGTAACTGGAAATTTACTTTGAATGTTTCATATAAATGTGAGACATAAAAGCATAGTTATGAAAACTTTGCAGGATGTAAAGTGGTACTTAAATACTTAATAATAATTAATCCTTCTGTATCTCAAAGAAATAAAACAGGACCTCAAGCACATACTTCCAAGTGAATTATCTTCTCTGTCTAAAGCTTTCTAAATAGATGGTGCCTTTGAATTCCTGTTAGGCTGGAGAGAAATAAAACCATCATATGAAATATCAATGTAGAAATCATAGTATAAATAACATCCAAGCAACAGCAGTAAGAAAGCAACAACATCACTAAAGCATCATTAGGTTGAATAGAATTGTGAAATACCTGTTTATTATTTAAATATATACAAAGAACGTTTTACTTATGAAAGTTTCTTGTATTTTACTTGACATACTTTCTTTAGAAAGTGAAAGCTATTATCCAGAGGATTTAGAAGACATTTAGTATATCAAAACAGTAATTAGAATATATATAACATAAGGAAATATGAGGAAAAGCTGAAGTAATAAATGGTTTTTCTAACCTCTGAGGGTTGGTACCTGAAATTGGAGCAATATGGGGCACTTTCAGGACCTCTAGAAAGTTAATGGAAGACATGGGGGGAAAAAAGATGGTCATAAGACACAGCACAGCTACACTAATTAAAAACAAAGGATAATTATATATGACTTTTTGTACCTTAACATAAAATTTGATTTACACCGTGGAATCTGTTTGATTGCTCTGTAATAAATTGCCAATATAGCAAAAATGCTAAGTCAACAATGTAGTCATGTATTCAATGTATAAATATGATAAACTTCTCAGGGGAGAAAAACTTAGTAATTTCTTTAGTAAAATAAAATTATAGAGTATCTCTTTTCTACTGTAGCTCCTTTCATTGAAAGGGAAAAAAATGAGTATTTCTTGTCTTTTAAGAAAATTCAATGTTTTGTTGAGGAACATTTCATAAAAATACCATGCATAGTCACTGAAAATCTATAAATTCAGCCTACTGTTGTTTTCATTTATATTACAGAAGAGGTACTTTGTGGTGGATCAGTAATTTGAATAATGAGATGTATAAAATAAATACAAGGAATTAAGACTTAGTGGATGATTTTAGTTAGTTGGTAACAGATTTAAATAGTAAAAAGAAAATAAAATGATATTCTTTTTGCACACTAGCTAACATTCACATAAATATTATGCAAACATTTTATTTCTTTAAAAATACATTTTAATAGACATTTTAATAGATGGATGCAAATGCTTCATTTGATGCTTTTAGAAAAAGAGGATAAGTTTTTAGACCCAGCAAAATAAACTGAGTATATTAAAATACTCCTTCTGTCTCTGACTTGTATTGAAGTGATAAAGGAGAGATTTAGGGTCATAAAAGGAGTAGTAATAAAGCTGAGGTCCTAATTTACTTCCCGGTTTTATTTCAACTTAGTTCTTCATCGCTATAAGGCACAAAAGTTATTGAATTTTACTACATTCACCTCACGCTGGTTTCCTATCAAACAGAATATCAGTGAAACACCTCTGCTGAGCTCCCTACATGAAATTGTCCTTTTGTACGTCTCATAATCGGCTGCGATGTGGCCAAGCATCTGGCGGTGACAAGCAGACGTCTTTGATTTATTGGCTAATATCACCACTTGTTAGTGGATGGTTGAGCAGGAGACTAAAAGAGCATAAAATCAGAGAGAATAAATTATGAAGGCACCGAACTGTGCCATTATAAACCCTTCCTTGTCACAGCTGTGACATCTCATAGGAAATGGAGGGTGACAGCAGCGTTCATTCTTCAAAGGGCCAATACCTTCTACTTGTGATCCTGACCATAAATAAATAAATAAAGCAAACAAACCACATAAGCAAGTCGGAACTCAAATAAGAAATGCCTTTAATAGAGCACTTGGGTTCGAGTTTTCTTCTTCTACTCTTGAAAGTAGTACAGAACAAAGCCGACTTCGATTAGAAGCATGCATTAGGAGAACTCCAGGATATTAAGTACATCTGTCCCGCATGCTAGAACCTGAAAAACTCCGGAGGTTGACTTACCTCACAGTGCTTTTCCCTTTAGTCTCCCTAAGAAGCATACTCTTATTCAAATTTGTTACCCAAATAGTTTTTTAGTAAGTCAGTTCAGCCAATCCATGCATATTGCAAATCTCTGCCTAGCAAGTGACTTTAAGGCTACCTACCTGCAGATAGTATCTGGTAAAACAATGCTCCAGAATAATTTAAGATTTGAATTGGCTTTTTAAATTAGCATAATCTGTTAAAGTAATCAAAGCACATCTGAGAATAAAAATTTGTTAAAAATGCATAGTAGTAATAAAATAACTATGCAACAGTGGAGAAGACATACATCTTGGAACTTGGGCTTAGATTTTCATCCTTTGATATATTACCACAGTTAAAAATATAATGAAGTTACTTTAAAATGTAACATTTACTTTATTCTATATTGACATTTTAATATCTTATGAATTCCTGAATTTAGGTAAGATTACATCAAAGAAAAGGCAAAGTAAATAAGCATATCCTTCACTTTCATAGACAGCTACATACTGTCATTAATTTATTTGCAAGTCATGAAAGGATAACTGTGAGTTCAATCTTATGCATATCATTTATACAGAGATGACAATGGAAGGGCATTGTAATGTGAGGTTTAGCATTATTAAACAGTGTGTCCAGAAAAATCAAAGAAAAAATATATTTTACATTAAATGTTTTTAATACCAAAATAATAATTAATAATAATAAAAATACCTAAAGTGGGAAGGGAGAAATGTTTGGAGGTGATGGATATTTTTATGGCATAGGTTGTGGTGATGGTTTCATGAATGTATACTTCTCTCGATTTTCATCAAGTTGCATTCATACATACCTTATGTTAGACCTTAATAAAGTGATTTTTAAAAACAAGTGTAGATAGGGGCACCTGGGTAGCTCAGTTGGTTGAACGTCCAACTCTTGATTTCAACTCAGGTCATGGTCTCACAGTCCGTGAGATTGAGCCCTGCATAAAGCTCTGCACTGTCAGCAGTGTGAAGCCTGCTTGGGATTCTCTCTCTTCTTCTCTCTCTGCCCCTCCCCCATCCTCTCCCTCCCTCTCTCTCTCTCTGTGTCTCTCTCTCAAAATAAATAAATACACCTTTTAAAAATATCAGTGTTGATAGAGAAATAATGCTTCAGTAGAATAGTGGGAGACACAGCTAAAGAGAGATGTTGAGGCCATGTTATATATCAAAGGATCTATCATGAAGTCTATCAAGTCATCTATTAATTTATAGTCTCCCTTATTTTATAAAGGCTTTATTACTAATTACAAAGACATAAAATACAGCAAAATACAATATGTCAAAAGTAGGTTTAAGAATAAAAATACATATAAATTTAAAAATGAATTTAAGAATAAAGCTAATACTGAACTATAAACCATAAAAGCCTCTTTAGTATTCTAAATATGGTTCAAAATCTTTGGCCAAAGCTTTTTATCAACTATAATAAAAAGAGAAATTGGATCATTTATAATGAGGCATCCTAAACATTGCAATAGAAAAGAAGAATTACTTTTGCAGGATAATTTTTATATTCATTTATAATATTTTCTTATTATATCATTTTAAAGTATTGAATTGAGACCAAGCAATTCCATGGGAGTAGGTGACTAAAATATTGACTAGATATGTGGAATAAATGATTGTATTGCTATAGTCATTCCCATTTCTTTGACTAGAGCCACAGTTTACTTCCAAGTAAACTTCCTTCAAAATATTTCTGAAATTTGTTTAACCATAAAAAATATCTGCCTATTTTAAAAATTTATTGTTGACATTTGTGCAGTCACATGAATGGGTTTTTGCTCAAGTTGGAGAATACATTTGATACATAATGACACATGTAGTAATGTGTATACAGTCATGTGGGATATGAAAAACTCACTGTGGTGTGTACTGATGGATCCTTGTAAAAATGGTTATCTTACATAGAAGCTGAAACTGAGGTTAAGTGAAAGGTTTCTGTAACCTCTGATTAAGAGGAAAGTGTCCCTTAAAATCCTAGAGTTAAAAACACCAAGAAATTGCATCTGAAGCACAAGATGATAGACTCTATACATAATTATGGGCTATAACTACCTCTCCAGTGAGTTTCAGACATGATGTTTAAGATTATATTTCTGCTTTGTAGTGATTCTCTTTCGCCTCTTTTAGAATCTAGATTAATTATTGACTTCATGTATGTAATTTTAACTGTAAATTAAATCTTATCTTGGAGCAAAATCCTGAATTATATGTGTGATGGTATATCTATCTATCTATCTATAGGTATATATATATATGATATATATATATATCATATATGATATATGATATATATATGATCATATCATATCATATATGATATGATCATATCAGATCAGATCAGATCATATATGATATATGATATATGATATATATATCATATATATATATGATCACTCTACCAGGTTATAAACAATTTTACTCAGTCATTTCATCTTCAGTAAAGCAGCTAATTTAAAAAAAATATATACATTTACATATAAACAGGCACATAAACCTGCACATTTAAAACATTCCAATGAGCAAATTATAAATTTTACAATTTTTATATAATTTGTGCACAGCACACATTTATAAATATTAGCATTTTCTGAGTAGATACTACATTTTGGCTTTACATCCTTAAATACTAAGTGGTCAATATGTATTATTTTAATTAGTCTTCAAAAAGTATCTGAAAGGTAGGCATCATTATTCTAGAAGTTCAGAAGTATGAAATATACAGCTAATAAGTGGAAGAGCTCAGACTCAAAATTGGATCTCTTAAATTGAAAGTCTTATTTTTTAAGCAGATCATTCTTTTTTCATTAATAAGTTGAATAATGAAGGATGCTAAAGGGCTATAATGTTATTTTTTTTAATCTAACTTTAAAGAAGGATTGAATGACACAGTTGTAAAATTTTGTGTCTTAAATTGAGCTGGGACTCCCTGCCAAATACCATTTTATGATCTGTTGAAATGTTGCTAGTTTTCAAGGTGTTCACCTTTTCCCTTAAACCTTTTGTTTTGGTTTCTCAATTATATGGAAAATGTATATGGATATTTTCTGTATTGGGCATTATCCAATATTTAATAAAATATATGGATGTTTAGTTCCTTTACGTGAGAAGGAACAATCTTGTCTATAAATGTATTTCAACAATCCAGAGGGCATTCTCAACATTTTCACATGTAATGATAAAGTGTCAAAAATATACTTTCAAATAACCTGATTCTTTGCATTAAAGAAAGCAGCAGTAATGGTGTGGATAACTTTTCTATTGGGCTTAATTTCTTTGGTTTGAGTAACACTGCAATTAAAACATTACTGAGGTGAATTCTCAATGGCTCAACACTAGACACTTCTTACACACTTGAGTGGGTACAAGTGTAGCCATGTGCAGCCACGTGTGGTAAATCTGTCAGAACTAACAGCAGGGGCTCTGATAAGAGTCCTCCATCAGTAAGCCTACTTGATAGCTCAAGGTCTTTGAATTGTTATCATAACCGGCACCTAATAGTGAGACCAGTATTAAGGTCTGTTCATATTTCCTCAGTGTGTTTTTGAACTTTCCACCGGTTTATTCTGTCTTGGTTATTTAAGATGATGTTGTAGTTTTAACCTAACAATAGCCGTTGTCGGGACTTAAATACTTTTTCCTCCTTGATAGGAGAGAAAATGTGGTATATGAAGGATGATAGAAGAAACTATTTTCTAAACAGAATAGCATGTTTTATGAGGATTAAAAAAAGAAAACAACTATATGGACATTGAGGAAGGCACTTGTTGGGATGAGCACTAGGTGTTGTATGTAAGCCAATTTGACAAATTATATTTATTAAAAAAAAAACGATTAGCAGACTTCACTGGATTCCCATTCATATTGAGTAACCATAACACAGAAGCTCAAAGCAAATAAATTACAATTTCCTTTTGCCAGGTTTCTCCAATCTCTACTTGAACTACTCTACTAATCTTATGCTATTTAATTTCACAATCTGTGTGTGTGTGTGTGTGTGTGTGTGTGTGTGTGTGTGTGTGTGTTTGGGTAATTTTATTGGAGTATCTCATTTAGTAATTTTGCCACATGAGTAATTATGTCAGGAATTACAAATGCAAAAGCCATCAGGGACCAGGAAGGTGAAGTAAATGAGTAAAAAACAGGTGAAGTGTTAGTAAAGCAACAGGGCAAGCTCAAAATTAAGTGGCAACAGATACAAAGCTCCAGCATTGGGATGTAATAGGGAGTGGTGGAGTCTGTGGAGGATTGAACACATGCTCTACTCAAAGTGGTCCTGTGTTACTCACCTCTGACCATTTGCAGCTATATGACAATGCATGCTCAGATTAGCCAGATCTCATGTTATTTATAGAGAATTTGGAAATCCAGATTTATATTTGAAATTTCACTTTTTTTTCTGTGTCGGAATATAATTCACAGCATAGAACAAGCATAACCACTGGTTGGTGAACTCAGGTCAGTTCTCAGGTTATTGGTCTATAGATTCTGAGCATTTCATATATTTGAGGGGCGATTCTAAAATTGATAGAATAATGAGAAAAACACTTCAAAAGAATCTAGGAAATAGTTTTCTACCATTACTGACAACATCTTAGCTGATTAATGTTAAACATAACATGAAAAATGTGTAACAAAATACTATTTCAAGAATGCTCCAACCTGTGGGAAGGAAAGATTATATAAAAGACATGAAGAAATATTTGAAGGTGATGAATATATTCATTACAATTATATGTAATTGTATATATTCGTTGATTGTGGTGATATGTCAAAGGTTATTAAATGGTAAAAGTTAAATATGTGTGGCTTATTTTTGTTACTTTTACCTCAATCTGTTAAAAAAAAAACAGTAGTACTCACTTTTTAAATGAATCCAAAATAATATAAATACCACACCATTTTTTTAATTGTGAGAAAATTTACATTCACTGATATGCATAGACTTTAACTGTATAGTTTGATGAGTTTTCACAGATGTTCACATCAATATAACCAACACCCCAATCAAGATAAAGAATGTATCCATCAACTGAAAAATTTTCCTTATACTTTCCGGTCAAACCCAACCCCCCATAGGCAGATACTGGTTTGATTTCTATCACCTCAGACTAGTTTTGCCTATAATAGTGTATCATATAAATGGGCTCATTGGTATGTGTTCTTTTATATCTGGCTCTTTTCACTTGACAATGTTTGTGAGATCTATCAAGTCTGCTATGTACATGAGTGGTTCATTCACTTTATTGCTGAGTATAGTTCTCTATCATTTGTTCATGCATTCACCTGTTGATGGACATCTGGGCTGTTTCCAGTTTTTTTGGCTATTATGAATAAAGCTACTATGAGCACTCTTATACAAACAAGCAAAATGAAACAAGATAAGACATATACAAAAACAAAGAATATTCTAGCCTGGGTTATGTCTTCATGTAATGATCAGAGTTCATCAATATATTTTATATTATATTTGTTCTTCCAGGCAAAAATGAACATAATTTGGAGCCCCTGGGTGGCTCAGTCGGTTAAATATCTGACTCTTGAGTTCACCTCAGGTTATGATCTCATGGTTTGAGAGATCAACGCCCCACATCAAGATTAGGATTCTCTCTCTTTCCCTCTATCTCTGCTCCCCCGCTCCCTGCTCACATACACACTCTCTCAAAATAAATAATAAACTAAACTAAACTAAGCATAACTAATTGAATAGGGAGTCAGGGGAAGGATTTTGGGGATAGAACAACTATACTGCGATTTTAGATCTATCATTGGTTAGTTGTCTAACATTGCACAAGTCAACTTAACCTTTCCAGACATAACATTTTTGTTGTCATTATTGTGCAATGTTGGATTAGGTTGGTTGGTTGGTAAAATTAGTATATTACACAATATGGATTATGGAGCCTTTCAAAAAAGTAAAATGTTGGGGCGCCTGGGTGGCGCAGTCGGTTAAGCGTCCGACTTCAGCCAGGTCACGATCTCGCGGTCCGTGAGTTCGAGCCCCGCGTCAGGCTCTGGGCTGATGGCTCAGAGCCTGGAGCCTGTTTCCGATTCTGTGTCTCCCTCTCTCTCTGCCCCTCCCCCGTTCATGCTCTGTCTCTCTCTGTCCCAAAAATAAATAAAAAACGTTGAAAAAAAAAATTAAAAAAAAAAAAAAAAAAAAAAGTAAAATGTTAAAACTATAGGTAATATGATGAGAAAATCATTTGGAAAACTGTGTGACCTTCACAATCCACTTACTGTTTGTGAAATGTTTTAGATTGAGAGGTTTGAGTTAAAACTCTCAAAGCTCTGGTATAGTGACCTTATTAATTTAATAGCAGTAAATCGGGATGTTATATAACTTTGGAGTCATAATGAAAAAAGAAGTTTCACAGTTGAAATCTGCAATAACATAATTTCACTTGTGTTTTCACTATGCATAGCATTATTTGGTTTTCCTCTTCAGAATGTGGTATGGGCAATGCATAGTAGATGGAGTGTCTCCAGTTTTAATCACTTCACTTTTCATTTGAAAACTAATTCATCATGAGAAGTCAGTGGGGTATAGAGAGCACTAATTGCAGCAAAATATCAAGGACAGTTTTCCTCTGTCTTAATTAAACATTAATGAGTAAACTTATTTGCAAATGCATGCTGCAGGGATGGACTTGTCTATCTACGTTTGGTAAATACTGACACTGGGTGTCAAAATAAAGCACGTTAATTGATTTATACAGGAATAGTTTAAAAAGATCACACCTGGCTTGACATTTTTCTAGGTTTTTATAGAGTAGTTTCTGATAAATTATTTATAAAGAAACTTTTCTTGACCTATCCTAATTACAGAAGTGATTGTTTCCAAACTAATCAATTCCGTATAAATTTGACTTATCAACTTAAGGAATTCTGTTGTAGATGATGAGGAATCAAGTTTCTTTATATTTTCATGAGTAATATGTGGGCAAGTCACTTTTTCCTTTATTATTTGCAATATTTTAAAAGATTTTATATATTTTAGTTGCTTTAATTAATGTTTATGAATGGATTCAAGTTTTTAAAATATATTTGTTAATCTAAATACTTAACTTGAACTATAATCCAAAAAAACATTAAACAGAATTAAAAGCCTAAGGAGTGCATTTAGCTCAAGCTTAAAATCTTAAAATAATATTTTTTTAACCTTTCCTTTGAAATTTTAAAGTACATATGGTAAGTGAATATGCTAAGTAAAGTCATAAAATAAAACATTTGGCCTTTATATTAAGTTACTCTGTAGATATCAAAAGAATTTCCCAAAATAATATTTAGTTAGTTGATAGGTAATTTTTGACCAGATTTCCTCATACTCATTTCTTTTTTTTTTTTAAATTTTTTTTAATGTTTATTTTTTTAAGAGAGAGAGAGACAGAGTGTGAGTGGGCGAGGGGCAGAGAAAAAGAGGGAGACACAGAATCCAAAGCAGGTTCCAGGCTCTGAGCTGTCAGCATGGAGCCCCACATGGGACTTGAACTCACGGAACCATGAGATAATGACCAGAGCAGAAGTTGGACGCTTAACTGACTGAGCCACCCAGGTGCCCCTCCTCATACTCATTTTTGAATGATTCCCTAGCAATGTTTATTTTGAAAGGTATAGTGAAGTAATAGTTTTGAAACCTCAAATATTATAGTTGATATTTAAAATAACCATACTTTACATCAAGTACTTCTAATTTCTTACATCAGAAGAGAAGTTACCAATAATTGAGTTCAAACCTTACGACAACATTTTCTGTAGATCAGTGTAGCAAGGGTGCAATTTTCAGAAAATGGCAAGAACACTGTGAATACTGTTTTAAAATATTAGTATGATAGTATTTTTTAAAAAGAGAGAGAAAAAAAATCATCTGTGTCTTAGAATAGCTTATACACTCTTCAATTTACTCTGTTTTCAGATAGTAATGTTAAATTTCTCTCTAGATTCTCTTGGAACTCGCAGTTTCCCAAAACATATGGCTTGATGCAGATGAAATTGGCTTATGGTAAATAATGGAAACACACTTCACATTTTTCCACCTGTGAAACTACTGAAGTGTTATGGTGTACATTTTTAAGGTTATTAGAACCAGGTTTTCAGTGGGTATAATTTTCAAGAGTCCTTTTGTACTTCTAGACAACTTTATTGCCACATTTGAAAATAATAAAATGACCCTTACCTTCATCCTCTAAAGCTCAGACTTGAGAAGAATTTCATTTTCAACTTGAGATTAAAATGAATGTAAGACGGGGCACCTGGGTGGCTCAGTTGGTTAAGCGTCCGACTTCAGCTCAGGTCATGATCTCACGGTCCGTGAGTTTGAGCCCTGCATTGGGCTCTGGGCTGATGGCTCAGAGCCTGGAGCCTGTTTCCAATTCTGTGTCTCCCTCTCTCTCTGCCCCTCCCCCGTTCAAGCTCTGTCTCTCTCTGTCTCAAAAATAAATAAACGTTAAAAAAAAATAAAAATAAAATGAATGTAAGAGACTTTAATATGTGTTTTAAATTTTTTTTTTTTGGAGGAGGAATTCCTTTTTTAAAAATGTAAAGTAAATATAGCATACTCTCCCCTTCACTTTCTGGAAATCATAAAAAGTAGAAAAATTAATAGAATCTAACAGCAAATTCATCTTTGACAGAAATTAAGAAATCCCTGGAAGCACAAAATAGAAAATAGGAGTTGTGTCTTCCAAAATCAATGATGAATAATGATGTTTGGATACAATATAGTGAAAGGACACTCTTGACTGTGGTGTTCATGAAAAGCCACACAAATAGAAGTTTAAATCCTGAAAGACGCTGCAGTACAGAAGCAGCATTTCTTATTTGCAACAATGGCATTGGGGTTCTCATGTTGATGGTAGGCATTTGACTAGAATTGGTTTTGTTCTAAGCATAAGCACAGGAGGTAGGTGCTGAACAAGGAATCATAAAGCTAAGACTTGTTTATAATACACTCTTGGTGTTAGAAATTAGGAAAGAGACACTGTGAACAGACATGTGAGAAAAGATCTCACACTCATCATCAGTAATAAAACTTCATACTTGCTTGGAGCATGAGCATAACTTATCCCTTACATGTAAAACAAAAGTAATTAAGATGACACATGGATTCTATACAAATACAGAAAAAAAGGAGAAAGGGAAAGACGGATGAGTGTGTGTGTGTGTGTGTGTGTGTGTGTGTGTGTGTGTGTTTGCGTGTGTGTGAGAGAGAGAAAGAGACAAAGACAGAAGAAAAGGAAAGAAGGAAGGGAGAGAAAGAGGTAGGGTAGGAAGGAAGGAAGGGTGGGAGGGAGAGAGAATGAAAAGAGTGAAAGAAGAAAGAAACATTACCCAGGTGCCTGGCTGACTCAGTTGGTAGAGCAAAGACTCTGAATCTTGGGATTGTAAATCCAAGCTTCACGTTGGGTATAGAGATTACTTAAGAAAATATTTTTTTTTAAAAAAGAGAGAAACATTCCTTACAAAGAACTCTAAACAGAAAAATGTTCCCATGGAACAAATAAAATGTAACCACATGTTTTTCAATGAATTAAAACAAAACCATATTCAATAGCATAATAGATTCACCATTTTCATGTTTTCATGTCTGTCATAATGACGTACTACATTTATATATGCATTGAATCTGTGTCTGGATTTCCTATTCTATTCCATTTGACTGTTATCCTATTCAAGGACCAATCTCAGAAATCACTTAATTAGAGAGGCTTTAAGTATGTTTGAATGTTGGTGTGATTACCCCCTACAAAACACATATACACACACTGTATTCTTATTTTTCAGGATTTTACTAAGTATTCTTGTTAGTTTATTTATTTTTGTTTGTTCAAATTTATACTCAACTTTTTAAAACCTGGAAAAAGCAAGTGGTGTTATTGGGATCATGCTCAAGTCGTAAAATAAGGAAAATTGGCCTTTTTATGCTGTCAAGTCCTCTTCTCCAGGATCTAGGGATACCCTTCGATTTATTTAATTCTACTTTTTATGACTTTCAGGAGTGTTTTTGGAAGTTTCTTATTAGGATTTATGCCTATGCATTCTTTTTTTAATTGAAACGCGCCTTTTAAATTATTTATTTATTTTATGTTTGACAGTAATTGATTTCATTGCATTTTATATCCCGCTATTTTACCAAGTTCTAAAATTAGTTTTTGTTGTTATTTATGGGTTTTCTAAGTACACAAACAAGTCATCTGCAATATAGGTACTTTGCCTAATATTTCCAAAGCAGTGTTAATAGTGGTGAAGATAGTGGGTACTCAAGTCTTGTGCATGATGTTACTGGATATCTTTACCATTGTTCCACAAGTGAAATACTTGACTTGGAGCTGAGATACACATATTTTGTTATGTTAACGAAGTATCCATTTATTTCTCTCTTTTTTTCATTTTAAATTTTATTATTTTTTTAATTGAGGTATAATAGACATGTATTTGTTTCAGGTGTATACAGTGTATACATTGTATACATTTCAAAATGGTAAACACAATGTCTAGTTATGACTTGTCACATTACAAAGTTAGTACAATAATATTGACTGTATTCCTCAAACAATACATTACACTCCCATGACTTATTTATTTTATAGGTAGAAATTTGTACTTCTTAATCCTTTTTACCCTTTTGTCATCCCAACCCCATCCGTTCTGGCAATTATCATTTCTTCTCTGTTTTTAGGAGTCTAGATTTTCTTTTGTTTTATTTTTTAGATTCCACATATAAGTGAAATCATGCAATATTTGTTTTTGTCTGACATTTCACTTAGTGTATATGTCCAAGGTCCATCCATGTTGTCACAACTAACAAGATTTATTTTTTTATGGCTAAATAGTGATCCATTATTCATATTTATATATAGGCACATATCTATATCTATATCTGTATTGATCTATATCTATAGATACATATCATTTCTGTAGTTTCTTGAGGTAGACCTGTATTGTTGTGAACTTACCTTGTAGAACAACTTGGGCTGCATCTTATAGATTTTGGTATGTCACACTGGTGTTTTCATTTGTGTGTATATATTTTTTATTTCTTCTTTGATGCTTTCAGTAGTTCAGTAACATGTGGTTTAATCTCTACTCCAGTTTTCTTCTTGTAATGATTTCTAGTTTCATACTATTATGTTATAAAAAAGTGCTTGATATTATCTTGGGCTTCTTGAATTTATTGAACTCCTTTTGTGGCCTAACATGTGATATATTCTGGAGAATGTTCCATGTGCATTTGAGAAGAATATATTCTGCTGCTGTTGGATGGACGGTTCTGTATATATCTATTAGGTTCATCTGGTCTAATGTGTCATTTAAGACTGCTGTTTCCTTATTGATTTTCTGTCTGCATGATCTATCCATCTATGTAAGTGGAGTGTGAAAATCCCTTATTATTATTGTATTGTCAATTGCTCTTTATCATTCCTTCAATTCTGATTGATAACCTTGCCAAGTAGAGCATTGTTGGTTGAAAGTTTTTCCTTTCAGCACTTTGTATATATATTATGCCACTCCCTTTGGGCTTGCAACATTTCTCTTGAAAAGTCCTTTCATGGTCTTATAGGGGTTCCCTTGTATATAAAAAGTTGTTTTTCTCTTGTGCTTTTAGGATTCTTTGTAACTTTGGCCTTTTAATTATAATATATCTTGGTCTGGCTCTCTTTAGGTTCATCTTCTTGGAACTTTCTGGACTTCCTGGATCTAGATATCTGTTTAATTCCCTAGGCATGGGACATTTTCAGGCATTATTTCCTTAAACAATGTTTCTACCTCTTTTTTTTTTATCTTCTCATCCTCGGACCCCAGTAATGTAAATATTATTCTACTGATGTTCTTGAAGTTCCTTAATCATCTTCATTATTTTCTTTTCTTTTAACTGCTCTGTCTAGATGAGTTCCATTTCTTTATCTCCCAACTTGCTGGTCTCTTCTGCTTCATACAGTCTGCTGTTGAATCCCTTTAGTTTATTATTCAATTCAGTCATTGTATGCTTCAGCTCTGTGCATTTTGTTTGGTACTTTCTTATGTTTTCTGACTCTTTGTTCAAGTCTTCATTGTGTTTATTCACTCTTCTCTCGAGTTCAGCAAGCATCTTTATGATCATTACCTTGAATTATTAGGTAGATGATTTATGTGTATCATTAAGGTCTTTTTCTAAGGTTTTGTCATTTTCTTTTGTTTGGTACATATTACTCTGTTTCCTAATTTTACTTAATTTCATGGATTTGTTTCTATGTATTAGGCAAAACAGCTATTTCTCAGTTTTGAAGGAGTAGACTTTGTGTATGACAGTCCTTCGTGTTTAATCTAGCCCTAGCTCTTGATTGTCTTTTGAACCTTTGTCTAAACTGCTTGGTTTATTCTTTTCTTTTATAGTTTTGTTTTTTAATTTTTTTTAACGTTTATTTATTTTTGAGACAGAGAGAGACAGAGCATGAATGGGGGGAGGGTCATAGAGAGAGAGAGAGAGAGAGACAAAGAATCTGAAACAGGCTTCACAGGCTCTGAGCTGTCAGCACAGAGCCCAACGGGGGGCTGGAACTCAGGGAGGGCGAGATCATGACCTGAGCTAAAGTCGGATGCTTAACCAACTGAGCTACCCAGGTGCCCGTATAGATTTTTTTTTTAATGTTTATTTATTTTTGAGAGAGTGTGACTGGGGAAGGAGCAAAGAGAGAGGGAGACACAGAATCTGAAACAGGCTCTAGGCTCTCAGTTGTCAGCACAGACCCAAAACGGGGCTTGAACGTACGAATCGTCAAGTCACATGCTTAACTGACTGAGCCACCATGGTGCCCCTTGTTTGTTTTGGATATGCCTCCATTGTTTAGGGTTTGCCAAGACCTGTTAGTGAACCAAGGGGACACCTAGTTTCAGGCTGACTGGAAGCCAGACTTTCAGGCAGCTGTTTTTGTTGTTGTTGTTGTTGTTGTTTTCAATATATGAAATTTATTGTCAAATTGGTTTCCATACAACACCCAGTGCTCATCCCAAAAGGCAGGCAGCTGTTTTTAAAGTATGCAGATGTATACCATCCTGTGGGGCTGCAATTGTAATCCCTGCAGGTGTCTCTTGGGTGACAGTTGCAAAAGTCAGAGCACAAAATGAGTATATAAGCCCCATTTAGGAAGTCTTATCTAACTGTAGTAAGCCTATGGATGGGGTCTCCCAGCTTACATTCCCTGCAGGTGCCTCCTTAGCTTCTTGATGTCTGGGAAACCTGAAGCCTGTCCCTCAGGCTGAAGCTTCTGGGTATGTAAATAGGCCTTTTTTACAGGGAGACTCAGGTTGTGTTCAGTATGCTGTCTGTGCAGTGCCCTGGGGTTGGTGGCCTGCCAAGATTTATAGTGTTGTTGTTGTTGTTGTTGTTGTTGTTTAAGAACAATCTTTTTTTGATTGTTACAGTTCTGTGGAGTTCTGGAACACGAGTCCTGTTGGCCACCAGGGCCAGGCCATTCAGGAGTATCCCTGTGTCGATTGTGCACATCTGCAAGGCTGCTGGATACTGTAGGGTACAGGGGATATTTGCTGACTTCCGAACGGCAGTGGGACAGGGTGCCTGGGTGTCTCAGTCAGTTAAGCATCCAGCTTTGGGTTTAAGCTCAGGTCATGATCTCACAGTTCATATAAGGGAGTCCTGCATCAGTTTCTGCACTTATAGCACAGAGCCTTCTTGAGATATTCTCTCTCTCTCTCTCTCTCTCTCTCTCTCTCTCTCTCTCTCTCTGCCCCTGCCATGCTCAAGGGGACTCTTTCTCTCTCTCTCTCTCCCAATAAATAAATAAAACTAAACTTAAAAAATAAAAAAAGAAAAGTAGTGGGGAAATGTCCTGAATGCATGCACCTATAGGCTTCACTAGTGCAGCAAGAGTGCCTTTTCTGTGGGTGAACACTGGCTCTAGGCTGTGAGCAAGAGGACTCCCCGCTCTTCTGTGCTCATCTGCCCCAGCCGGAGAGCAGGAGAGTGCTGCATCTGATGATCCACTTTGGCCTCAGCAAGAACTGGGACCACTCACCGTAACCTACTCCAGCAATATGGTGGAAGGGTGCCACATCTGAGTTCACCTGCCTGTGCTACTACAGGCTATACTTGGAGTTCTTGACTGGTATCTGTCAATGCCTCTGTCTCTGGGGACCATCTCAACTGTCCTCTGGCTCTCCAGCTGATGCCCCAGATAAGCAAATGAATCTTTCTCACATATAGTCTAAATGCTTTTCAAACTGCAATTTTTTTCTGTGTCTCAAGGGAAGCGAGGCTGCATATGAACCCTCCAAGATGGGAATCTAAGTTTCCTTTTTTAGCATTTTGGGACCCCTGTAGGTCACCACATTGGTTTTCCAGTCCATGCATTCAGAGGGCTTATCTGTTCAGTATAGATCTGAGGGCCAAGGTGCTTGTTGTGGGGAACCATCTCCTCACTCTTACTGGAGGAGCACCTGTATGGTGAGATTGCTCCCTATGTGTGTCCCCACCATGGGTGAGTTGTTTTTTGTTTTTTTGTGTGCTTTTGTACAAGACCATGACTCTAACTATCCTACTTGTCTTGAGCTGTCTTTTATCCTTTGTTCTGGAGAACTATTCATTCAGTTGTCAGATCTGTTTCAGAGGGTAGGGATCTATATGTAGCTCTAGATTTGGTGTATCTGTGGGATGAGCTGAGTTCAGGAATTTCCCACACTACCACCTTGGACCTTCCTCTTTTACAGAGTGTTTTAATTATGAAAATATCTTGTCAAATGCTTTTTTTTTTGTATTCACTGTAGAAAATCATATGGTTTTCCTCTTTTTATTAACTTAGTAAATTATATTAAAATATTTCCTAATATTAAATTACCTCTGCATTTCTAACAAACACTTAAGTGAGTCATAATGAATTATTTAGCTAACATTTCATGGGATTTGTTTCCTGGTATTTTCTGTAGTTTTTTTTTTTTTCTTTGTTATACATAAGGGAGATTTTTCTGCAGTGCTTCCTTCTTTTAATACCTTTGAATGTTTTGAAATAAGTGTTTTACATGACAATATGAAATATGTGAAATGCTTGTTTCTTCTTCAGAGCTCTGAATTGAGTAGTTACTACCAATCATCTGATATTTATGTTTTTTGAATAGCCATATAAAGGCATCTGGGTCTGGTTCTTTTTATGGTGGAAGCACATTTGGAAATTTCTCTTTTTCTTTTACGGAAACTAGTTTGAAATTTTCCTATTGAATGTAATCAATTATGCTTAAATTCTATTTCCAGGGATATATCAATATTATTTATGTTTTTGCAAATATATTTGCATAGAATTTGTCCCACAGTTATTAATGAATTAAAAAAAAGATTTTCCATGTTTTGACAGCTCTTCCCTTTTCTCCTGTATCTCTGCTTCCTCTCTCTTTTTAAAAATGAGTTTGGCTACTAGTTTACATTTTTTAGTAGTTTCTTTTCAAAGAATCATGTTCTTGATTTGTTAGTTTTAATACATTCTTTTTATAACGTTAATTTTTGCTATTAATATTATTTTCTTTCTTTTAGCTTAGCTAATTGATCTGCTTTGGGACTGTATGGACTTTTTAAGTTTGTTTTGTTTTGTTTCGTTTTGTTTTGTTTGTTTGTTTCCTATTTAGCTGACATAATCCCCTGAAATATTATTGGGTCCCTATTTAGCTGACATAATCCCTTGAAATGTTATTGGGTCATTACTTTAACTGACTTCCATACATCAGATATATTTTATATTATCATTATTTTGAAGACATTATGTAATTTCATTTTGCTTCTTTTTTTTAATGTTTATTAGTTTTTGAGAGAGAGAGACAGAGTGTGAGAGGGGAGGAGCAGAGAGAGAGAGGGAGACACAGAATCCAAAGCAGGCTCCAGGCTCTGAGCTGTCAGCACAGAGCCCAATGCAGGGTTTGATCTCAGGAGCCATGAGATCGTGACCTGAGCTGAAGTCAGAAGCCTAACTGAATGAGCCACCCAGGTGCCCCTTTTAATTTTTTTTTAATGTTTATTTATTTTGAGCAAGATAGTCTTGTTTTTATTCTTTTTATCTTTTTCTTTTTGAATTTATGTTTTTATTTTAATTCCATTTAATTAACATACAGTGTTATCTTAGTTTCAGCTGTACTATATAGTGATTCAACAATTCCATACATCACCCTATCACAACAAGTGCACATTTTAATCGCCATCACCGATTTAACCCATCCCTCACACCATCACCCGCTGGTAACCATTTATTTGTTTTCTATAATTAAGAGTCTGGGTCTTGATTTGTGTCTTTCTTTTTTCCCCCTTTGCTCATTTATTTTTTTCTTAAATTCCATATATGAGTGAAATCATATGGTATTTGTCATTCTCTGGCTGGCTTATTTCACTTAGTATTATAGTCTTTAGCTCCATTTATGTCATTGCAAATGGCAAGATTTAATCCTTTTTATGGCTGAGTAATATTCCATTGTATATTTATAACACTTTTTTTTTTCCATTCATGAGTCCGTTCATGGACACTTGGGCTGGCTGCTTCCATATCTTAGCTATTGTAAATATTGCTGCTATATACATCAGGGTGCATGTATCCCTTTGAATTACTGTTTTTTATATTCTTTGGGTAAATACCCAGTAGTGTGATTACTACATCATAAGGTAGTTCATTGAGAAACTTCCATACTATTTACCACAGTGGCTGTACCAGCTTGCATTTCCACCAATAGTGCCAGAGGGTTCCTCTTTCTCCACATCCTTGCCAACACCTGTTGTTTTTTGTGTTGTTGATTTTAGCCATTCGTACAGTTGTAAGGAGGTAACTCATTGTAGCTTTGATTTGTATTTCCCTGATATTAAGTGATGAACATTTTTTCATGCATCTGTTGTCCATTTGTATGTTTTCTTTGGAGAAATATCTGTTCATGTCTTCTGCCCATTTTAAATGTTATTCATTTGTTGGGGCATTGAGTTGTTTCAGTTCTTTATATATTTTAGAGACTAATCCTTTATGAGATTTGCATCTGATAAAACATCATTTGCAAATATCTTCTCCCATTCAGGAGGGTGCCTTTTAGTTTTGTTGATTGTTTCCTTCACTGTGCAGAAGCTCATAATTTTGATGTAGTCCCATTGGTTTTTGTTTTCGTTTCCCTTGCTTTAGGAGACATATATAGGAAAATTCTGCTATAGCCAATGACTAAGAAGTTACTGCCTGTAACTTTTATGATTTCAGGTCTCACATTTAGGTCTTTAATCCATTTTGAATTGATTTTCTTGTATGGTGTAAGAAAGTGGTCCTATTTCTTTCTTTTACATGTTGCTGTCCAGTTCCCAGCACCATTTGTTGAAGAGATTGTCTTTTTTTTCCATTGGATATTCTTTCCTGATTTGTTGAACATTGATTGACCATACAGTTGTGGGTTCACTTCTGAATTTTCTATTCTGTTCTGTTGATCTATGTGTCTATTTTTGTGTCAGTACAATATTCTCTTGGTTGTTAAAGCTTGGCGATATAGCTTGAAGTCTGGAATTGTGATGTCTCCAGCTTTGCTTTCCTTCCTGCCACCCCCCCCACCAAGATGGTGTTGGCTATTTAGGGTTTTTTATTACTCCATATAAATTTTATAATTGTTTCTTCTAGTTCTCTGGACAATATGATTATTATTTTGATAGGGATTGCATTAAACATGTAGATTGTTTGGGGTAATATAGATGTTTTAACAATATTTGTTCTTGCAATCCATGTGCATGGAATAGCTTTCCATTTTGTGTGTGTGTCATCTTCAGTTATTTTCATCAGTGTTTTACAGTTTTCAGAGTACAGGTTTTCCAGATCTTTGGTTAAGTTTCTTTCTAGTTATCTTATAATTTTAGTGCATTTGTAAATGGGATTGTTTTTTCTTTAATTTCTCTTTCTGCTGTTTCATTATTGGTGTATAGAAATGCAACAGATTTCTGTACATTGATTTTGTATCCTTAGACTTTACTGAATTAGGTTATAAGTTCTAGCATTTTTTTTGGTGTAATCTTTTGAGTTTTCTACATATAGTATCATGTTATCTGCAAATAGTGAAAGTTTTACATCTCTCCTATGGATTCGGATGCCTTTTATTCCTTTCTCTTGTCTGATTGTTGTGGCTAGGACTTCTAGTACCATGTTGAATAAAAGTGGTGAGAGTGGACATCCTTACTTGCTCCTAGGAGAAAAGCTCCCAGTTTTTCTTCATTAAGAATGATGTTAGCGGTAGGTTTTTCATGTATGGTCTTTATTATGTTGAGGTATATTCCCTCCAAACCTACTTTTTTTGCAGGTTTTTATCATGAATGAATGTTGTACTTTGCCAAATGCATTTTTTTGCACCTATTGAAACGAACGTATGGTTCTTATTCTTTCTCTTATTAATATGGTGTATCATGTTGATTGATTTGCAAATATTGAACCACTCTTGCAACCCAGGAATAAACCTCACTTGATCATGTTGAATGATTTTTTTAATGTACTTTTGGATTTGGTGTGCTTATATTTTGTTGAGGATTTTTGCATTTATGTTCATCACAGATATTGGCCTGTAGTACTCTTGATTAGTGGTGTCCTTATCTGGTTTTGGTATCAGGGTAATGCTGGTCTCATAGAATGAATTTGGAAGTTTTACATCCTTTTTTATTTTTTGGAATAGTTTGAGAATAGGTATTAACTCTCTTTAAATGTTTGGTAGAATTTGTTTGTAAAGGCATCTGGTCCTGGACTTTTGCTTGTTGGGACTTTTTTGATTCCTGATTTAATTTATTTGCTGGTTATCAGTCTATTCAAATTTTCCATTAATTCTTGTTTAAGTTTTGGTAGTTTTTATTTTTTTATTTTATTTTTTTTAATAAGTGTACTCTTTTTTTTTAAATTTTTTTTTAATGTTTATTTATTTTTGAGACAGAGAGAGACAGAGAATGAACGGGGGGAGGGTCAGAGAGAGAGGGAGACACAGAATCCGAAGCAGGCTCCAGGCTCTGAGCTGTCAGCAGAGAGCCCGACGCGAGGCTCGAACTCACAGACTGTGAGTGCATGACCTGAGCCGAAGTTGGACGCTTAACCGACTGAGCCACCCAGGCGCCCCGGTAGTTTTTATTTTTATAGTAATTTATCCATTTCTTCTAGGTTGTCCAATTTGTTGGCATAAAGTTTTTCATAATATTCTCTTATAAGTGTGTTTCTGTGGTGTTGTTATTTCTCCTCATGTATGATTTTATTTATTTGTGTATTTTATCTTTTTTTCTTGATAAGTCTGTCTAGAGTTTACCAGTTTTCTTGATTTTTTTTCATTCAACAAGCTTCTGGTTTCATTGACCTGTTCTATTGTTTTGTTGTTGTTGTTGTTGTTGTTGTTGTCATTTGTTTCTATGTAATTTATTTCTGTTCTAATCTTTATTATTTCCTCATTTCTGCTGGTTTTAGATTTTGCTTGTTGTTCTTTGTCTAGCTCCTTTAGGGGTAAAGTTAAGTTTATCTGAGTTGTTTATCTGAGATTTTTCTTGCTTCTTGAGGTAAGCCTGTATTGCTATAAATTTTCCAAATAGAACTGCTTTGGCTTCATCCCAAAGGTTTTGGGCCATTGTTTTTTTTCATTTTCATTTGTTTTCGTGTACTTTTTTATTTATTCTTTTATTTCTTACTTGACCCATACATTGTTTAGTAGCATGTTATTTAACCTCAATATATTTGTGGTCCTTCCGAATTTTTTCTTGTGGTTGAATTTTAGTTTCATAGTATTGTGATCAGAAAAATGCAGGTATGACTTTGATCTTCTTTAATTTGTTGAGGCTCATTTTGTGGGCTAATATGTGATAGATTCTGGAGGATGTTACATGTACAATTAAAAAAATGTGCATTCTGCTGTTTTAGAATGGAAAGCTCCGAATATAATCTGTTAAATTTATCTGATCCAGTGTATCATTCAAATCCAGTGTTTCCTTGTTATTTTTCTATTGAGATAATCTGTACATTTATGTATGTGGGGTATTAAAGTCCTCTTCTATTATTGTATTACTACTGATTATTTCCTTTATATTTGTTGTTAACTATCTTATATATTTGGGTAGTTCTATGTTGGGTGCATAAATATTTAAAATTGCTATGTATTCAAAAATTAAAATAATATTGTTGTATCTTTTTGTTGGCTTATTATATATAATATCCTTTGCCTGATAGATGTTTCTCCATCCCTTAAGTTTCATTCTGCAGATGTCTTAGGTCTGAAATGAGTCTCTTGTAGGCAGCATATAGATGAATCTTGTATTTTTATTTTTTGTCCCCCTGTGTCTTTTGACTGGATCATTTACTCTATTTACATTCAGACTAATTATTGATATATATTTATTGTCATTTTATTATTTATTTTGTCATTGTTTCTGAAGATTTTCTCTGATTCTTTCTTGTGTTTCACGGTTTGCTTATTTTCTTTAGTGATATATTTGAATTTCTTTCTCTTTTTTCTTTGTATATTTATTACTGGCCTGTGACATATGGTTACCATTAGGTTTATATAGACTCTCTTCTGCAAATAGCAGTCTATATTAAGTTGGTGGTTGTTTAAGTTTGAGCTCATTCTTTACTCCTCTCTTCCTCATGTCTTAGGTATATATTGTCATATTTTACATCCTTTTATTCTGTGAGTTCTTTGATATTTTACAGAAATATTTATTTTTACTGCTTTTTTGTGTTTTAGACCTTTATACTGTCACTTTTTGTCTCTCCTTTCCACTCAGAGTCCCCTTTAATATTTATTGCAGGGCTGGTTTAATGGTTATGAATTCTTTTATTTTTTGTTTGTCTGGGAAACTCTTTATCTCCCTTCTATTCTGAATGATAGCCTTGCAGATATTTCCTGTTCAGCACTTTGAATATATCATGCCACTCCCTTCTGTCTTGAAATACTTCTGTTGAGAATACCCTGACCTTATGTGTTTTCCCTTTTAAGTTACTATCTTATTTTGTGTTGCTCCTTTAATTTTTTTTCTCTTTATCATTGTATTTTGACAATTTAATTACAATATGTCTTGGTGTGGGTTTGCTTTTATTGATTTTGATGGGGCTTCTCTGTGTTTCCTGAATTGGGGTGTCTGTTTTCTTCCTCAAATTAGAGAAGTTTTCAGCTATTATTTCATCAAATCATATTTGTCCCTTTCTTGTTTCTTCTTATTTTGGAATCCTGAAATATGATTGTCATTATGTTTGATAGCATCACTGAGTTCCCCAAGTCTATTTTAGTTTTTTTTTTAATAGCTTGGTCTTTTTAATTTTTTAAAAATGTTTATTATTTTTTGAGAGAGAGAGAGACAGAGAACAAACAGGGAAGGGTCAGAGATAAATGGAAACACAGAATCTAAAGCAGCCTCCAGGCTTTGAGCTGTCAGCATAGAGCCTGACATGGGGCTTGAACTGATGAGCCATTGAATCATGACCTGAGCCGAAGTCGGACACTTAACCAACTGAGCCACCCAGGCACCCTTAGTCTATTTTAGTTTTGCATAATTATTTTTTCTGCCTTTTGTTCAGCTTATCTACTTTCCATTTCTATGTCTCTTCTAGGTCAGTAATTCGTTCTTTTGCTTCTTCCAGCCACCTGTTCATTTCATTAAGTGTTTTTCTCATTTTGTTTATTGAGCTCTTTCTCTCTGATATGTTACTCCTTATCTCTGTGATCATTACTTTAAATTCTCTATCAGGTATATTACTTATATCTGTTTTGCTTAGATCTCTGGCCATGGTCTTGTTCTTTTCTTTCATTTGGGATAATGTTCTGTGTCTTCTCATTTTGTTGAAGTCTTTGTGCTTGTTTCTGTGTGCTAGGAAAATCAGGTACATCTCCTGTTCTTGAGAATAATGGCTTTATGAAGAAGAGGTCCTGTGATACTCTTTCATGTAGTGTCCCCTGTTCACCAGTGCCTGGCATTTCTGGGAGTGCCTGTGATGTGTGCTGCATGTGCTCTGCCATTTTATCCTGGCCATTTTATCTTTCAGGCCAATCATCTGTAGAGGCTGTCTATGCAGTGTTTAGTCGCTGGGCTGAATGTGGTATGTTTTAACTCTGGTCTATTAGATGAGACCTATTGCAACTGCTGCTGGAAGAGATGCTCTGTAAAACTCCTGAGTGAGGGAATGAGGTGTGAGGAGGGGTTTGGGCTAGTCTTCTGGGGGGAGTGCCCACCATACTGGGACGGAGGCATGTATGGCTGGGAAGGGTGATTCCACCAGAATGTGATATAAGCAGATAGTGAGTATCTGCTCTGTTTTGATTCCTGCTGAGGGGCGGGGGAGGGAAATGGTGCCTGCCAGTTCCTTATGTTCCTGGAAGAGTCTCTCCTTGAAGCTGTCTCTCAGTGATGCATTCCTAAATGAGTGAATAATCTCCCCCTGGTGCCCCCATTCACTTGTCAGATCACAGTTTGTAAGCTATATGTTCAGGACTTGTTTGCTTGCCTTTACTCCAAGAGCAGCACCGTGCCCTCTGACCTTTGTATAACTCCAGGCTTTAAGACCTGCTGATTGTAAGAACTCACAAAATTTGGCCCCTCTTGCTTTCCAAGTCAATTGCTGTGAGGATTCATTTTTTTTCTGTGTGCTCCTCTGTTGTGATATTCTGTCTCTGACCCTTCTCTCCAACTGCAGCCCCACCCCCCAACCCCACTGCAATGCTCAGGATCCTTTCTCTCCCAAACTGCAACTCTGTATTTCTTACCTTTTTTTGATGTGGCCCCTGCTCTACTTTTAGTTGTGTGGTTTGTTCTGCCAGTTTTCTGGTCAATTTCTGTGGTATTTAGGATGATTTGATGGCTGTCTAATTGTAATCATGGGACCAGACAAGCTTAGGATACCCCTCTTCCACTACCATCTTCCAACCTCCCACTGCAATTTCATTTTTGTATTACTTTTTGGCCTGTTACATGTTTTATTTAACATGTCACTTTTATCCCTATGACCTAGTCACAGTGCTACAAGTAAATATATCAATGCCCACTAATACACTTTGGAAAGAAACTTTCATCAACAATTCTTGGTCCTTTGAAGCTCATTCTTGAAAGATTTCTTCAGTGAAAACTTATCACTACCAAACTTTTTGATGCCTTGCAGGCCCATAATTGTTCTATAACTGTTATTCATGAAAAGTAATTTTGCCTGGAGCTTAAAATCTTTATACCATTGTTTTGTTTCATGATTTTAAATGCGTAATTCAATTGTGTTAAGATGTGCTGCTGTTGATAAGTTAGATGGAAATATATTTTTTTATTTAACCTTATTTAGTACCGTTTTTGCATAGTTGTCCAGAGTAATTGATTTGATCATTTATTTATTTTGTGTTTAAACTACAGTGGTTTTTTCTTCTAGAATATATTTTAGTTTTAACCCTTCTAGGTTGATTTTCTCAATTGAATAGTTTTCACTTCCTAAACAAATTCAATTTCTATTTAATTTGGGTAATTTTTTAAATTACATATTTTGCTATTTGTTTTGTTTTGTTGATTTGTTTTCTTCTCAGAGAACGTCAATTATATCTATGTTGGATCTTCTTTGCCTTCTAAACTGATCATCTTTTAATTCTTTTTATTGTATTTTCTGTTCCTTTTTGATTTTCTTACTTCTTCCTTTATTTCTGTGGTCATAATTTCAAATGTGTCTGTCCTTACTTTTGTAGCTTCTTGTTTTCTCTTAATTTTTGAAATATTTTTCCATATTTTCTATTTTTTTTCTGTGCTCTGTTCTCTATTATTCAGTCTTATCATTTTGATTTTTTAATTTCTATTTTATTATTTTTTTCCATTTTTCTATTGTTTTTAAAACTTGTTTATATAATTTTATAGTATTAAATTAGAATACTTCACATATATTATGGCCCTAATTTTCTATTATGCTTTGGTTAACAATTAGTACATTATTAAAATTATCTTTCCTTTTATTCTGCCTGTCTTTTAATATGTGATTTAATTGTAACTTCTTTCCCTTCCTCATATTTAAATGAAATATGCTCTTCTATAATTAAAACACTGTTCATATAAAAGAAATAGTAGAAACCAAGGTAGGTTTGATACCTCATGTCTCTATGTTAGAAGAGTTCTGTCTTTTGTTATTGCTTTGACTCTGAAAATACAGCATTTGTGTCACTGTGTCTACATTCTGATATTCATATCCTCTGAACATTTCCTTACTTTTAGCTATCCAAATATTGTGTCTTTCCCTCCCCAGTGTTCTTGTTACTGTCTTGTTAAATTTGGAGTCTACTCTCACTATTTTCTCCCTAAGTGAAAAACATAAAGAACATTCATAAAAGTTACCAACAAGGTATAAGCTACACATTTTTGGCATTATTATGAAAAATTTTAAAAATATGGACTAATTCATTTTGACAAGAGAAAGAAATGAAGTATAACAATTGAATAGAAAAATGTAAATTATTTATTATTTACAGATAATATGACTATATACATGAAGCCTTCACTTAATTTTTAAAAAGCTGACCATTGCAGTTAATAAAATTTCAGCAAGTTTGTTTAGTAGTCTAATTTACAAATATAAAATGTGGTGTTATAAAATGTTTAATCATAATTTTATAATACATTTTAATATGTGACAAAGAAGGCAAATGACCATTACTCTTTATTGTTTGCATATTTTTATGTCAATTTTAATATTTTAATGTTTTTAGATTAACTGTTGGATTATTTTATGATGGAGTTGACTGGGATGTTACCAAATTTTCATGAAAGATTTAATTAAGAGAATTAACCTCCTTATGTGATTGAGTCTCTTAATTTATTGCAGTGTTGTTTTATGTTCCTTCATGGGGAATTACAACTTTTTTACATATAAATATTGCTTCTTTCTAAAGTTTATTCAGTAACATGCAGTGTATTTTCTTAAAAAGTACCAATAGAAGTTCAGAGAGTTTTTTATGATTGCTGACTTAATTTAAAAAATAATCTTTCTAGGGGCGCCTGGGTGGCTCAGTTGGTTGAGTGTCTGACTTCGGCTCAGGTCATGATCTCACAGTTTGTGAGTTTGAGCCCCACATCAGGGTCTGTGCTGATAGCTCAGAGCCTGCTTCAGATTCTTTGTTTCCCTCTCTCTGCTCCTCCCCTGTTCACATTTTGTCTGTCTCCGTCTCTCTCAAAAATAAATAAACATTAAAAAATAATCTTTCTAGAAATGTTTTCAATGTGATACTGTCAAAATTTTAAGTATATAATATCTTCAGATAGCTGTAAGTTAAATGCACAGGTATGTGGGGGATGGGGGGTCACATGGCATGCACAGTTGAGTTGGCTAAGCACTTCCACAGTAATTTGCAGTAATAGTGATATTGGTGGACATTTTTGTTTTATTCTTTACTTTGTTGGGAATGTTTCTAGGCTGGTGTTAAATGCATGTTTATGAGTTTGTGTATTCATAAGTTCATAAAGAAGGTGAATGAAGAATTCACATGGAGAGTGGCATTACTAGGCAGATATTGTGGAAAATATTCCAAGAAGAGGACCCATAGTCAGAAGAATCCTAGTGTCTGTGTTGCTAAAGGAATAATAAAAGGGTTGGGGAGACAGGAGAACACAAAGACGAGAGTGGTAGAAAGTAGGTCAGAAGTGGGAAGGGCCCAATCATGTAGGGCAGTGGAGTATTGTAAGGGCTTTGGCTTTGATTTCCCCTTTGTCAAAGGGGAGACGCTGCAGGTTTTTTCATCTGAGTGGTGACGTAGTCAGTTTTGTATTTTTAAAAGAATCTTTCTGATAGTAGCGTCTCTAACTCCACATTGTCTGGAACTTTACATTATGCTGCTTTCCATTTTTCTCAAACTCCTAGTTCTCCTTTTCAAAGCATATTATATAGTGGATGATATAAAATCAAGCAAAAATGCCATTCAAGCCATGTGTGCTGAACTTCTGTTGTCTTAATGAGAATGAGTAGAGATTATAATTTTTTTCTGATTGTTTATTTGCACACAACTCCAATGGATACTGGGTCTTTAAATGGGATTAAATTCAGTTATTTGTACACTTCCTTCTTATCTTCCACCCCAGTGTGTAAGAACACAGACTTTAAATAGATTATGTGAAGTCTAAAGCCTTTACATGCTGCATTAAAACTAAGCCATAAGCTCTGAGTTATGAGGTACAATACTTAATTTTCTCATTTCTTCACATTTCCATGTTGGTAAATGTTAATCAATTCCTGCTGTTTTGGAGGTCAGAAATTTAAATGTTAGAAATAATACCCTTAAGGAAATACATTTATTGATATTTAAGTTATAGGAAATGAAAAGATAGGGTGAGAAACATTTCACATAGAACTAAATTAAATTTATATCATATCCCCCAATAAGTATGTATTTATAACAGTCATTACTATAAATACCACTTAGTAAAATGGAATATTTTTAGTTATATTATGTTGCTTATTACCTGCCAGGGTTTCAGGGTACGACAAGATTTATTTACTTCTAATTGCTCATTTTATAATACTTTTACACAGTATAAAGCTGAGTAGTGCGCATATATCTTCTTTCATTTAGTCACATATTTAATGATCCATTCATTCAACAACTGTTTATTGAGTGCCTGCTATGTGCCAGATGTTGTATTAGATGCTTCATATGTAATAGAGAATAAATAAAGATCTCTGTCTTAATGGTATTTTCATGTTAGTAGAGGAAAAGAGGTAAAACAACAACAACAACTAATTAATTATGCAGCATTTTACAAGATGATAAGAGATACACTAAAAATATGGGAAAATAGAACAGAGCAAGGGAGGCAGAATATGGGGAGATGAAGCCCAAGCAGTTGTTGTTTCAGTTTTACATGAGAGTATCTGGATAGACCTCATTGAGAAGGTGAGATTTGACAGAACTCTAAGAAAGTAGAGAGTAATCATGCGTTTGTTCTGAAAGCCATTATGGCTGGACAAGATGGGCATAACTAGAGAGTAGGAAAGTTGCGACCAAGTAACAAGAAGTCAGATCTCACAGAGTTTTGAAGGCATTTTAAGAACTTTATCTTTTATTGTGAGATGGATAGGGAGCCACTTCAGGATATTGAGGAGTGATTCCATCTGAATTACGCTTTAATAGAATCATTCTGGCTAGTTTGTTGAGAATAGTCTGAGGAGGACAAGTGTAGAAAGCAAGGAGCTCAATTAACAAGCTGTTGCAGTGATCTAGACAAGAAATGATGGTGTCTCAGACTAGAGTGGAAACAGTAGACATAATAAGAAACGTTTAGATTCTGGATGCATTTTTAATTTAGAGCCTAAACATCATGAATTCGAAATGGAAAGAAATTTTTAAGTGATTTTTTTTTTTTTTTGTCTGTGAGAAACTGGAAGATTGGTTATGCAACCAATGTGATGTGTAAGGGTGTAAGAGGAACAGGTATTGGGGAGAAATGAAGAGTTGAGCTTGAGATGAAAGTTGGAACTTCAAACTTGAAATGTCTTTTAGACAGCCGGGTAGAGAGGTAGATTGGGCAGTCTATATATGGGTATGAAGTTTGGAGGAAAACCTGGTGCAGAGACAGAACTGTGAGAATGATTGCATATTGATGGTTTGCCAGGTGATGAGAATGAATGAATGTTCCATGGAGTGAATGTAGGTAGAGAAGAAGGCAAACCTAAGCTCCTAGATATCTCAGAATACAGACATGGAAAACGAGAGGAACCAGCCATAGAATCTGTAAAGGAATAATGGGGTGGTAGTCTAAATCCCATGTGGGGCTGGCTTCATAGACATATGGCCTGTGTAGAACCTGGTACTCAAAAGGCCTCCATGCTTGTTGTAATGCTCTTCTGTCAGTGTCTTGACATTCTCAATACAGTTTTAACAGGGGCCTCAGCCTTTCATTTTGGCAATGGGCCTTGCAGATAACTTAGTTGCTCCTGATTCCATGCCATCCCAGTAATACACCAGATGCAAGTAAGAGGCCTAACATCTAGTTAATAAGTTTGTTTAAGAGAAAACATTTTTTAAATAAAATTATACATATGTATAGAAAAACAAATTGTCAAGCTACAGATCCATTTCTTTCCTTCTTTCATGTGGTATATCTGTACGTTTATTTAAGGTCCTTGCCTTCCATTAATTTATGAATGCTTACCTATTTTCCATCATCTCTACTGAGGCTTAAAACACCGTGAGTTCGAAACAAACAAACAAAAACCGTGAGTTCAAGAGTCATTTTATACTTAGTATTACATTTTGGTTTTTTTTCCTTATACTTACAACTTCAAACTCTAGCATAATTTCTGACACATAAAAATATTTTTTAAATTATTATTTGCTGTCAGATTTTCAAATGTAGTAACCACTTAATTGATAAATATTATGGCTTTGGGGCATCTGGGTGGCTCATTTGTTCAAGTGTGTGACTTTAGCTCAGGTCTTGATCTCACGGTTCCTGAGTTCGAGCCTCACATCAGGCTCTCTGCTGTCAGTACAGAGACCGCTTCAGATTTCTCTGTTCCCCTCTCTCTCTGCCTCTCACCCCCTCTCTCAAAAGTAAATAAACATTAAAAGAAAAGCTTTAAAAATATTATGGCTTTATCTCATTCCATAATGTTTGTCATTTCTGTAACCTTTGATAGGTTTTCTTCTTCCTCTGTCCTAAATTTATTTTAGCTTGGATTATTTTGAGCTGTACTTTGCTCATTCTCTGCTTCCCAGTGCTCCTTTGACATCCTTCTCTTCCTCTTTCTCTTTGTTTTAGATGCATTAATTAGATATAAGTAATTTAGGTTAATAATTAGTCCTCAGCCTTCTTCTTTTCTTATTGTTTGCTACTCTTTTCATATATTCCTATAAGTATGACCTTCCAATTATTGCTATGCTTCTCTCTGTAGATTCAAAAATGAATGTTATCCTGGCAAAAGGCCATCTCAGTCTCTGTGTTATTCAGTTATCTAAACCTGGAAATCTTCCAACTGTCTGGTATTTCTAACTGCCTTATATCTGTTGACTATGATGCTGTCAGCAGCCTACCCTCAGAAACTTCTTGAACCCATACCTGTCATTAATGAACTGCTCCTTTATTTTCCATGTTTAGAGTCATATTTCTATATCTTCCTTCTTTTCTATACCCACTGCCATCATCCTGAATCAGTCTTTTTAGACTCTTTATTTAGATTTCCAAACTCTCCCCAATCCAATCCAAAGCATTCCTTACAAGGTCAGAGTCACATAATCAAAGAATAACTTTTATTACTTAATTGTATAAACAATGAAATCTCCAGTCACTCCTTATTATTCCTGATTCCCAGAATGTGTTAGGATATTCTGGCATACTCTAACCAGTTATGAAGTATATCACCAATGGTTAGTTACCAATCATAATTAAAGCCTCAAGTTTATGACTGTTTTGCTTTTTGAAAAGTCATGTCAACTTGTGCACGTAACATCACATATAATCCTTTGCTTTTCATAAGGCTTCTCATGCGTAGAAGGGAGAGCAAAAAAAGACAGGTAGTAATGAAAACACAGATAAAGTTCAAGAATGGCACATAACCTAGGGGTTGTGCTACCTATTTTGCAGTTCTAGGTGCTGAATCATTACTGACATACTATAAATAGGGTAATTAATAGTTATTATAATCTGTAGCACTATTTGTTTTACTTCTTGGATTTTTTTTAACTTTCTTTATTAAAATACATGGAGTGCCTTTTGTATACAATAACCATCCTGTCTGCTCTAACACAGACTCGCAGACGCGCACACACACACACACACACACACTCCACAAACTACTACTTTCCTTTTTGCAAATCTTTCTGCCCTTAGCTGCTTCCTTTCCCTCCCTCTTCACATGCCAAATGCTTATCTATATTTCAAGGCCCATTTCAATTGATGTCCTTCCATGAGCTTCCCAATAGCTCTCATTTTGATTTCTGACACTCTTTGTACTCTCCTGTGGACACATTACTTGGTCTACCTTATAGTCATCTGTATATTTGTATTAACTACTTGCAAGACTAAGTGTTTCATGTTTATTCATCATAGACCCAGAAGAGTATCTTAAAATAGAGCAAAAAAGAGACTTAAAAACTGAGATATGTTAAATGCTTATAAAAAGTTTGGTTCTTTCTTGCATACAAAAGAAAAATACAGCTCTTACCTAACCGTATAGTGAGATTCCTCACTGTAAGGTGTTCCTTACGCTGTGTTTTCCAAAAGAATGAAATGAATCTATCACACAAAAGTTAATACCAGGCTCTCTACTTTGATGGATTATTATCATAATTTTGATGATTACACACATGGTAATTGTTAAAACAAACATAAAAACAAAAATCAAAAAAGCTTTGAGCTTTTAAATAGTATAAAATGCTTTTCAGAATAAAATGGATGTATTTCCTGTCTAATTAGCATATACATCCAAATTTCCAGGCAAAACACGTTTTGAGCTATATAATGATGCTGTTTAGTCTGTGGAACTACATTTTACATGAAGCCAACTTAAAAAAAAAATCTTACTGGTGATTTAATCATATTGCCATTAAAAAATGTCCCCAGCAGTGATATTTTAAGTTCTAGAAGAGTAAATAATAAAAATAAGAATTTATTCTTAGATAATAAGTTGGAATTTATATTAGTTATAAGTGTATGTCTTTAAATTCTCCTGTTAATGTGTTTTTGATAAAATGAGGCCAATCTTCAGATAAGGCATAGTCAATAGGAGGTATTTAAATAAGCATGTGTTATTGTAATAGCAAGAGAAATACAGCTTGGGAAGTTATATTTGAGGATTACTGATGTAAAAACACCATAAAACAGATGAATAATATATCTGTGTTGAAGAAGAGTATGATACTGTTTACTTTTACCATTTTCATTGTTTTAAGTGAAAATGAATATATGTACAATAATTTGCAGAGGAAAATGAAGTATATGGTGATATTCAAGTTTGAACTCTTGCAAAGTTTCATGGATTAGTTGCAGTGATAATCACAACTCAAGTAGATTATCCCTGTATTAGAAATATAATTTTTATAGATATTAAATTACCCAAATTCTTGTCTAAATATCATGAAAAGCGTTAGAATATATGTCATCATAACTCTCTCATTCAAGATCAACTTAATATTATCCTGCATATATATTTTTTGTAGCTAAATAGTAAAATCTATGACAAATATTCTGAATCTGATGTACTTATTATAAAAATCACAATAAACTTATATTTTTAAAATTGTTGAGCTGAAAAAAAAACATTTATATGTGTACATTATTTCAGAATAACTTGGGATATTACTTCTGTTACCCCCAACATTAATGAGAGATAATATAGCTATTTTATTCCTTAACCACTGTGTATATTCTACTCTGAGGTTCATTCCCTAGCAGTCTTTTTTTCTTAAGGATAGATTTTGGATGGGGAGATATTGTAAGTCAGACATATTGTACATACTGAACTGAGAAACTTTAAGGACTATACAAGGAATATGTGACAAATCAAACAGAATTTCTTGCTTACTGAGAAGGAGCTGAATGTCAAATGTTTGCAGTAGTTTCAGGTTGGGAGAATTGGCAATTTTGGAATTTTGGACTTGTCAATGTCATGTTGTTTTTACACTTAGAAATAGTATAATGCACTTATTAATAATGTTAAAATTTATTAAAACAGTAGTTTTGTCATAATTTTTTAAGTTTATTTATTTTGTGAGAGAGAGAGAGTATGAGCGAGCTGGAGAGGGACAGGGAGAGGGAGAGAGAGAATCCAAGCAGGCTCTACATCAACAGTGTGGAGCCTGATGGAGGGCTCAAACCCACGAACCATGAGATCATGCCTGAGCTGAAACCAAGAGTCGGACACTTAACCTGCTGAACCACGCAGGTGTCCCTAGTTTTGTCATAATCAGTGAAAGAATTCTGCTTATCCGATAAAAAGTTAAAAAATTAAAAGCTATTGAATTTATATATTCAATCCCTATATGTGTTTTAACAAACACACTATATAATAATCATGAGAATTTTTATAAATAAAACTAGAGAAAAGGTGAAAGGTACCAAAAAAAAAAAAAAAAAAAAAAAAAAGGAAAATGCACCAACAATTTGCTACTAGTGGTGCAACAAAGCAAATGAAGACAATGGAAACAGTTTACCCCAGCACACAGGACATGATGATTATTTTTTTGTCAGTGTTAGTATCCTTTTAAATTCCTACAGACAATGGTCCTCCTTATTGTTTGCCCCCAGGATGGACGCCTTTCATTACACTACCCTCACCCTTGATATGCCACTACTTGTCACTTTGGCATTTGACATAAGAAAATGGAAGAAAACTATCCTTTTACATGAATATTATGTGTAGTTTCCATGTAGTGAACTTGGTAGTTATGACTATCATACTAGTTTACTGCTCTAAATTCTATAAATTCTATGTCATTCAGGATCTCATTTATTTTTCACAACTGCCTGAAGAGGTGGGTACTTTGATTCCCATTTAAACAAGATGTAGGGTAGTTATGTTAAATTTTCCAAAATCACACAGAAAGTAAGTGTGGAACCTGTGACTCAGCTGAAGTCTGTGCTCCTAAGTACCATGCTCACATACATGTTGCATTTGATATCTGATAGGAAAGAGGCTTGACAATGAAATCGCTTTTACACGTAGGTGAAATGACGAACCTGCAATGTAATACTGATCCACCTATGCTGTTTAACTTAATATACTTAGTATTAATTACTACTCATTACTTAGTAATTAGTACTAATTTCATTTAATCTGCACAGCAGCCCTGTAAAGTGGGTATCCTTACCTAACACATTTTTACAGTGAGGAGATGGCCTCCATAGAGGTTTGAAACTTAAGTGAATATGGGAGCAGAAGTTCAAGTTTAGATTCTCCTGAATCTACGGCTGGTGTTCTGAATTAATAGACTGGAGGCTACAAATAAAATCATAAGGAGAAAGAGAAAAAAAGAAAACTGAAATATTGCTTGTTTGATATATAACCAATTTTATAGATTCACAGTATAGAGTTTAACATTAATTAACTTTCAAATGATCTAAATTATTAAACTTAAGTCAGAATTCAGAATATTATGTTTAGGAAAAATGTGCTGTCATGCCAAGGGGATGTTTAGGAATAAAAAAATCATATTTGATATCACTTAGTTAAAATAAACTTTAAAAATGTAAGTTTCAAAGTCAACAGTAGAAGTTTCTTTTTTTTTTTTTAATTTTTTTTCAACGTTTTTTATTTATTTTTGGGACAGAGAGAGACAGAGCATGAACAGGGAGGGGCAGAGAGACACAGAATCGGAAACAGGCTCCAGGCTCCGAGCCATCAGCCCAGAGCCTGATGCGGGGCTCGAACTCATGGACCGCGAGATCGTGACCTGGCTGAATTCGGACGCTTAACCGACTGCGCCACCCAGGCGCCCCAACAGTAGAAGTTTCAAAGTCAGTCATCTTATTACATAAGAAAAATTTCTTCAGATAATGCTGATGCCTTGTTTTTGACTAAAAATAATGATTATAAAAAGGAAATTTTACAACATGAGATTTTCTTGAGGGAAAGGAAAATCCTTACACACACACACACACACACACACATCCACAAACAATAAGCTTTTGTAATGGCCAGCTTCCCACTGAAAAAGACGTCATTTTAATGTCACTTCTCAATATCATCTGTTGGATTTTTTTTTTTAATTCAGAATTTTTCTCTTATATCATTGTGGAAATAAAGGGAAAAATAGATCTATTTTATACTTTGTCGCTTTGGTTACATTTACTGGCCACCCATGATGTTTTCAATTGTTACCTGTTATCAATTGAAGAAATATTTAATGGTGTATTGTAAAATGTCACAATTTGCAAGAAACTCCAAGAAGAATTGAGAGGGTCTTTTCCCCCCACTTTTTTAAATAACAATTTTGTTCCTCTGAGTGAGAAAATTGGTTGTGCATGATCTACATTTTATACATTTAATTCTGCATTCTAAGGTAAGACTTTTTTTGCATAGTAATGTGAGGGACAGAAACGATAAGGTTTTGATGAGAAGGAATGCTGTGGACAGGGTAAAGGCTAAGAATAATTATATGATCCATGGTCTTACAGTTGTTATTTCAATCTTTATGTGATGATCAAGTTAACTATTAAGGATTTCATTTTCAATTACAAAATAAGGTGTCCCTTAATCACGTCTTTAGGAGAAGAAGCACAAAACCAATGTCAACTAAATGGAGGAAGGCATTTCAAAATTGTGTTAACTGAATCTAAAGGTCCAAAGATTCATATTAACAGAACTCTTCTTGGATAAAGCTCTCCAAGGGTTTGGACCTAGGGAACTACTATGTACAGTAGGGTTGTACAGTTTAGTGATTAATATAAATGTATTTTTCAAATTGTGTTCTTACTCATTGGTGTAGGATCTTGTACAACTCATTTAACCCTTCTGTTTGTCAGTTTCATCATAAATGCAGATAATAACCCTGTATATCTTATGGAATGTTTAAGAAAGTGCCTAACACAGCTGAGTTGATTGCAACTATATGGACACATGTACATGCACACAGAAAGTGTTTTTATAATGCATTGGGCATTTTTATGAATTATTTCATTTAAGAATCTCAGGAGCACTATATTTAATAATAAGATTGTATAACTTTTTCAAAAAGCATTCTATTTATTTTATAGGTAAACCTAAGTCACAGAGAGATTTGCAGTTTCCTCAGGTTCATGTAGTTAGAAAATTTAAGCTAAGACTAAAATCCAGTTTGCTGGGGCGCCTGGGTGGCGCAGTCGGTTAAGCGTCCGACTTCAGCCAGGTCACGATCTTGCGGTCGGTGAGTTCGAGCCCCGCGTCAGGCTCTGGGCTGATGGCTCGGAGCCTGGAGCCTGTTTCCGATTCTGTGTCTCCCTCTCTCTCTGACCCTCCCCCGTTCATGCTCTGTCTCTCTCTGTCCCAAAATAAATTAAAAAAAAAAAAAATAAATAAAATAAAATCCAGTTTGCTCCTCTCCAAAATATAATTATTTCACTAAAGTAGTGATTTCAAGTTCTCTGCACAGCAAACAGATAAAATGATAGAGACTTTATATTCTAATGGTAAATGAGACACCCTTCTAGTTGTCCCCACGTTTGGTGTCCCCAAATATCTTCCCAGTAATGTCTACCAGCTCTTTTCTTTCTTTTCTTTGATTTGATCAAATCAATGGATAATTTCTCAGTCTCCTAGAAAATGCTAAAAAATCCAAATTCAAAACCTGTCCTGCTTCATAACCAGTAGGTTTTCTATCACTAAAATATCCCCATGTAGAAATAAGCAGAGCTATTCCTCCAGTTTGTAATGCAATCCTACAACATATACAGGAAATAAAAGCAAAAATACCTGAAAACTCTGCAGTGACTTCTAACTATATTTTGGAGTGATGATTTCTTACTAAGCAGCCAGGGGTTAAATAAGCTCTGGGTTATAGAATCCAATGAAACCTCCTTGGTCTTGGTGAGTTCCTTTTCTGTCACTATCATTAATTAGTATGGAATTTTTTTTTTAATTACTACAACCATGCATCTGCTCTAGTTTATATGATGAAAGGAATTAATTTTAAAATTTCAGTACTTTATAAATAATAACAAGTTATTTTCCATACCTCTCAATATTCAACTGAGACACTCTGATGGCTAGCAGTGTATCACAAGAGCTCTGTTGAGAAATGTTTTGTCACACTGCTTGAGGTAGTGATCTAATGATTAGCACTTTTTACTTCTAAAGAGAAGCACATAGGTTCACTTTTCATTTTGCCACTGATTTTTTTTTACTTCTCTTTGGCCTGTTCTCCAATCTAGCTGTGGCTTAAATTTCACTAAATTTCACTTTATGTGTGACTTTGATATCTTTTTTTAATTTAAATAAGACCCAAAGGCCTCTAATTCTAGGAATAAAGGAGTCACATAGGAACAGAAAAGGTGAAGAGAAAAAAAAAAAGTGATTGATGTGAAATAGAAAGGAATTTGACAAGAGGAGATACAAATCTTTTCTGTTTCCTATGTTACAAATTTGAACAAATCGAAGATTAAAAATCTTCTGTGCAATTTGCCTAAAGTCCCAATTCATCCTCAGATTTTTTTAACACAACCAATTTAAACACTTTCTATTATCTTCTAGGATCAAAAGAATCAATCAACATCTTCTACAGTCTTATGGGTCCTCAATCACGCTTGCCCAAGGCAATGAAAATCAAATCAAAGCTGCCTCTATGGGTAGGGGGTTATAACTCAATATAACAGAAAATACTGCAGTAGTAAAAACCTTGCATAAAATGAAATGTAATTCATGCTCATTGAAAACTACATCCTTTCAGAGATTATATGGAGATTTTCTCAATCTGTTCTTCTTCATTCAAAATGAGTTTTTAAAATGTCAACCTGTTATTCTTTCTGAAGCAGAAGATTAATTTTGTAATCAATCCAAAACCCTATGTTCCTAATTTTATAGATTTCTCTTCATTTTCATAACTTTAGATGATGATATTCAATTTAGGGTTTAGGTTTGAGAAATCAGCATTCACTTGGAAAATAATAGCTATCATATATAAATATGCAAAACTGCATATTAACCAGTGTGATTGTGTGTGTGTGTGTGTGTGTGTGTGTGTGTGTGAGAGAGAGAGAGAGAGAGAGAGACATAGTTAGGTGTCGAGTGTATTGGTTCAGCAATAGGATTGATCAAAAAGTAGAAATAGAAAAGGCAAACTCAGGACAGTTGTTCAATCTGTGTTTTAAATGTAACTAGTTTGATTACAGTAAAGGGGAGTTCTCTAAAATAGTTTGGGTGTAAAAAATAAAATAAAATAAAATAGTTCGGGTGTTTCATTGTATATAGATCTGACCTTGCTATCTTTGTTATTATTATCTCTACTTTTATCTGCTGCATATAAAATGTGTATTAGAAATAATTCAATAAGGACATTTGAGAGTTTGAATTTATCTACCTTGGTGGTATGTAAGAAATCTCATATTTCTAATTGCTTTAGACAAGAACATGCTTTCCCTCCCCCACCATTAATTCTGTTTTCCTTAGTTTTCTGTGATTTGAAGAGACCTGCATTAAAATCTCATTGCTGTTAAGTTTTATTACTTATTAGTACTACTACTTATTATTTGATGCTGGAAATAGAACAAGTAAAATACTAACCTTGATCACTTAATACAATAATTATTTAAATTATGGTAGTGAACATTATATTTGTAGCCATGTCTTAAGAATGGGATTGAGGTCGGGGCGCCTGGCTGGCTCAGGAGGTTGAGCATCTGACTTGGGCTCAGGTCATGATCTCGTGGTTCATGGATTCGAGCCCTGCCTCGGGCTATGTGCTGACAGCTAAGAGCCTGGAGCCTACTTTGGATCCTGTGTCTCCCTCTCTCTCTGCCCCTCCTCTGTTTGCACTTTGTCTCTCTCTCAAAAATAAATAAATATTAAAATTAAAAAAAAAAAAAACGGGATTGAGGTAGGATGCTCTCTACACTGTTCCCCTACTTTAGGAATAAAAACAAGCACCCTGTGTCCATATTGTATGCCCATGTTAACGTTCCACTCAAAATAAATTTTCTTTTTTGTGTGAGAGTTTTGTCATGGCTTAAGCATGGATTTTGTTTTTAAGAGTCCCAGTGCCAACCATAGTATTTGTACTCTGTATATGACTAAAAAAGATCAAAGTTGTATTTATTTACACTGTTTATACTCACCTCCTAGAACTAACTTTAGAAGTACTGAAATTGTTAAGTTTAAGAAAGCCTATCTTCCTGGCTCACGAATGTGTTAGTAATAGCATGCATGTTTTTAAATAGAATTTGTTAATCATTTTCCAAAAGGCTACATATTTCCTAAATTATATTTAAAATTATTTGAGGCAGGTGGTGAGGAAGAAAATGAAACAGATACTTTTGAAAAGGACAATATTGGATCTGAATACATAGATTTAGATTATAATTAAATGCTTTCATTGAAGTTGGAATTTGTTTGAATGTGATTTATGAGACATTGTCAAAGTTATGGTCACTACGACACAAGATTAATATGTAAAGTGCTGCATGTTTCCATCATGGGAAGTCCATGCTTTTCCTTTATGGATCTCACTTCTAGAGTTTTGCTTTGAATTGCAATATTTAAACAGCAAAGTTATTGTCAAGTCAAGTTGAATTTCATCTGAATAATATAGAAGCAATGTTGCTAAATTTCACTTAGTAGAATCCTGGAATGACAAAAGGCCTTATGCACTTTAAATGTTGTTTCAAACTGGAAACTTAACTTGGGGTTACAGTTTGTATTTCTTTGTTGTATCTAACATAGACATCAATTATTTTATGGGGGCATTTATATAATACTATTGTCATGTTGTACTTGATGCATCTGATTTTTAGGTGAAATATTTTTAAAGAAATATTTAATGATTATTTCAGAATTTTAAATCATTTATAAAATATCTAGGTAGATCTAACTTTTCATTCCTTTTTATGGTAACTTATTTCTCTGAAATTGGTACACAAAATAAGGGACTCTAACGACAAAGTCAATCAGTATTGAGGACTTGATTTTACTTTACCATCCAATGACCAAGCACATATGTTACAGACAGAGAAATTGAGGCTTAAAAGTATCAAAAACTTTGTCCACAATAAAGAGTCTGTGGAGTTAGGATATATATATAAAGAGTGTCTGATTTTTAGTTCTCTTTTCCTTATGCCATGTACTCTTTTTGTTTTGCTATTCCATAATATTCAAAACAATACTGGAGAAACGATCTGCACTTACCTCGGCTCCCTGATATTTGTTGAATACCACATCAAATTTCTGTACTGCTCAAATCTTCTTAGTTCTTCATTAAAAAATAATGTAATTGCCTACATTATAAACTAGTAAAGGAATGCCAGGTTATCATTGTAATAAGTTTTCACTCTACCATATTCCCGTTTCAGAATCTAGGCTCATACTTCACTTGCAAGCTAGTAATATAGTCAGTTATGGTTTTATGGATCTGTCAGAAGACACAAAACGTCTGCTATTCATTGTGTTATTATGGATGAACTGTTTGTGCCCCTAACGAAGGTCAGGGTTAGAAACAAAGGACTTAATTTTCAAACAACAGCGAGTTTCATGTTTGCAGTGGTTCCTCTTGTTGCTCATGCTCCATGGGAATAAGGCATAGTAGTAGCCTGAGTGGATGCTGCATACATGATGTTTTTACATCACTCCGAGGAACACAGAGATGTTGGCATACACGTCTTCTATAGCAAGTTTGCTCTTTATCCTGGAGGGAGATATCACTGTATCCCCTTAAATTGCTACTGAAATACAACCTTGAAAAATATCCCAAGTAAAGAGAAGTCTGGGCCTTGCATTCTTGGCAAACTCACCAAAGAACATGCTGGAATTATCAGGGCCATGGCAAATGGCTTCTCTTAATATCTCCGTGATATGTTCCAATGATCCCTTATCGATCTTAGATTATCCCTTATTTTCTTGCCACTCTTTCTCTTATTTTGTGTTTCCCTGACAAAATCCGTCTACTTATTCTCTGCATTCAGGCACAACTAACATAACTAACTAACACAAAATGTTGAAATAAAAAATAAAACCATGAGATTTTAGGAGTGCTATATTTATAATTCACATCTGTACTCACTTAGATATTATTTTCCACCTCCTTCTCACTTTTTCAACCAAGCATTCTTTCCCTGGATCTTCCTTACATGATTACCATGCTTCTTATTTCACCAAGAAAGGAAGCAATCTGAGTAGACCTTCCAAAGGTTTCCATAGCCACATGAACTAACATAATAGCTGTGCCAAAAGCTTCTGCTATTCATTGTGTTATTATGGATGAACTGTTTGTGCTCCTAGCAAAGGCTAAACCCTTCACTTAAGGATTGAAAACCATCTCCTCTGGATTATAGAAAGAAATGGTGCAATTGGCAATTTCTTTGTGGTATTATCAGTTTTCCTCATTCTTCTGGATTGTTTTCATAAGCATGCACCCACACTCCCATCCAATTTTTTTAAAGTGAAATTCCACATATTTGTAATGGACCTTAAGGCTTCCTGTCAACATAATCTCCAAAGAGATCGATGAGCTTTTTCTGCATAACAACAACAACAAAAATTAAATGTGCTCTCCTTAAAGAATGTGCCACACATTCTGGGACCTTTTGGGCAGTACAAAACACTAACAAAGATTTGAAAATTAAATGTTTCATTTGATTCTATGGCAGGCCTCTTTTATCCACCAGATTCTAAAAGTAGAAAAGGCATAGTACAGATAGTTTTGGAGATTAAAACTCGTAAAAACCAGACACATATTTTTATTCTGATTGTGAGATTATTTTTGGAAAATCATTGGAAGGTACATAACTTTATGTCTTGAATTTAGTAAGCATGACATATATATTTTATTAATCAGTGAAAAGAAAAACAGAGAACTCCATACATAAATAAATATTGCCTTTTAATCAGGATTTGAATAATCAGTCTTGAATTACTCATTTTTAAACAACTGCCTCTACATTTCACCTGTTTCTTAGCATAGTCATTTTTCTTCAAGTTTTCATTTTCCATATACTCACAAAACCCTTATTAGTTTATAATTCTAATATCTCCAAAGTTCTCCCATGACATGTAAATTTTATTTAATGAACACTTAAAAAATCTGTAGGTTCTCTTTGTGGCTCTGCTCTCTGGACAAGGAAGGGCACTTATTATGCAAAGAAAAGTGTTATAATTTATTAGGTTATTGGGTATAAGGAAACAACAACAACATAAATGCTCATAGAGCAAACTTATCCTCCAAGTTAACAACAACCAAAAAAAAAGTATAAGCATTTTTTTTCTTTTATTTTACAAGAGAGGTAAAAATTGCTGACTCTTAGTGGATGATTTGGGGAAAGAATATTTTCTGGATTCTTGACTTTGTATCATTTCCATTAAAAAATACCTAAATGAATCCATATTATTTCTCCTTTGCTTATTTCAATGCTTTTCAACATCAGTTTTGATTTTAAGAATTATCTTTTTATTTCTCAATTAAGACTAAAAAATACTGTTCCATCTCTAACTCTTGTGAATAGTTTTGTGTAGGCACAGCAATGAAAATGCTGCCAGCTGGATGAGCAGTTTTGAAAGGGCTGGAGTAAAGTAGCAGCTGTACTAGTGGTCATGTGGGCACTGGGACATTCCAAGATTGGTGGCATATTATTGCGTACATTAGTGGTTTGCAGCATGGGTCTGGAGCTGAATCATTTCTCTTCAAAGCCTAGCTCTCCAGGTTATTAATATAGCAACTTGAGGTAGATTGTATATTATTTAACTATACTATATCTTGATTTTCTTAATGAAAAAATAGTAAAAGTAGTATAATCTACTTCATAGTGTAGTTGTGATGGTGAAATTACTTAATACATGTAAACACATAAAAGGGTAAGTACATAGTAAGTATGAGATAGCTCTTAGGGAAGCCAAAAGACAGCTAGATGGACCAAAACAAAGACATTAGAGGAATTTAAAGTCCCCAAACATACACATAGATCAAACATCAAATACAACCAAACATGTAGACAGATTAAACATAACAACATCAACAAAAACCACTAAAGAGTTATTTATTTTTAGTTATAACTACTCAACACATTATGTCTGGCTTTTTTATAAAAGAAATCACAAGACATGCTAAGAGACAAGAAAATACAGTCTGAGGAGATGGAACAAAAATAAATGATAGACTCAGATATGGCACAAATTTTGGAATTATCAGGGAATTCAAAATTGTTATAATGGAAGTGTTAAAGATTCCAGGGAAAAGTGGGTAGCTTGCAGAACGATAAGTATGTAGGTAGAAAAAAAGGAAATCCTTAGAAATAATAAAATGGAAATGCTAGAAATCAAAAACATTGTAACAGAAGTAAAAAAAAAAAAATCATTTGATGCACTCATTAGCAGACTTTTCATGACCAAAGAAAAAATCAGTGAGCTTGAAGATAAGCCAACATAATTTTTCCAAACTGAAATGCAAAGAGAAAAAGAAACATAAAATGAATTATGGGGATTTTTCAAAAAGTGTAACAGAAGCTTAGTTGGAATATCAGAAAGGGAAGAAAGAGAGAACAGAAGAAATATTTGAGGTAATAATATCTGTGAATTTTCAGAATTAATGACAGACATCAAACCTCAGACTTAGGATGCTCTGAAAAAAACAACCAGGACAAGTATTGAAAGAGACTACATATAGACGTATATTCAAACTTCAGAAAACCAAAGACAGTGAGAATATCTTAAAAGGAGTAAGAGGTGCGGGGGGGGGGGGGGAGCACCTTACATAGAGAGAGAGATATGATAAACATTTCTTTAGACTGCTTCAGAAGTCATGCAAGCTCAAAGAAAATGGCATGGGATATTTAGCCTTGATAGAGGGAAACAAAACAAAACAAAACACCAAGCTAGAATTTGATATCTAGTGAAGTTATCTTTCAAAGGTAAAGGAGAAATAAAGACTTTCTCAGACAAATAAAAACTGAAGGAATTCATCAGCAGAGCTGCCCTGAAAATAATGTTAAGAAGTTCTTCAGGGAGAAGGAAAATGATAAAGGACAGACTCTTGTATCTACATAAAGAAAGCATGTCAGAGAAAGAATAAATGAAAGAAAAATAAAATGTTATATTTTTATATTCTTAATCTATCCAAAATATTTCTAAGGTAGTAATAGTAACCATGTTAGGGGTCAGTATAGCATATGGATAAGTTAAATGAAAGACAGCAATGCCATAAAGGAATGGAAAAAGGACTCTGGGATTACTCTGTTATAAGGCAACTACACTTCCTATGAACTTATATTATGTTATTTGAGGTGCACTTTGATTAGCTAAAAAAGTATAATGCAAATTCTAAGGAAATGCCTAAAATTTTTTAAAACAAAGTGCTACTTGTATGCTGTGAGAGAAGATAAGTGAAGTCATATAAAATGCTTATATAAAGCTAAAGAAGTCAGGAAAAAAAAGAGGAAAAAAAGGGATGACCAAATACAATGAATATAATACTAATAAATATGTTCATTACTAATCCACTTATATCAATGATCATTTTAATCTGAACATTCTAAATACATAAATTAAAAGAAATTATCAGAGTGGATGCAGTACCAAATTGTTGCCTACAAGACAAGCCTTTGAAATATAAGATTAAATATCAGATTGAAGTCAAACGAGTGGAAAAAGATATGTCATGCTCATGTTAATCCATAGAAAGCAACAGCAGCTATTTATAAATTTCAGCAAAGCATAATTTAGAATAAGAGAAGTTATCATTGTTGGAGTATTACATGATGATAAATAAGTCACTTCTCCAAGAAGACACAACAATTCTAAATGTCTGTTTACTAACAACAGAGAATCAAATTATATGGGCAAAAACTGATAGTACTACAATGAGGAATAGACAAATTGCTATTATAGTTGGAGAGACCAGCAACCCTCGTTCAGTAATTGATAGATCAAGCAGAAAAAAAATCAGTAAGGATATTGTTGACTTTAACAGCAATATCAATCAATTTGATCTAATGGATATTTATAGAATACTCTATCCAACAACAGCAAAATATACATTCTTCTCAAGCTTGCAGTAATATTTGCCCAGATAGATCATGTTCTCTGCCATAAAACATATATTAACACATATAGAAGATTAGATATACAGAATATCATCTCAGACAAAAAATGGAATTAAATTAGAAATCAACATCTGAAAGATAATTGAAAAATCCTCCAAATATTTGGACATTAAATAATGCTTGTCTAATAAAATATGGATCAAAGAAAAAAATCTCAATAGAAATTTAAAAATACTTTAAGTTAAAACAAAAATAGAACAAAATGTGTAAGATATAAAGAAATTAATGTTTGGATATAAATTTATAGCATTAAATACATAAATTAGAAAATAATGAAAATCAAAAATCAGTTATCTAAGATTTTACCTTAAAAAACTAGCACAGTTGAAGTCTAAACAAGAAGGTAAAAAAAAAAAACAAAAATAAAAATTAGAACAGAAATCACTGAAATTGTAAACAAGAAAACAACATAGAACACAACAAAACCAAAAACTAGTTCTTTCGAAGGTTAATACAATTGATACACGTTTAGCTAGGCCAATTAAGAAAAAAGTATAAATTAACAATACCAGAAATGAAATAAATATCATTACTAATGAGCCCATGGACAATAAAAATGTAACACTGGAATTCTACGAACAGCTCTTTGTCCTCAATTTAATAACTTACATGAAATGGATTAATTTAATAGACTAGCTACCAACAATCTTACAAAGAGAAATTGATAATCTGAATATATATGTATAATATAATAATATAATGTGTACATATACACATTATATATTTATATATTATATATTTATATATTTATATATATATATATATATATAAAATGCATTGAATCAGTAATTAATAACTTTCCAAGAAAGAAAGAGCCAGGCTTAGATTATTTCACTGGTAAATTTTAGCAAACAATTAAGGAAGAAATAATGCCATTTCTCCATGATCTATTCCAGAATATAAAAGCAAAGAGGAAGCGCTTCCTAACCGTTACATTGTACAGAGCAAGCATTATCCTAATATCAAATACATATAAAAACATTCCAAGAAAGGAATACTATGTTTCACTCTCTCGCATGAATATAGATGCAAAATTCATCCAAAAAAATCAAGTAAAATTGAAAACGTATAAAATGAATTATACACATGACCAAGTGGGATTTACCATGTTTGGAAAGCTGGTTCAATTTTTGAAAATCAGTCTGTGTAATTTGCCACATCCATAAGCTAAGGAAAAAAAAATCACATCTAATCATTCAGAAAAAGCATTTGAGAAATCCAACATTCATGACAAAAGCACTCAGAATATTAGGAAAAGAAGAGCTTTTCCCCATCTTGACAATGGGTATCTTCAAAAATCCAACAGCTGATATACTTAATAGTGAGAAACTAGACTTTCTCCCTATTTGGAAATAAGACAAGAATGCCCTCTCTGAGCATTCTTGCTTATCACAATGGAAGTCCTACCTAGTCAATAACACAATAAAATAAAAGGTAGATAGATATGGAAGAATGAAACAATGCTATCTTTGTTAAGAGATGACAAGATTGTGGAAATCCCAAAGAACTGAACAAAAATTGTTGGAACTAACAAGTAAATATGGTAGGGTCACAAGATACAATAAGGTAATTTTTTTTCCAATATGCCAGCATGAAAAATTGGAATGTGAAATTAGAAGAAAAACAATATTTTAATAGTACCACAAAAGGGAAATATTTAGGAATTAATCCAACAAAATATGTGTAGGATTTATATGCAGAAAAAAACCCTGCTAAACTCTGGTGAGATAAATTAAAGAAGATATAAATAGGGAGAGATAATTTTTGTTTTGGGATTGGAAAACTGAATGTTGTTAATACATTATTTCCTTCCCAACTTCATCTATATATAGATCAACACAGTCCTACTAAAATTCTCAGAAATCTAGTTTGTAGATACCAACAAACCTATTGTAAAATTTATATAGAGAGGCAAAACACCTGGTGACAGCCAACAGTATACTGAAGAAGAAAAAAGGTTGGAGGTCTTACCCAATTCTAAGACAATACATAAATAAAGAAAGCATGATATTGGCAAAATAATAGAGCATGGATCAATAAAACATAGTTTAAAAGCCCAGAAATAGACCCACACAAATATAGTTAAGTGATTTTGACAATGAACCTAAGGCACTTCTAAGGGAAAGGAAAAGGCAGTATTTTCATCAAATGGTGCTTTGAATAGTTTTCATAGGTGTCTTAGTCTATTCAGGTTGCCATAACAAAATACTACACACTGGATGGCTTAGACAATAGGAATTTATTATTCAGAATTCTGGAGGCTGTGTGAATCCAAGATTAAGTTGCCAGCAAGATGGACTGAGAGAAAGATGGAGTGCACGAGAGAGTGAGCAAACTCTGATGTTTCTTCATTTAAGGGTACTAATACTCTCAGACTAGTCAACCCCCTCCCCACCTTGTGACCTCATCTAATCTTATTTAACTCCCTAAAGCCCCATCTTCAAATACCACTGCATTGAGGGGCAGGGCTTCTATATATGAATTTGATGCAACACAAATATTTAGTGTATAACAATATGAAAAAAATGAATCTAGACACAGCTTTATACCTTTTTTTTCAAAAATAAACACAAAATGAAGCACGAACTAAAATGTTAGACACAAAATTGTAAAACTTTTAGGAGAGAGCATACAAGAAAATAAAACTAGGTAACTTTGTGTTTAGCAGTAGGATTTTACATACAACACCAAAATCATGGTCCTTGAAATAAAAATTTGATAATTTAGACTCTATTAAAATGTCTGCTCTGTGGGGGCGCCTGGGTGGCTCAGTCAGTTGAGCGTCCGACTTCGGCTCAGGTCATGATCTCACGTTCTGTGAGTTCGAGCCCCGCGTTGGGCTCTGGGCTGATGGCTCAGAAATTGGAGCCTGCTTCACATTCTGTGTCTCCCTCTCTCTGCCTCTCCCCCGTTCATGCTTTGTCTCTCTCTGTCTCAAAAATAAATAAACATTAAAAAAAATTTTTTTAAATGTCTGCTCTGTGAAAAACCCTGTTAAAAGAATGAAGATACAATATAAAGACTAGGAAAAAATATTTGTAAAACAAAAATGTGATAAAGGACTTACATCCAAAATATACAAATAACTCTTAAAACTCAACAATAGAAACATAAGCAACCCAATTTAAGAAATGAGGCAAAATTTGAAGACATCTAATCAAAGAAGATAAATAAATGAAAAATAAAAGCATATGAAAAAATGTTCCCCCTATTTTCATTTGGGGCACTGTAAATTAGACCAGAAATGGGATACCAGTACCTACCTATTAGAATGATTACATTCCAATAAAACCTGGCAGTATTAATATCTGGCAAGGATGCAAATAACTGGAACTGTTACTGACTGCTTTTCAGAATGTCCAATAGTATAGTTACTTTGGAAGACAGTTTGGCGGTTTCTTACAAAGCTGGACATAATCTGACCATAAAATCTGTCAATCATGTTCTTAGGTATTTACTCAACTAATTGAACACTATGTCCACACAAAACCATGTGAATGCAGAGAGAGGCTGTATGTATAATTGCCCAAAACTGAAAGCAACGAAGCTGTTCTTTCAGTAGGTGAACTGATAGGCAAACTGGTTATACTCTACAATAAAAAATGGGATACCAAGCCACAGAAATACCTAGATGAATCTTATATGAATTTTACCCAGTAAAAACACCCAGTCTGAATAGTTTATATACTGGATGATTTGAATCATGTGACACTTTGGAAAAGGCAAAACTATAACAATAAGAGGTCCATGGGTCCCAGGGGATTTGGTGGTGAGTGGGTTAATAGGTGAAGCACAGGGAGTTATTTTAGGTCAGTGTATCTATCTGTTTTTTACTGTAATGGTGGATATCTGACTGTATGCATTTGTGAAAACCTATAGAACTTCACTGTAGCACGAAGACTTAACCTTAATGTATGTGAAATAAATAAAATTTAGAAATTTGGAGGATCCTTATATGGAAGACAGAATTGGCCAAACAATATGAGTTTATTACAGATGTATGAAATAACCTGACTAAAGGTGGTGAGGAAAAGGGCTAGCCTAAGGGACTTTGACAGAGTCGAGTCAATGACTAAAGGCAAAAGAAATAGCACATAAGGGCACTACTCTTGCTGTTAAAGTTTCTCATGAGAGTATGAGTTAGCTGTTCTAATAGTACTGTATATGTACACTGGAATTAGACAATTTAGTAACTGGATGACAGATGGTAGGAGCCAAGTTCTCATTGTTAGGATGGGAGTACAGATACGAGAGGTGGGGGGGGGGGGTATCTGAATGAACTAAGTAGTCATGGACTAGAAATAAAGATTTCAGTATGAACTGATGTTTTGCTTAATATAGATTTGGTTAGATATACACATAGAAATATTTATAGATATATACACAGGTTAGTATGCATACATATATTTTGCTGTTCTGTCACTTAGAGCCCCTAGAAGCAAAGACACCCCAGTACCAACAAGCATACCTAGGATGTAGATTTTGGTTCTGAATATCATTCTTAAAAAAGAAAAAAAAAAAGAAAAAGGAAAAAAAAAAAAAAAGGAAGAAGAAGAACCAGAACAGGACTTCCTAGAGAAATAGCTGAATCTAGGACTGGGTTAAGACATACCAAGATGAGTTCTGTAGCATCTGTAGCTTCAGAAAGTGACATTCTCAAAAATGGTACAGGAGCCAACTGAAAGAGATCCCAATGGCACAAAAGGAAATAATTTGAACAATAACAAATAATTTACTATTGGATTATAGCTCAAAATGTAAAATAAATAAGAGTCTGGACTGTTATAAATTAATTATTAAGGAAGTATATATGTGGGTGATAATAGACAGTTATGCAGAAGCATTCAAATAATTCATAGATTATGTATGAATATGTATGCATGTAGATACTCTGCATGCAAGTAGGCCAGGTACTACTTCTCACTCCCCAAATGTGGGCTGTGCTGAGTGACTTCCTCCAGAGAGTACAGTATGGAAAGGAGAAAGGGAAATAGTAACTTTACAATGAAGGAACATGACAAACTCTACCTCAGCCATGGGATCAAGGTTAACATCAACAGTAATAAGTGATCTTGACAGCATGTATCTTTAATAAGGTGTGATGAAATGGCACTTCACCTCTGTGGTCTTCCTCTTTAAAACCAATAATTCTAGTCTAATCATGAGAAAATATATCAAGCAAATTTCAGTTGAGGAGTATTCTCAAAACTGACCAGTACTCCTCAAAATACCTAACCAGTACTCCTCAAAACGGCTGGGGTTATCAAAAACAACAAAAGTCTGAAAAAAATTCACAGCCAAGAGGAGCCTAAGGAGTTAGGATGACTAAAGGGCATGAGTTTTTAGCCGCAGAAATCAGAATAAACTGTGGACTTTTGTTAATAAAAATGTTCCAATATTTGTTGATTTGTTGTAACAAATGTACCATACAAAGATACAGTGTTAATCCTAGGGGAAACTGGGTATAGGGTCTATGGGAACTCTCTGTAGTGCTCCTTGTGTTTTTTCTGTAAATCTAAAACTATTCTAAACAAATTTCTTTCTTAATTTTGAAAATAGACTTACTCAAATCTAGCCACTAGAGATTTTGACTCAGTAAGTCTGGCATGAGGCCCTACAAATGTCATTTAAAAAAAAAATTAACGTTCATTTATTTTTGAGACAGAGAGAGACAGAGCATGAACAGGGGAGGGGCAGAAAGAGAGGGAGACACACAGAATCTGAAACAGGCTCCAGGCTCTGAGCGGTCAGCACAGAGCCCGACGCAGGGCTCGAACTCACAGACCGCGAGATCGTGACCTGAGCGGAAGTCGGACGCCTAACTGCCTGAGCCACCCAGGCGCCCCCAAATGTCATTTTTTAATAGTTCCTGAGACACTAGGTAGCAGAATCAAGAGGAATGGGTTAGATTGTAAGTTTGGTGAAGACAGCAACTCTATAAGTGAAGCTAACTACTTTATCCATATATACAATCACAGTGCCTGGTACTGAGTAGATAGGAAATTAAGTATTTTCTAAATATTATGAATTGTAGCATACGATAGTGAGAAATGAAACTAGTTGTTATTACTGAGCAGAGGGGGAAAACATAATTTTAACTTATTAGTAAACATTTTTGATGGTCTGCACATTTGTTTGAAACCCAGATTCATAATGAAAGCATTTTTATTCTACATAACATCTCTGTTGATAAGTGCAAAATGTGTATTTGCCATATTGTATAAATAATTAAGCAATTACAATCTTTTCTGTGTCACAATATTAGAATCTCTTTTGTGTTGATGAGAAAAAGATTAAATTTCAAAATGGCATGAGAATATAAACAGAAGTAGTATGCTAACAAATAAAGATATTCTAATTCATTATATTTCTATTCTGCAACAGATCTATTTTCTTTGAAAATATTTCATATATGTTTGTATACACATACATGTAACTAAATGATGATCTTTTTTTTTAGCATTTCCATTAATAAATACCAGCACCTAGAATAATAAAAAGTGGAAAAATAAAAGCTTTTGAAAAAAGAAATAAATACATGAATAAATGCATACACTAAAGGTCTGGAAAGATATTTGTATATCCTGCTGAATCCAAATTCATTACAACTACTGATTATCCTGGTTTAGTATCTTCATTTGCCTGTATTTTTATGAATCTGTGTATATGTATATGTGTGTATATGTATACTATATGTGTACATATGTTATATATGTAAATCTAAATATTCTATAAATATGTATATTTAGGTTTACATACAGTGTTGTTTACAAAAGAACCAGTGAACTATGAGAGTAATTTTAAGGGCTCACCAATTATAGAATCAAACATGTTTTATTCAGATCTTAACAAACCAGGTGGCCAATTTTATTAAAATACCTGGCCATAATATCTTCCTTGTACAAATTTTAGTTTGCTCATTTTCTTCTCATTAACATTTCCACCAGAGGGTGCAAAAGGGAACAAAATTGAGATTTATCTCATATTTTGTACTAAAAACCAGAAATGAAGAAAATTTGAAGAAATGGCCTAAATTTATTTTTGTATTTCTAAAAATCATGAAATCTAATTGGTTCAGATAGGGTATGAAAATGGTTTTATATCCAATTTGGGTAGGCAGTACTCTATAGCAAAATGGTTAAGGATGATTAAAGGCAAAGCTAGGTTTATATTTGGCTTTGATACTCACTTTTGAGAAGGTTGCATACACCTCTCTAAGCCAGTTTCCTTCTCTCTAAAATGTCTCGTGCACCCACTGAAAATTTCACATTTTGTTTTTCACAGTGGGGGATATTGAATTGCAAGATAATTAGCAAGTAGACCTACATTTCTAATTTATAGAGTTAAATAAGATTTGCATGAGACAAATATTTTGTAAGCATTTAATTCAACCTATAACACATAGCACTAAATAAATAGTAGAGGATGTTGCCTCTGTTTTGCCTCTAAAAGTGTTCTGCACCCCATTGTACCATGCATGTGGAGGTTCCCCACACCAGTAACCAATTCTTGGACACCAGCAGGGAGTCTGAGAAGTCACCTGAATTCTAACACTACCTATCCCTGATAGCATTAGATCGCACAGGTTAAGAGTTCAGTCCTACAAGACTACTCCCTTACCCCCTACAGATTCCAGTCACAATCCTGGGTTTTACCTGTGTTCTGACTAACTGGCCTTGAATTGGAAGTTTGAACAACCCCTTCCAACTCAGATCTTAATCACAAGTCCACTTTGTGACCTGTACTTCTGACAGACTGGCCATAAATCAAAGGTTCCCATGATCTCCTCCTTGAATTCAAGTAATTTGCTAGAGAAGCTCATAGAACTCAAAGAAACATCAAACGTAGTGGGTTACTGGTTTATTAGAAAAGGATATAACTCAGAAACAGCCAGATAGAAGAGATACATAGGGCAAGGAATGGGTAAAAGCTTGAAGCTTTCTTGTTCTCTACAAATGTGCCACTTTCTCCAAATCCTTATGTGTTCACTAACCCAGAAGATCTTCAAACCTAGTACTTTTAGGTCTTCATGGAAGCTTCATGACATAGATGTGATTGATTAAATCAGCATTGCCAATTGCAACTGATCCAACTTTCAGCTTTCTCCCTACCTTGGGTGGGGGGATATGATGGGTATGGGACTACAAATTCTAGCCCTCTAATCACATGGTTGGATCTCTCAGCATCCAGCTCCCATCCTTAGGTGCTTTCCAAAAGTCACCTGTCAACATAAGACTCCTTTATCAATCACCCTCACCAATTAAGAAACTCCAAGAGTTCTAGGACTTTTGTGACAAGAATGGCAAAAAAGACCACACACGCGCACACACACACACACACACACACACACACACACACACGTATATTTATGTATATGTATGTATATATGTGTATACATGTGCACATCTATGTGTATATGTACATATACATATCTTATTATAAATCATGATATCACAGCCTCCCACATTTTCCTCCCTTTCTTTCTCCTTCTTCTCTTACCTCCTACTCCTTCTTTGTAGTGATATTATTAGTTCCAATGGACATGCCCTCCATTAAAATAGCTTTAGGGAGATAAATGACATATAAAATGAGTATTATAACCAGTGAGTAGCAAGGAAATGCCTGAATCCAGCTGCAAAGAAAAATCATAAAAGGTTTATATGGTATATTAGAGATGAAAGGAGCATATTAGTGTTGGCCAGATCAGTGCCCGAAATTCAAACACAAACAATGGGGCACGTTTCGTAGCCTTTTCAGGTAGGAACTGAGGAGTTGTGGTACATCAAGCTAAAATATGGGGCCAAACCAAATACATTAAGTTTATCCATTGTGAAGAGTTTCTAAATGTTACTTGAAATGAAGCAAAGAACAATTTTGTTTATTTCAGAAAAGTGGGTTTATTTGGGAATAGCAGAGGAAATGTAATTTGCAACAAACAAGCCTTGGTGAACCATAGGCAAGTTTGAAGTGAAATGGGGAGATGAGCTTTTGTTAGGTATTAGGAGGTAATGGGGGGGGGATTACTTTGAACAAAAGTTTATTGAAGAACTGGAGTTCAAGGTTGTGGTTGTGCAAGTGGTGGTTATAGCATTGTTGCTGGGGCAGGGAGGGATCCTCAGACCTTTTCTTAAAAGCAGGGGATAAAATTCCTATGTGGAAAATGTCCCTTGTTTTAAGTCACTTTCTTATTCCTGCTAGGTTATGCAGGCAGCGAGGAGTGGTACATATCTTCCTGAATCCATTTTATTTTATTTTATTTTATTTTATTTTATTTTATTTTATTTTATTTAAAAAAACAATAATGTTTATTTATTTTTGAGAGAGAGAGAGAGAGTGAATGGGGGAGGGCAGAGAAAGAGGCAGACACAGAATCCAAAGCAGGCTTCAGGCTCTGAACTGTCAACACAGAGCGCAAAGTGGGGTTCGAACTCACGAGCCATGAAATCATGACCTGAGCCGAAGTCTGACGCTCAACCAACTGAGTCACCCAGGCACCCCTTCCTGAATCCATTTTAAATGAGGTTTCCTTTATTTTCACATAAATGTGAGGTGTTTAAATGATGTATTATTGAACCCAAGAGTGTCATTTCCTCCTTTTCTGAGTTCAAGTTATAAATCAGTCTCTTATTTCTACCCTGGCAATATAAATAAAGTACCTTTTTGACCTATACTCAGAAAGTAAACACACTTTCCCCATAGAACTATTGGTGTAGTAGATACATGGGGCCAGTAGGAAGTTTGGATCAAGTAGCCACTAGAAAATAATCACATTGTATGTCGTACCTGTGAACTCCCCAAAATTTGGCAGCTTTCTCCTCATGCATTCATTGTAACTCCCAGATGTGTTTTTGTTTGTTTCTTTGTTTGTTTTACCATCTAGGCTTCATTATTCCCAGTTTTCAACAGACATACAGTTTGAATTTATGTTCACAACCCTTCAAGATCAAATTCTCACACCTCACCTTTTATAAATGCCGCCAGTACTCTTTAAAATGTTTCAGTGGCCTATGTCATCAAAGATTTCCTAGAGGAAATGATCCTTGAAAATCATAGCTATTTGAAAAAATATTAGCTATTAATTGAGACATCTTTAGGCATCTCTCCATGAATCACAATGCTTTCTTTTCCCATGTCCCATTTGGGTCAAGAGAAAACACATACAGCTTCAATGGTTCTGTGAAATTTGTGTGATGCTCAGTGTGCTGTGTACCTCTAACTCCTCATACATGTAAACTTCCTATTTGACATATGGAAGGATCTACTCATCTTTAGCAATTAATATGGATGATTCTTGTTATGAAGAATATTTTTTGATGTGGTAACCATCTAAGTAGTGATTCTCGATAACTAGAATCGGGCTGAAGTTTTGAGTGCAATACTGGCCCTAAATTCTCAGAGTTAATGGCCACTGATGGAGCCCATGCCAGAGTTCCCAGGGTCCCATGAACTATCCTTCCACTCCCTGCAGCAGAACATGATGTGTGTAATGATGGGAAAAACTTCTGTAGAGCATGGGGGATGTCAGCCATTCCTCAATATTAAGAAATCAATGTATCTTGTCTCTAGTGGCACAGTGTCATTTAGATAGACTCCCAACACATTGCTACAGTAAGTCACTATATTTTATTTAACATTTGATCTATGATTAGGAACAAGACAGATCTATGTATACTTAAGCTTATCTCAACAAAGGATATTTAGTTGCCCTTTTGCTCTTGCTGAGTACAAAGCCAACGTCTTGCCAGTCTGTCAATCATCAGTCATGTTAAAACAACTCTCCCATTACATATCATAGATATTCATGGTGGGTTTTCCAAACTCTAAAGAGGGTAGGACTTTCATATATGGATTAAAAAAAATGTTTTAATTAATATTTTCAATATTCCTTCCACTCTAGGTCATAATTATTTAAGGTGTCATTTGTAAAAATGGAAAATAATGAAAAGTTCAATAAAATGTAGTAGGTGAATATCTGGAAAGTAACCCAAAGGTTAAGACCTAGACCTATAATTTTTGTAATAGATAGTACTTGTTCTCCAAAATTTATAGAAATGCCATTGTATTTTATAGAAATCAGAAAAATGCAAACATGAACAAATCAGACTGTGTAATAATGTTTTCAGGCCAAAGTTACGTATAGAAATGGAAATTAAAATATATTTTTTAGCTATTGAAGTACTGCATAATATAGTACTATTTAGTTAGACTATACTTTGTAAACTGCTTGATACTCCTGAATAGCAAAGATATTAACTTAACTAATGATCCTTTAAATGGACACGTAAAATATAATTTAAGCTACTTGCAACATGAAAAAGAGAAGCATCATTTGTTACTGCCAAAAATCATTGGCATGTAGAAATCAGAAAATCATTAGCCTTGATAGGAATAGCTTAATACAACAGAGAAGAGAACACACTATTTAGAGCAGCTAAAATGACAATTGAGGCAACCATCGGTGAAATGCAGAAAAAAAGCAGATACGATTTAGTGAATGATAAATTCTGTACTTAGTGTTTACATGCAGAGGAACAGAAATCTTACTCATTAACTAATGCACTTAGTTTGTGAGCCAAAATGCTTTAGACTGTAGCCCTAATTGTCATAAATGTTTATCTCTGTGCAAGTTTAATTTAGGCTTAAGAAGAAATATTATCCTGAGTGATGAGTCATCCTACATTTTTTTTTTCCATTTTCTTCATTAGCCTAAGTTGGTTTCCTTAAATTTCTGCTCAAATCCCTCCTCTTCCATGAGGTCTCCTCCATAATACTCCAACTAGAATTAGTCTTTTTTTTTTTCTTTCATTATGCTCTACTCTTTTTACACTTATTCTAACAGTGTGCCTAATGGTATATTTAGAGGCATACCTCATTTAGCATTGTCTTCTAGAGCACCAATTTTCATAGCTGTTTAGTGTAGTGTAATACTGTGCTTTCCTCAGTTCGAATGAATTTATGCTTTTGAATCTCTGTCACTAACAAACTGAGTTTCAGATGACGATGATTTCTCTTTGATTCTCAGGAAATAAATTGAAAGTTTCTCCTAATCTGAACAAACATGGACCATTTCAATGTCTTTTAACCACCAGGCGGGCTTGCAGCGTGGCATGTCTGAACCTTAGATTGATATGGGCTCTGCTGTGCCCACCCAGTCCACCATTTGAAAATCTATAAAGAGTGAGAAGTCGGGGTGCCTGGGTGGCTCAGTCTGTTAAGCATCCGACTTTGGCTCAGGTCACGATCTCATGGTCCGTGAGTTCGAGCCCCACATCGGGCTCTGTGCTGACAGCTCAGAGCCTGGAACCTGCTTCGGATTCTCTCTGCTCCTCCCCTGTTCATGCTCTGTCTCTCTCTGTCTTAAAAATAAACATTTAAAAAAAAAGAGTGGGAAGTCAGTCAATTATCCCATACTTTTTGCTAATTTAATTTTAAGTCACTGGGTAGGAACACATCTCCAAAAGGACTGTTGTGACTTATTTATTTATTATTCACATTTATGGAACTCCCTTACACTCCATTTCAAAAGGGAGTATACAGGATAGGACTTTATTTGTGAATGTACCAGTGTACCCTTTAACGCTGAGAGTTCCCCAAAATAGAGATCATATCTCAGTGATAAAATCTTAACTGGCTATAAGATCAACCTAAGCAAGGTAAGTGTGTGGAGAGGACAAAGTTAGCATTATCAACAGAGGAACACATTGAGTATTAGCAATTGAAAAGTGCCTAGCCACTTAACGTGGATAATAGCTATTAAGTTTAATTGACTGTTTCCATGAAATACTGTAAATATAGTTTTCCTGTACCATCTAATTTTTCTTTTCTTTTTTCTAAGTTTCTTTTAACGCTTATTCATTTTTGAGAGACAGAGACAGAACGTGAGTGGGAGAGGGGCAGAGAGAGAGAGGGAGACCCAGAATCTGAAGCCAACTCCAGACTCTGAGCTGTCAGCACAGAGCTGGATGGGGGGCTCAAACCCATGAACCACAAGATCATGACCTGAGCTGAAGTTGGACACTTAACCAAATGAGCCACACAGGTGCCCCTGTGCCTTCTAATTTTTCAAGAGAAACCAAATGTGACTTTCATGATATTTTTAAAATATTGATTATTTAATTTATATTATAGTTATTTTTAATATTGTGCAGTTCAAATAAAATACATTTGTGGATGTGGTCCAGCTCATGGGTTACCCATTTACCGCTTCTTCATAACCTTTCTTGTCTTTTTCCCTCCATTCCTGCCTTCTTTCTCATTCTTCTTATTTCATCTATTTTTTCTTTTTCTCTGTGTATGTGTTTCCATGTGTACATATATGGGTAGCTTGTATAAATTAGTGACATTCAATCCAGTATAAATCAGACGGAAGAAATATGAAAAAATAATAATATGAAAGAAAAAATAAATTAGGACAAATGTAAATATGATCTGGGAGTACTGACCAAGGTCTTGGCATGGTCATGGATTTCACTTCAACCTTTTCATTAAAAAAAAAAAAAAAAAAAACAAACCTTAAAAATATCATACCAATTTCTGAGGGAGAAGCATGGATTTTCCTCATGCTGAATTTTGAGATACAATACATTTTTCTGTACAGTGTCATATACAGTGTCCTTAAGAACATGTCTACAATAGATATGAGTTTTGTAGTATCACTTTTTATTGTGTTTGTGCAAAACAAGGCATATTAAATATAAATCTACTGTTTCCTGTAGTCTCAGTGAAGGTACAAAATGATGAAAATCAGGAACAAAACTGATAACTGCATTCAGTCGTCAGAGAAATGAATAGAATATGTGTAAGTCTAAAGACATTTTATTCATTTTTGAATCCTTAGAGACTTTAGCACCATTTTTTGTGTGTAGAAAAGTGAGGTGAAGGCATGAACTGAATTAAGTACATATATGATGATGGGTAAAAAGAAGCATCAAATTTAAAACATTAAATTTAAGAAAAAGTCACTAATATTCTTGGTGACAGTGCAATTAAAAATAAACTTAAAAAGTGTTTTTGATATCTTACAGACTTTTTATTTACACAGTTACAAATACAGGCCTACTACAAATGCTGACAACTCAGGTGAAACTGTAAAAATATTTAGTAGCAGGATGCATCTGATGATTTTGTCAGTTTTTTTCTTTTTTAAAATTTATTTTCAAGAAAAGGATCTACTCTAGAACATCTTTTTTAGTTTACATTTTTAGGGTGACAAACCAACCTACATCAATATCTCTGAGACACAGCTTAATCATAGCACTTTTTGAAAAACAGGTTCATGTGGTCATGTTAAACCAGGGTAAATGGTCCACTGATTAGCTAGCTGTCCAATGATACATTAGACTTTTCCTCTTTCAAGTGTGAAAACTAACCATCAGAAGAATATTTAAGCTGTAAACTCCCATTTTCAGGTTTGCAGTAACCAGGGAAAGCTAATCTTCAGAGAGAAACAAGAGAGTGGGGCAAATATGTAGAGAAAGATGAGTGAGGGACTCTTGAAAAATGGAGAAAAGTAAGTCTTGACTTCAGTAACTCAAAGCCAACAGCCTTGTCTAGAAACATCTTTTAACACCCCTCCCCACCCCATGCCCACACATACACTCAGTCACATATTTGCTCAGGCAAGCTTGAGTGGCTCTTGATTTCTTGTTATTAATTAAGTGATCATTACTGGAATGAAATGAATGCATCTATATTTAGAAGATAAATTGAAATGATATATGAATAAACAGACGTCCATATACATGTGTTTTTCAAAATAATTATGAGTGGTGGCTAACTGTGAAAAAGTACAGGTTCCCTATTGTTAGTGCTTTAAGGAAGTTGATTATGAGAACATGGTATTCTGTTTAAGATCAGGGGAGGGCTGTATTTATATTTAGCTTGTTCAGGGCTGTTCTCTCTGCACATGGAAGCCCTTCTTCATAGAATTTATTTTAAGATTGTAACTAGTATCTTTCATATTTGAATGTCTTTAATATTTTCTAATGTCTTCAGTTTTGTAATGTTCATCTTCATATTCAGAAAGTTGAGCAAGGCAGCAAGTGCCTTTGTCAGCCATCTTGAGAGTTATTTCCCCATTTTCAGGTTGTTTGGATGTAATTCTCTCTGATTTGGAATTTATTTTATTACATATATATTTTTTTTCATTGCTTTGACCCTTAAACAACACTTTATTTAGCAATAAACCTGGAATTTCCCATATATATTAGTAGAGGATTCTTCATTGCTTCATTTATAAAGAATTAAAGTTTTATTTCTCATTTTGCAAAGGAAAAGTCTGAGGCAAGATTCATTTTGGTATATTTGTAAATTATGAGCATTCTTTGTTTATCTTTGAAATTCAAATGTTTTCTTAGACTATAATCGATGTGATGGTCTGTTTATATTAATTTTGCCTGGTAGAAAGAATTATTCTACAATACATTTCTTTAATTCTAAGAAAATAATATATTTTTACATTTTGAAGAATATAAAATTTGCATTTTCTTTGCAACTCGTGTCCAAAAATCTTGCCACAACTTCATGTACAACATAAATTGTGGCATTAGTTATTATTACATGTGCAGATGTGAATTACTCACACATGGAAGGAATCTGGTGAGTGATATTTTTGGGGGGGGCGGTCAGCTATTTGGCAGATCAACAATGTAGTACATTTTAGTGGAAATTTGATCATTTTATTGTGCCAAATGTATCTTTATGGATTTTGCACAATATTTTACCTCTGAAATGAAAAGTCAACCTGTGTTCAGCAGATTATTTCATCATGTATTAAGCAGATCTACTAAAGGTTTTATCAATATACACATTTAAAATAGATCAGCATCGGAGACTTTTTATGTAATGTCCAGATAGTTGATATTTTAGGCTTTGAGATTATATGTCTCTGTGACAACTGATCAACTTGACCTTTATAAGGAGGAAAGCAACCTAAGACAGTATTCCAACAAATGGATGTGGCTTTTTTCAATAGCATTATATTAAGAATAATAGGTGGCAACCCAGATGGTCCTTAGGCCATAGCTCTCAACCTCTGGAGTATATCATAAGATTTCCTGAATGAGAACTTGTGACCACTGTATTTATAAAGAACTCTCACTCAGGCATTGAATACTACCTTATAAAAAGTTTTCTGCTGAATTTTTAATGATATTAGTGCTCAGAATTACATCATTCAATTATATAATCAATTATGTTATTTCATAGAGGATTCATTTTTCTGTTTTACTAAGTATCTTCTTTTGTTTCAATGTTACTGTTTTCTCTTACTTCAGTTTTAAGTGAGGACAGATCAGTCTAAATATTTTACCAAAAAAAACCCAAAAAACAAAAAACCAGGAGGTGCAAATTATTTTCCCTTTGCTTTAGTATCCACTTTTATTTTTTTTATTTCTTCTAAATTTTATTTATTCATTTTGAGAGACAGAGGACGAATGGGGGAGGCGCATAGTGAGAAGGAGACAGAATTCTAAGCAGGCTCTGCACTGACAGTACACAGCCTGATGCAGGGCTCGAACTAATGAACCACCAGATCATGACCTGAGCCAAAACCAAGAGTCAGACACTCTTAACCTACTGAGTCATGCAGGCACCTCTAATAACCACTTTTAGATACTAGAGTTATAACATTCTAATGTGTTGGTTGATATTCAAAGCCCAAGAAATTTTTAGTGTTTATAATCTTCTATTAAGTTGTGTATCTTTTTACCTAATGAGATGATTCATAGTTCCATTGCTCACTTTACCATAAATAATATATTTTATTCTTACAAAGTTTAATACATGTCTTTCACTTTGCACAAAATGTACTTGAAACATTTCAATCCTGAGAATACACTACTTTGTGACTGCCTTCTTGAAGTCTGTTTAGCTTGCTTAGGACTTAATCTTTGTGAACATGGAAGCCCTTTATAGAATTTGTTTCAGGACTGTAATTGTTTTTTAATGTCTTCAGTTTTGTGTTATTCTACTTCATTTTCAGAAGAGTTGAGCAAGGCAACAATGCCTTTGCTCAATCATCTTTAGGGATATTTCCCCATCCAAGCTTATTTTGATGTAAAATAACTCATTTGATATAAATCCATATAAATGATATAAATTCCTTTGATATAAATCCATATCTTTGGATGTAAATCACCTAGCCCTAATACGTTCTGTAACTCAAAATGTTGGATAGCTGTAAGTTGCATGCACCAAACTGGCATCAGCAAAGTGCTAGTAAAGACAAAAGATAGCAATGACAGGGTGCCAAAGAACTCTTCCTACTGGCTAAAGCCTCTATCATGAAGTAGATAGTAATCCCCCCCACCACCACCTATTGATGAACACCCAATGTTTTCCAAGTAGAGTCCAGAATGGAAATAGGAAAATATAATTCTCATATGCTCTTTATGTTTGTTGCACGTTTAGCCTTTCTTGGGGCTTCCTTTGAGCTCTACATATTAAGATTTTATTCTCATATATTGCATATTTTCTGGTTGTAGTACAACTGAAATTAAGTATTTTGTGATTCTAAGACATATGGAAAGGTAGTAGAATGAGGTAGGTGTGTGTTACCATAATCTACATTTATTTTTTTCCTTTTAAAAAAATTTAATGTTTAGTTTTATGAAAGATAGAGAGAAAGAGACAGAGAGAGAGACAGACAGAGTGTGAATGGGGAGGGGCAGAGAGAGAGAGAGACACAGAGTCTGAAGCAGGCTCCAGGCTCTGAGTTATACACACAGAACCCGACTTGGGGCTTGATTTCATGAACCATGAGATCATGCCTGACTTGAGCTGAAGTCAGATGCTTAATGGACTGAGATACCCAGGGCCCCTATTTGTTTCTTAATGCAGAAAATAATACATATGATGGATATAGATAATCCACTCATGACAAATATAATATCATTGAAGACTGATATACATGTTAAATTGTAAAATCTGTGATAAAAGTAACATGTGTAAATATATTTAAGCTAGTAAATTTTTAAAGAAAATTTAAATTGGTATTGTTGGTATTTTCAGCTGTCTTGCCACTGTTAGGAAGATTTATATTTATTTAAAATATGTGTTAAATGCTATGTGCTTGAATTACAAAAATAGGAAATATAGATTACATAGTGAGTCTTATTCCTAGCTTATATCCTTATTATATCTAAACATTAGTTATAATAAATAAAATCATTTATTAAAAAGAATGCATACTTTTCATTCACACTTGAAATCATATATATGATCTCACTATATATTTACATATATATATTTATTATTGAAGTATAATTGACATGGAATGTTACATTAGTTTCAGTCATATAGTGATTTGACAGGTTTATATATTATGCTATGCTCACATCATATTTATTATAGATGATTCTACATATTTTATATTTCTTGATTCTTGGATTCCTTGTGGCAATGTTGAGTTGACTATTTTCCCTGAAGTCTAGTTGCTCTATAGTCACTGGTTATCATGTCCCTTTAGGCCACTAAACGTAAAAGAGAGATACAAAATGTGATTACTCTAGCAAATTATGTTTTACTAATTTCCATTCCAGTCAAATTCAGATTATGTTTTCCCTCTATTGAATTGTATGGATTAGGAAGCTATGGATGAAATTTCAGTACCCATCTTGAAAACCTTCACTATTAGGATTTTTATTTCATCAGCATCGAAGGAGAACTCAAAGTGGCTTATTCACAAAGGTAGATATATCTATCATAAGACTTTTGGATCTTTTATGAAAATCAAGAATAGTAATATTGCTGTGCCATGAAATGAGAGAATGACAACTTTCTCTTTGATTCTCACCTTTGCTTGTGTCGGTATGTTCTATTTCTGTCTTTTCAATGTAATTTACTATGCAGATGCTTCTAACATTATCTGAGATTTTGATCCCCTAGGTCAAGCTTTTAGGAAGAGATCAACTTGCCATGAGTCTCAAATCCACAAAACTCTCAGGGAAGAGAATATTTGTCCCAGCTTAGATCAAGTCTTGACACCTGAGCCAATCAAGAACTTTCCAGGAGTAGATCACATTGTAAAAATGAGGGTTTTCATTGCAGTCACGGATGGAGTCAGGAAAAGCAGTTCACAAGGGAAGCATGGGCAATTCTTTGAAAAAAGGGTAGGAATTATGGGGCAGAAAAAATAAGTATGTGCCACCATATTATTCTATCCATTAGTGTGACTAAGACATCTAATTAGGAAAATGTAAAGCAGGCATTTCTCAATTTTGATTTGAAGGAGACTGAGGGCCTTCTTTATATAATACTATATCCCCTGATAGCTGGAGAAAACTATTAGATGACCCCAAATTCAAAACATTATTCTTAGATCTCATCTAGTTGAATACCCAAAGTTTTATATGAGAAAAGTGAGAACCAAGATAATTAAGTGATTTTTGAGGATCACATTATTGATAAACACCAGAAACTTCCAAGTTTATATACATTTAAAATATGTGTTAAAATGCTATCCAACAATAGCCCACATTTTTAATCCTTCTTTTTGGGACTGGAGACTTTTACTCATTCAAGTATTCCTAAAACACGGTTTTCAAAATTTGGTCTCCAGATTACCTGCATCAGAATAAATAAAAATGCAGCTTCTTGTTCCTCTCTCCCCCCCGCCCTTAATCCCCTCAACACTGAATCACAAACTCCATGGGTTATATTCTGGAAAAGTGCATTCTTAACCTAGTCCTCAGGTAAATTCTATGCGTGCTAAACTATGAAAACCACTGCAGTTTGGTACTACCAAGTCCTTGACAAGAAAAAGAGTGGTTGACATAGTTGAAAGTAATAGGAGCCCAGGAAAGACTAGAAGGACAACAGAGAATACCCACAAAGTTTCTGAAAATGTAGAAAGGAAGGTCTTGACCTATTTCAGATTTTCCTCATTAACCTTACAATTGTTTTTATTTCCCTACTGAAATCTTTAAACTCCTCTTTCCAAATAGTGAAAAGGGTGGTGTTGATTTTGAATGATACCATTTTAAATGGGAACTTCAAGTAATATTCAATGTTTCAAATCCTCACATTGTCATTCAGATAATATCAGTGTTGTTTACAAATGCTTTCCCACAACCATGTTATTCCTAACTACTATTTCATGCATTTGGGTCATCCCATTGGACTATATTTACATGTGTCTTAATGTTTTACGAACATACTCTAACACTATTGAAAATAAAATATGTAAACTCATATAAGTCCTGTAGATGATTTTCTTTCCGAGTTCTAAATGATTGGTCTTTCTTTCTAATTATGGAGGTATAAAAATTTAATAGCAATTCATATGCACATTATTTTGGTGTTACTTGCATTTCCCTAACTCATTCTTTCTGGAGGAGGTTAAAAATTAACTTGATAGCTTAAATTTTATTAATAGATTTCCTTATGCTATAAAGCAATTTTTTGCATGTTTCTGCTTTGAGGCATTCTGGAATAAAGAAAATATTCTTTAGCTCCAAAAAAATATCAAAAAAATAAGATGCATGTATTACTGAATCTTCAAGGTTGTTATAAATTTAAAAATTATATTGCAATTTGTTTTTCAGTGGCACTATACAACTTTCTGTATCTATATATCTTTAAGGTTTATAAATATAGTAATGTAAAAACGTCTGTATTTCAAATTTGATGCATACTAAAATACTTTTTAAAAACATTAATAATACATTTCCCTGAGATGTCTTAATTGTTATGCCTCATGTGATAATTCAATTTAAAAAAACCTTTAGAATACTGATATGTGACATTAAATACATCTTTTTCATGCTTTATAAAACTTGTATATTCACACACACATGAATCCAATTTTATGAATATATAATCAACCTTGAAATCGACATCATTACCAAGGGAACATAGATCGGCTAACTCAGATCCCTCTGCTTACATGTCCAATGGATTTGAGAAAGATTATGAAATGTTTTAGTTTCCAGACTATCTCAAAATATATGCAAATAAAGAACTGTCAATTTTACCATCAAATGATTATTACTCATTTTGTTTATTATACCAGTGAGAACTCAAAAATAAACTTAGTAAAAGTTGCCTAAGTAGTCCAGGTACTTAAGAGAAAGGATATAATGGAAGTGGTATATATCAAAACTACAATGTTGTGATACATGAAAGGTTAAATATAAGTTTTATAGAGGTTGCTTGACAAGTGAAACTGTATTCTTAGAGTAGTTCAGCCTATTGTGCTGAAACCGATAATGATTGATTGAGAAAATATCACCCATGTAATACTTGGTTTAATCCTTATTTTATAAGTCCGTATTTGAGGGAATATAAAGTTAATTTTTTTTGCTTCTTTTATGGCTTTCCAATGTAATCTAAAAGTCATACACATCTGCATTACCTGTGGAGCTTTAGTATGTCTCTTTTGGATTCTAGAAAATATGTATGTGATTATTATTATCATAGATTAGGAATAGTTGGTTAATTTTTAATGTCTAGGTTAATATTTATTTGCATTCCAGAAATAATGTGATTATTTTGATCTTTGCAAATCATAGTCAAATGGTATTGCAGAGTATTTTCTAATCTGTTTTAAATCATATCCTATTTGAAAACCATTTTTCTCAAGATTTTGAATTATTTTCCCTATTTTGTTATGAGATAGTTTTAAAATTATATTAAGATGCACACTGGAGATCTCTCAGAGAAAGACAAATCACAGTAAAAACAAAGTAGCCACCTTTCATAGAACACTTTTCCTATCATAAAACATCCTTTATCCTAATTACATTCCCTGGTAGTTCTCTCTGTTTAGGGACATATGACAGATAAAGAAAAGTTTCCAAACACACCCTATCTTTAAAATTTGATTGACTTCTTCCTACCTCTTATTGGCTGGTCCAGGCAACAGTGCTTCTCCCTATAACAATTCAATCAGCACTCCACTATGTGCTTCTGAATATGAGTTCTGTCCTGGACAACTCCAAGAGAGACAACAATTTTTGAAAGAGCTATTCACAACCAGCAATTCAGTTTCCAAGACAAATTATATATGTATATATGTAAACACACACACACACACACACACACACACACACACACACACAGTCTTTGACACCATTCGTCACTGAAATATTCTTCTTCTAATAGAAGTAGATTGATTTTCTTGGATAATCACATTCTGCTGTGAAGTAATGAGAATAAGTTGAAAGCATAAATATATCATGCAACATGGGAAACTGAAACTAGTTTTGCTGCTATTTTTGCTGAAAATAAGGAGATCCTAGTGTGTTCGTTTCCGCTTAACCTTGTCATTTGTTCCCTTTATCTTTCAAAGAAGGTAGTTTAGAATTGAGAACTTGCTTAGAAATGGTACTTAAGGTTTACTCAACTAATTTTTAGTTATGGGGAGATGATATAGGTTCAATAAAGAGATCACAGTGTCTGAGTACAATGAAGAAAATATGGGAATTAGGCTGAAAAGTTAATATCCCAGCAGTAACCCTAACAAGCTATGTGGTGGTGGTGACGGTTAAGTCAACTACACTCTCTCAGCTAAATGATAATATGCAATAAGAGGTGTATTTTGAAAATAAAGAAAATGTTGTACAAAAAATGCTAATAACCATGGTGTTGGCTCATGGTTTGTATGCCCTTCTGCATGAGTTTCTTTCTTCCATCTCTTTCTCAAAATAACACATTGCAAGAATGGAAGATACTATGCCATGTCATAAATTCCCAGCATTGTGTGTGTATTGCCTTCGAATAATTAGTATCTTCTCACACTTTAAAGTTTATCTAAAGCTAATAAGGTCAGTTTTACCTCGCAAAAGTAAGATTTGAAAGTTTATCATGTTAGTTGCTGAGTTTAATTGACTAAGTTTGAAGTACTAGATTTTTCAAAATTCCTGCTACAAAATTATACTGGTATAGAATGTATCATCATCAACTTTAAATACTCTTCCCCCAAATGACAATTGATCCTAATTTCTTGCACATATTTTTGAACGTAGTCCAAAATTCTAACAAGGCTTGATATTTGAAAAGTTGTATAGTTTTTCTTCTTAATGTTTCCTCTATGCTTTCTTCTTCTTAATGAAGGAAGAGATCTCACATACCCTTGCTTTAGTACAAGGCTACATATCATACGCTGACATGTAATATGTCATTTGGAATGCAAAAGCAATATTTTAGAAGGTTTTTAAACACGTCTGCTTTTATATTCTTTAAAAAGAGGTTTATAGTATTTGAACTTCCAGTTTACTTTAGTAACATAGATACAAATATTTTAAAAAATCAAAGCATTTACAATATTTGCATTCTGATATGCCCCATCTTATACTTTTTCTTGGAATCTTTTCCCTTTGAGAATCACTACTCTAGAGCTTATAATTTTAGTTTGACACCTTCAATATATTTATAAATCTATCTTTACTTTCTGAATGTTACCATATGAATAAGTCTCTGACAAGATGTTTAAAGAGATAACTACTATGGTAATTAAGGAAAAATTTTACACATAATCCTAAATCTAACTGTGTAAGTATCATTTGTTGAATGGTGTGATATTCATATACAGACTTGTTTTAGAAAGGACATTTCCTTTTATTTTGATTTTGAGGAACTCTGATTGATTCATCTCAGTTTCAGAAAAAAACTTTTCTTCCATGTTTGCAAAAATACCACATTTAATGTAATTCCTTTTTTCAATATACACAAGGCTCATATGCATAATGTAGTAGCATATATGCCATTCTATCAGAATTTATTCTTTAAAGCAATTTGGCATTGGAATTCTGAGGCTCAGCTGGAAGATTACTGAGTATTATGTTCTTTCTATTGTATATTTTTATTCATTTTAAACATTAAGATAAGTCTGTGCATTTTAATTTCCAATAATATTTTGTAACTGTTGAGCATATGGCATAGAAATTAAGCTGGTTTATTACTGTACTTTAAAAGATTATTTTATTTGCAATAGAATTATCAGTTAGGACTACCTTAATATTTCAACCCTAATGTAATATCTGTTAAGTTATGACTAGATAATTTGTTACCCCTGTAGTATCAGGAAAATAACATTCAGAGGATTTACCATTAAAATGTATTCATTGGCCACAAACTAATCTTTTCATTAGTGATGAAAAGTTGATGACTTGAATGTTGAAAACTTGATGACTAAAGTTTCAAAAGAGAATGTAGAAATCTTCAGTAACATCTAGGTAGCAAAATGTGACTGACAGTCACATCACTACGCTTTGCAATTGGCAATCTTCCTGATAAAAATGCATCTACAGTGAGAAAGAAATCATCTTGATGATCACATATTTTCCCCTGATAATTTCTGTCTCCTACAAACAATGTTCATTTAGACCAAGTGAATAGAAAGCAATGATTTTTCTCCTGTTGTTCATCAGATTGCCTATGATTAAAATAATTAAAATATATACATATATATGCATATCTAGGCTTCTATACCTCTTGAAGGAGGGCCAAGAACAATTGGTTTTTAAAAACCTCATAAAAGATTCTAATATTCAGCAGAGACCAAAAATGACTTTCTATAGGTGAATGCAAGGTATACCTTGGCATCAGGTGGCCCCGTGGAAGCATTTTGAAAAGCATGCCCTCTCTGTATAAGTAAAAAGTAGTGGGAAAACAGTAGTTAAAGTTTTTCTTTTTACATTTACTCTTCTGTTCCTCTTTGGATCAGTATACCATAACGATCTGGCTCTAGTCTACTAGTTTACTTCATGTGCTTACAACCGGCCCTGTGACATAGTGTTCCCATTATGCCAGCCCTGCGGTTCGTCCCATCGGTCAAACTCTTTCTGGCTTCAAGACTTTTCAGGGCTCTACTCCCGCGTGGTCTGCCCTTCCTCCGATTTCACTTGATTCACTCCTTCATATTGTTCACTGTTTTGATAAAAATTACTGCACAGACAGGCCACCCTGGCCACCATCCCATTACACGAAGATTTTCTGTATCATATTTACAGATCTTATTGATATCTGAAATCATTTTTTTAATAATATTTATGTTTTAGTGTGTTGCATCATCACCTGTGTCCAGTATAAGTTCCATTGAGGACAGATATTTTATGTTTATCATTATATCTGGACACATTATAAATTCCAAAATATTGTTGAAATAAATTAATTGAACTTAGAAAAAAAAAGTCCAATTTTCCTTCCACAATGCAGGCTTCACATGATCTGTCCCTTGCCTAGAACTCTCTTCTGGGAATTCCCAGTATTTCCTTGTTTGGATTTCAGTCTCAGTGTCTTGGGGCTGCCTTTCCTAAACACCTTACTTAAGTAATTGTCCCTTACTATTTTGCATCGTAGTGATATATTCATTTTCTTCTTAGCACATATTGTGATCTATATTGTTGTATTTGTTCATTTTCCTGTTTATCTTTTTTATTTATTCATTTGTTTATATGTTTATATTATTATTTCTTTCCTCTTAGATTGTAAGTTTCATTGGCTTTTGTTCATTGTTGTGTCCTCAAGTTTTAGGAATGAAAAATTTTTTTAGAGAAGACAGATCAACAAAGAAGTAATTAGAACTTGATGAAAGTAGCACATAAGAAACATACCCCGGTAGTAGTGATAATAGAGAGGAGAGAGTAATTAACTCTCCACAAGAAGGATCAGGGACTATATCAGGGAAGAGGTAATGTCCAAGAGGGGGAAACTAAAAACGCTTTCTCACTTAGCTCCAATAACTAGATAGCTGGTGATAAACCTCAAGGCCTCAAATTCAATCATGTAAAAGAAAGAATTTTTCTTTACTTCACTGGAATTAAGTGATGACGAGGGGGCCTACGGATTCCAGTAAATGTGTAGAATAGCTGGTAGAAGAGATGAGAGCAGATATTGGTTGGTGTTCTTGGTTAAATAGAGAATTCTTCCTAGGTAGAGAGACAATAGTGCTAACAATTATGTTCTCTAGTTTTAACTGCTAAATATAAATGTGACTGACCAAATATTTATTTTTCTCAATTCACATTATAACACTATGCACTTTTTGGTGCTGCTATTGTACAATTGGGCTTGTGGGCCTCTTTACACAAATGCCACTGATGTCACTCCATGTAAGTTTAAAATACAGCTATTTGGCAAAATTCTATAAGCAAAGGAACAGCAGAACATACATGATTTCCCATGCTTTCATTATATCATAAAAGGAGTGTTACATTATGGTCACGATTGGATAAATCATGGCAAACTTTCTAGTAAAGATGGACCCTGCCCCCATCATTTTGCATGTATTTATAGGAAAAGAGGGACAGGGAATCTCTATGTGACTATATAACAATGGAAGCGTCTGATGTAACTGACCTTATTAGAAAAGAGGAGCTTCCAAAATAACAGACATGCAGAACCAGATTTACTAAGTTATCAAGGGGGGAAATAATGATCATCCACATAAATTGGATTTGTCTCTTTTCAACTATGATGGATCTATTTTGTGAATGGGCATATCCATTTATATAGATAGATAGATAGATAGATAGATAGATAGATAGATAGATATCATCAGGGGTTCCAATATCGGTTCTAAATCTTATAACAATAACTCAAAAAGTGAATCTAAATATAGAATGGACATTTCGAAAAGGTTTAACCATAAAATAAATTTACACATAAAAAAATATGGTAGTAATTTCTTTAACAGTTTTCAAAATGTTACCTAAGATACACACATGTGTGTGGACAATAGGAAAGCTTTTTTACATATGTCAGTAAAAGCTTGGGATGACTGGGTGGCTCAATTGACTAAGTGTCTGACTCTTGATTTTAGCTTAGGTCATGATCTCACAATTGTGAGATCCAGCCCCCCATTGGGCACCATGCTGGGTATAGATCCTGCTTAAGATTCTCTCTCCCCCTTCCTCTGTCACTTTCTTGCTCAGGTGCACGTGCATACTCATGCTCTCTCTCTCTAAATAAATAAACATTAAAAACAATAAATGTCTCATGTGTAGCTTTATGTTTGCTAAGTTATTCAAATCATTGATGTAGGATGAGATGAAAGATGCAAATGGACATGTTTGCTGTTTACTCCTAATTTTATAATTCTGAGTATTGAAGGTTATTCATACCCAGTATCACTACAAGATTACCAATGTATGTGTAATTATTGCTAGATATACTAATGGGTATATTTTAATTTGTTTTATTTATTTTCCTTATAGGCACTGTTTTATAGTACATTAAGGATACAAGAATACACTAGTAGGCCAAAGAAACAGAAATACATGGTTCGGAAACAGCAAAATTATTTTAGAAATTTTATGTATTATAAAATTGTCATTTCATATCAGGGGAACAAATTTGCACTATTTTATTTTTTATTTGCCATTTTGCTAATTAAAAAAAGGGAAGTTGGCCACTTCATATCACACTCCTATCCTAGATGGTTGACAGTTTATAAGTGACATTAATTGAGCTCTTTATTAAGTGAAAGGAATAGTTCTTTTTTTTAAATTTTTTTTAACGTTTATTTTTTAGACAGGGAGAGACAGCATGAACGGGGGAGGGTCAGAGAGAGAGAGGGAGACACAGAATCTGAAACAGGCTCCAGGCTCTGAGCTGTCAGCACAGAGCCTGACGCGGGGCTCGAACTCACAGACGGTGAGATCATGACATTAGCTGAAGTTGGATGCTTAACCTACTGAGCCACGCAGGTGCCCCAGGAATTGTTCTAATAATGCAATCTTCTCAACAACACTAAGACATAAGTATTATTGTTATCCCTATTTTGCTGACAAAGAAATGGAGATAGGGAGTAATTAACTAAAGTTGTCAAAGTTAAAATTGTGAACAAGTGAACATTACCTTGTTCCACATTTTCTTGAGAAAATTTTTGTTTTGTGGAAGGAAGGTGGGGTGAGAGGAGGATATGTTGAAGGAAAGGTATATATCCTTTTAAGCTGTGTAAACTCTAGAAACAATCTTACAGCCAGTCAATTATATATTTATTGCAACATTATTTTCAGACTGAAAAGTTGCGAAGTGTTATGGAAGACTCTAGACCTACTAAGATTGAGGCTAATCCATGTATATCCATGATAGATATTTTGGGTAAATAAAAGCAAATTATAAAACAGTATACAGTGTGATTCTATTTTGAAAGAAAGAAAATTCATACAATATGGATGTACATAGAAATATTGAATATAACTATATAAAACATATGTACTACATAAAAATGAGCTGAAATGATATACACAGTAATTAAACATGAGAAAGGAGAGCCTGGGGGTAATGATGGTTGTGATACTGCTATTTATAAGAAGTATGTTCAGTTATTCAGATGACCAAAATATGTTTCTCATTATATTTGGTCTGTGATCACAGTTCCTGGCTCACAGCTCCCCAAATCCTTGGAATTTCTTAAATGTTGAGGGTGATAAAGGTGTTTTGTTATGTTAATGAGATGACTTTGGGAAGCACCTAAATATGGGGCTGAAGCCAACCATGCCATTGGAGGACTGGAACTTTCAGTCTCACTTCCTGACCCCTGGGGAGGGGAGAGGGGATGTGAAGATTGAATTAACTGCCATTGGCCAATGATTTAATCAATTACGCCTATGTAATAAGGCCTCCATAAAAACCCAAAAAGATAGGGTTTGGGGAGCTTCTGGCTTGGTGAACATATGGCAACATAGGGAAAGTGGCATGCGCTCAGAGAACACGGAAGCCCCCCACAATTTCCACATACCTTGCCCTATGTGTCTCTTCCATGTAGTTATTTCTGAATTATTCCCTGTTATACTAAACTGGTGATCTAGTAAGAAAAGTGTTTCTCTTTCGAAAATTAATCTAATCTGAGGATGAGGTCCTAGGAACCACTATTAATAGCCAATTAGAAATACAAGTAACAAGTGGCAGTACCACTTTTTAATACTTAATCTTCCAGTTTTATTAATCATTTTTGCTAGGTAACTATTCTTTTTAAACTTAAAAAAGTAAAGTGCATTGTTTAGAGTTTTTAGACACATAAATTAATATTGATTCCTACCTTGTTTTTAAATTTGTAACTGAAATATATTCATTATTTAAGAAACTTGAAATACAACACACACAATGTTGCATATAACCAAATGAATATGTGATATTCATTGAACAATTTCATATATTCGCAGCTACCAGGACTTTGCATCAGTAGTAATATTGGTAATGAATATTTTTCTGAAGTATTCACACTTTGTTTTTATCCAAACTCAAATAGGATATAATAGTGAGTTTGGAAAGTATAAACTTGTGTTCAAATTCTGTCACTATATGATAGCAGATAAGTCATACTGAAATTTTCCATCTCCAAGACCCGTAATACAGTACAACGACTTTTCATTTTAATCAAATTGCATTTAAAGAAGATATCAGTTTTTATGGTATGAAAGTGCTTGTGGTGATTTGTAGTATCAAATTTACTGAACTTTATGTAATTCTTAGTGCCTCTGCAAATATTTGCATGTGACAATATGCATGAAATGCTATTGTGCTTTCATTGAGTAGTATTTGAATTTGGTATGTAGGAATTGCTTTAATATCAAATAGACCAAACTGTAATCCTTCTTCTGACACTGAATTTCTCATGTTATGGAGTCTCCTTTTTCTCAACAGCAAACAGTGTTAATCATATTGCCTCATGGAATTTTTTAAGAATTAAACTGAATTATATATGATAATATTAACATAGATTCAATATATAGTATATTTTAAATAAATATTAATTCCCTTCACTGACACTAGCCCACTTGAAAAGAAACTAAGGTAGGAAATTTGCACCATTATAACTCATCTTGAAATACATATACCTTATTCAATTTCTACCTAGACTCGTGTTCTATTTTTTTTTAAGTTCATTTATTTATTTTGGGAGAGACAGAGGCAGGACAAGTTTGGGAGGGGCAGAGAGAGCGGGAGACAGAGAATGCCAAGCAGGCTCTTCACTTTCAGCACAAAGCCCAACATGAGACTCAAACCCACGAAGCCATGAGATCATGACCTGAGCCAAAACCAAGAGTTGGATGCTTAACCGACTGAGCCACCCAGGCACCCCACCTTGACTCATTTTCTAGACCTAATAGCTTTTCATAATAAAAGCTTATAAATATATCAAAAAACTGCTCACCCAGGGGAACAGAAAATTGGTGTACATCAATGGTATAGACCATATTGTAGGATTTTACTCAAAGAACTTTTGTTCAAATCCTGACTTGAGACTTAATAGCTCTCACCCTTAGTTTTATTTGCAAGACAAGTTTGACTTAGTAACTAACAGGAAGGTGGTACAATCTATTGGTTAAGATCATGAATTCTGGTACTGAATCACATGAGCTCGGTTCCTGAAATCTCCACTTCCTAGTTGTGTGACCTTGAGCAAATTCCTTAAATGCTTTGCATGAATTTCCTTCTCTGTCAAGCAAAGATAATAATAGTACCTTCTTACAGATATTACTGTGAGGGTTAAGTAAGATATGCAGAGGGGCAGCTGGGTGGCTCAGTTGGCTGAACGTTTGGCTCATGTTATGATCCCAGGGTCGTGGAGCCTTCTCAAGATTCTCTTTGTTTCTCCCACTTCCCCTCTCCCCCACTCACAGGTTTTCTCTCTATCTCTCCCTCAAAAAAAAAAAAAAAAGATATTATGCAGAAAGTACTCAAAACAATGTGAATATAGCAATCGCTATGTAAGTGTTTGCCCTTGTAATTATGGGTTTGTAATTCCCATCAGATTCTTTTGAGGATTAAAGTGAATACACAGTACTAATAATAGTATATTTATGATGCAAAGTGTAACTTAGGGTCATTAATTTTGGATGCCATTTTATTACCTCTCCCTGCTCATAAACATTACATAAATTCTAGTGGAGCCCAGTAAATTGGGGGTTTTGTGTAATGAGAAGGAAATAAATAATGTTTTCTTTAATATTCACAATGAAACAAATTATTGCTTTGAACTACTGAAATCATACCTATTTCAAGGAAGTTATTAGGAATATCTTGAGCAGAAAATATCTCCAGATATTCTGTGATAATAGAATGTAAAATAATAAATGTAACAAATAAGTATTGTTAGCTAGGTTATATTATTTTAAAAAATACAAACCGTAGATTTCCTTTTTCAACAGCATATAAAGTTTGAAGGAGAGAAATAAAAGTTATTTTTTCAATAAAATGGTTTCTTTGATATATAAACTTAGCATATAATTTCTATTCCTTTTATATAGAATAGGAGAATGACTAATTTTCAGAATTTTAATAATTAGTAAATCTATCATAGTAAGATGAAGTATGACCTATGAGACAAAGATATATATGCATAAATAGAAACTGTAGTTTTTCAACATTCTAAGTTACAGAAAGATGCCATTTAATCTTTATTAAAATTTAAACTTTTAGGGCAAAGAGAAAACAATATAATCATAACTGTGACCTTTCTGACATAGAGATATTCTAATTTGCAATTCATATAACCAGCATAATTTTTACTTGTCTTTTTATAAACTTATTTAAATGTGAGTTTACATTCCTGGCATGGTCCTAATTGTAACTGATATTAGACAAATAAATCAAGTAAAGATGATAATGAACCAAATTATTAGATACCAGAAGATTATGCATTAATCATATCTTTGGCACTGACTCCTGATGGAGAACTATAAATCTGTATTCTTAAACCTCAAGTCCTTCCCAAGGGAGTTGGATATATGATAGATAATAACACTCCACTGCTCATATCTTTCTGAACACTTAGAGAAATATTCTGAATCTAAATCCTTAGTTCTTACTGTTACGCCATACTACAGCCTTTCAATAATTTTGGTAGGATCATCTTTTCTAGAACTTCTTATGACCTCTAGATAAAAAAGGTATGGAAAAATGGCTAGGATAAATAGCATTTCTGTAGAAGTAAAGAAAATGTCATTATTCTTCTTGATGTAAGCAAAAGCAATGAAAAAGGCTTCCACTATATATTCTTACTAAACCTCACTGGTCTTATTTTTTTATTGCAATGGGATTGCATCTTATTATATACTACTAATCATCATCCACAGAGCCCTTGACTTTTCCTGACTATATGATGACAACAGACATTCCAAATTATTGTTTGACATTAATGATCATTTTACTAGCTTTCTAGTTTCCCAGGCTCACCTATCACATTTTTCATCTTAGCATACTGAGACAGAAATATAACTCATATATAGCATCTCATCCTCCCCAGCACTTCTCAAAAGTCATTTCCTAAAACCGTAAAACTGTAAAACCCTCCTTTTTCACAGAAAATCAGAAATAGTTTATATAGTCAAATAATTTATGGAAATATTGTGTGCTATGTTCCACTTTATACAGTAACATTTCAAAGAGTCTGAGAGGTCAGGTATAAGGGAAACTATTTCATTATATTTCAGCAATATGATCTACTTCATTAAGAATAGGAATAGTTATTTTTCTTTTTTTTTTTTTGTTAATTTTTTTTTTACGTTTTATTTATTTTTGAGACAGAGAGAGACAGAGCATGAATGGGGGAGGGGCAGAGAGAGAGGGAGGCACAGAATTCGAAGCAGGCTCCGGGCTCTGAGCCATCAGCCCAGAGCCCGATGCGGGGCTCGAACTCACGGACCGCGAGATCGTGACCTGAGCTGAAGTCGGCCGCTTAACCAACTGAGCCACCCGGGCGCCCCGGAATAGTTATTTTTCAATAGTCGATAAGATTTATTGGACCATCCATTGGGAAATGTATCATTGCTTGTTTTATTTCACATAATAATGAGCTTAAAAAAAGTATGTACTTATTGTTTTTACTATATTCCAGCATGATATGCTGTCCAATTTTTCACTTTATTCATTAGTTTTATCTGTCAAATCATTAATTAGTTATAGCCATTCATTGACTTGGCAAATATTTATTGATGAACTTCTCTCAGACACTGTTTTAGGCACTAAGGCTATATCGGCAAAAATCCCGATTCTGTAGATTTGCCTTTCTATAAGTATTGAGAAAACAATAAGCAAACAAATATTAATGATTACACAATATGTTGCTTGATAATTATTGTGAAGAAAAAGTTTTAAAGGGAACTCAGAATTGTGGTGATTTCGAGTTTAAGTAGTGTGATGAACAGTAAGGAAGGTGAGGTAGATAGAATGAGTCATGTTGGTATTGGAGAGATGCGTTTCTTGAACAGAGGGAACAAAAAGTGCAGGTGCCTGGAGCTAAGTACATGCCTGGTCCATTCAAAGAATACCAAAAAGACCAGAAAGCTAGAAATGAATGGGTAAAGAAAAATAGAAGATAAGGTCAACTATGCAACAGGAATCTTTAAGGATTTTACAGGACAATGTAAGCATATGGGTTTTTACTTTAGGTGAATTGAAAGGCCACTAGAGGGTTATGAGCAGAGGAGCAAGAAGATCTGACTTATATTTTATCAGAATTATTTTAACTGCTGTATTGGGACTAGATTGAAGGGGACAGGGGGTCAATGCACAGAAAAAAACAGAGAGACCACTTCACATGCTTCTACGCTAATTAAGGTGAGAGAGGATGATGGCTTGGGCAAGATTACAGTGGTGGAGGTCGTGGGGCAGGGTCAATTCTGCATTTATTCTGAAGATATATTTAACAAGATTTCCTAAAAGAATTAAGAGTTACTTGAAGGTTTAAGGCCTTAAATAATTGGAAAGATAGAATTGTAATTTTCTAGGTTGTAGAGCACATTTTAGCGGGGAAGATAAGGGCCTCAGTTTTTAACTTGTGAAGTTTGACAGGATAACACTCAGTAGCATTGAGTAATACTGAGTTGAATATAAGGTCTGGATTGTAAGATAGGTATACATACTAAGAATCTTCATTATAGCAATTATATTGAAATGAATGGGATTTCATGAGATCTCTAAGGGTGTTCAAATAAAGAGAAGAAATTTAAGGGCAAAATCTTAGTCTTGGGCTATTCCAGTATTCAAGGGTCCAAATATAAGATGGAATCCATAAAGCACACTGAGAAAGAAAAGCCATTTAGAGAAGAGGAAATCCATGAGATTAATGAGTATTTAAAACCTTTTGAAGGAAGTATTTCACAGAGGAAAAAGTAATGAAACTTCTGATATTATAATTGCATTTCTCAATATTGTCCTTTTATTTTCAGTATTTTTTAGTCTCACTATTCTTATTCACAGCATTTTACAACCACGTTGTGTTTAATTACTAATTTAAATATAATTGAGGACCTGCTATGTGTGACATATTAACATCTACCCATTATAGATATTATCCTAGGAATGAAACGTTTGGATATCTTATAGTGTATCTAAACAGATACCTTTATATTGCATTAAAATAAGTGCTGTGAGATTCAGAAACTTGAGTTCTGCATGGAAAAGGAAGGTGAAAGAAAGTGTGAGAAAATGCACCAAAAATTAGATGTTGCTTCAGAGTCTTAAACATTTTGAATTTTTCAAAGAAGTAGGAAAGACTGGCAAGATTCCAGGTGGAGCAAAGAGTGACAAAATAGATTTTGGAAGCCTGAGAGACCATAGCACATTTTGGAAGAGTAGGTATATCTTGACAAAGCTGGGGTTCAAGGACATCACAAGATAGGTACAAAAATTGAACTAAGAAACAAGAGTCATGAAAATGTGTTTTTGAAACTCTGTAAGTTATGAGAATCATTAAAGAAATTCATGTAATAAAATAGAGTGTGTTTGTATTGGTAGCATTTGGGAATTAAACTGGTAGTAGGTAAGATGGGTTACTGAATTATTGTAGTAGCTCAGACAAGAATTTCTCGAGACTACATACAAGCAGAGGGATTAGGTATCTGGAGAGGGATAAGCATATATTATAAAACTTTTGTTAATGTTTATTCATTTTTGAGAGAGAGAGAGAGAGAGAGAGAGAGAACATGAGCAGGGGAGGGACACGGAGAGAGGGAGACACAGAATCTAAAGCAGGCTCCAGGCTCTGAGCTGTCAGCACAGAGCCTGATGCAGGGTTCGACCCACGAACCATGAGATCATGACCTGCACCAAAGTCTCAGACGTTTAACTGACTGAGCCACCCAGGCACCCCATAGGATGAGTATATATATTATATATTATATGAAGCAGAATGAGCATGATTTAGTGACTTTTAATGGAAAATGTATCTACAAGATTATCAGGTCTTTATTACTGAGAAGTAATACAAAGAAGGAAAGGCTCCTGCGTGTACACATATTTGTTTTGTAAACAGAGCTCCAGGAAAAAAGATTAAATATTACAAAAATATGACTTTGGGTCTATGGGGCATGCAGAAAATAAAAATAAAACAAAATAGAAGTTTAGGATTTAAATGAAAAATTCTCACTGGAGATATGGAATGTGACACCATCAATATATGGGGGATATTTGAAACAGAACAGCATAGATCACTCAAAGGAACATTTAAAGTGACATAAGAAAATTCAATAAAACACAGGGTAAAACACTGAGGAGTGGTAGAATAGAAAGGCAGAATAGTACAGGAGGAAGGAGAGGAACAGGGAGATAATTGTATAATAGCACCAAGGGAAGGTTGTATTTCCAAAATTAAAGAATAGTCATAGGCTTAAATATTCCCAAAAAATCCAGAGCCAAGATAAGAATAGGAAAAAATGGCCACAGAGTTTTGAAATTAGGAGGAGTCCTTGTCACTTGGGAAATTCGTGAAATAATTGCTTCACATTATTGATACTGTCTGTTAATAAATATTAAATAAACATGTTCTTACATAGTTGCTGAGAACTTAATAACAATTATATGTGACTTATGAGACTATTTCAAGCCTGACAGTTTTAAAAATCTTAGTCACCACAGTTGCAGAAATTTAGACTGCCAAAGCTCTGGAAAGTTTGGTTACATTGGGATATTACTGAAAGACATATTTACAGTTTTCTGTTTCTTGTTTTTTGTTTTTTTTGGTTTTTTTTTTTTTTTTTTTTTTTTTTTTGGAAAATTAAGCTGTTACCTCAAGTGAATACTACGTTGTACATTGTTGTTGAACTGGCAGTGTGAATAACTCTTTCCTTGTTAACTAGAGTCAATCTGATGTAATGTTAAAATGTTCATAATTGTTATTTCACCATTTAAATTTTTTCTTAAAATATTACATGACTCAATGTAAAGAAGGCACATCTAAAACAACCTGAAACATCGTAAACTTATGTAGAGTAAAAGCTAATCATCTTAACAAACTGTCTATCCTGCATTCCGTTCTCTGTACCCCGTCACTGGCTAACAGCAGATACGACTGGTCGTTTGTTCCTACAGATCTCTAAGAACATATCTATTATCACTACCCAATAGAATTTTCTGAGGTGATAGAAATATTCTATCCAATACAATTGACAATACAAGAGACAATAGCCACATGTACCTTGTAAGCACTTGAAATGTGACTCACGTGACTTTTTAAATTTTATTTAATTTGAATTAATTTGAATCTGAATGGCTGCATATGGCTAGTGGGTAGCAATGATTAATTTGCTAACACTTTGAGGTTTTATTATATATCAGGCACTAAGAAATGTAGGTTTATTAATCCATTTAGTTTTCACAACAAATATATCAGATAGGTATTGTTATTATCTCCACTTTAGAGATGAGGAATGGATATAAAAGATTATATAAGTGATTTAATAACAGCACCGGTAATCAATTCTGTAGTGTGCATCCCACACTCACTAGTACCAGTCACCAGGCTACGTGATTGGTGCTAGCCCACCAGTCTAGTGCTAGCACTAATGATTTATACTGGTTATAGTCAGCAGTCACAGCTGCCCAATAGGCACCAATACACCAATAGGGTGTATTATGTTACCACCCCCAGTTTTCAGGTTAAAAAAATAGGCTTGGAGGAGATTAAGTAACTCGCTGAAAGTCATAGTACATTGTGGACACCAGACAGAATAGCCTGTCTGACCTCCATATTTGTTCTTTTCACTTACCAAAAATTAATGCTTTCCTGACCAGAAGCAAAAGGAGAGTCAGTTTCTGGCTGGGTCAAGATAATCACAAACACGTTTTCTTGGACGGCCTTTCATCATTTCCCTATCCCCAACAATAAGGAAAACACCTTGGCTTTCAAAAAACTTCCCTCTGCTCCCTTTTCCCCCTCCTACCAAACAAAGTGAGATAATTTTGCCTTTTAATAAATTCCATAAATAGCCTTAATATTTTAAAGAGTGTATCCTTTTACACAACAAAAAATTCCTAGAAAAGTGAAAGAAAGGCTATTTGAGTTGGTTAAGTGATCAGAGCTCAGTCCTTGTATCTATTAGAGCAGCTTTGCCTCACCTGCTTCTCCTTTGTTTATCACCACACCTGCCTTCAGCTGGCAGAGCGGATTAATTCTACTTTAGAAGAGATGTCTCCACTTTGCACTGAGAAGGGAAATGTTTCATAATCTATGTAAGAGATTTGGCCATATTACTCCACTGACATTCTCAGTCTTCCTGACTAAATATCGCTCTTATCATAACTTTTGGCAGAGCTGTGAGTTACAGACTTGGTATTTTAATGTGAAGTTTTCTTCAATGGCTTAATAGATGACATTTTATAAACTTAAAAAAAATTGCCTTCACGCGCTAATCTTGAATCACTAAAAATATGTAATCATTCCACTTAAAATCTAAATGTAGTGCCTTAAAAATGCCATATATTGTGATTTGTTGTCATAATTCTAAAATTCACTGAGATCAAGTCATGATTTATTAGAGCTGAACTCATTTCTTCTCTTAGTTATCATTTTTTTAAAAATATTTGATTGATTGACCATATTGTTATTTAGGCTCTGACTAAGCATGGGGGAATATTGTGTATGAGACATTAATCAGGAAATTATGCATTGCTTTCACAACTGGACTTTACTTTGTAATATTGTATTAGCTCTTCACAGGCAAATTATTTTAGGTAATTACCTCATTTTTCAGTGGCCATTTGATGGATAGAAGTTTCATCCAGATTCTTTTGTGTAATTTAAAATCTTGTGACGATTTGTTTTTCTCGTTCATAAAAAGTCCAGTTTCAATAGTTATACATCAGACTCATGAGGCCAGTTGGAGAAAACCCAGTTGGTTGTAGATCTCATTCTCCCAGATTCTTTCAACCCTCACTCAACCTAGCAATTTGAGCAAGTGTTACAAAAAAAAAAAAATTAAAATGGTGTATCTCTCTATATCTAAAACTAAAACTGTGCCCATGATTTGTATTTTTGTATCATTGAAGTAAAAGCTGAGATTAGGTTTTAGCCCATGGATAGAGCACATTGCATAATTAGGATTCTTTGTCTTTCTAACCAGTTCAATTAGCAAAGTTTCTGTTATTTTCTATAAAGAAAAATGTAGGCTTCAAGCATCTGAATTTTCCACTTTACAAATGCATGTCTCTTTTCAGTAGTCTTAATATTAAGTAGTTTAGCTGATATGAAAAAGAGTATAGCTTTAATTAATATTGTAATATGGCAAAAAACATGTGGATAGACTACTCTTATGCATGTCATAATTGTAGTTGTCAAGCACATACAATGTATTAGCAGACCTCTCACCCAGCATTTTATTATATATATTTATGTATGTGAACTGCCTAGTATATTCAGACCATTCTTTCCCCATATTTTTAATCTGGGATGTCATATAATCATGACTGTTTGTTGTGATCTTGTCTATTCAGAAACATGCTGCTGTAAAATAGCTTCTCCATAAATGTCAAGTAATGTAAAATTGAATGCCTATATTTAAATAGATTTTAACAGATAATAAAACTCTTGAGATTAAAATGGTTTCATTCAGGGAGGTAGAAAATTCTTTCCACAGTGTGCAATTTATGTGTCATGTTATGTAAAATACAATTTTAAAAATACTTTTTCAAAAAGCACAAATGAAAAGTATCTATTGAATAAAAAAAGGGAAGGCAGTGTTCTCATTGCAGGTCTAGTTGAAAATGTGAAATATAATGACAAGGTATAAACTTCTATTTTCTAAACATTGCTTTGACTAAATCTGCTTCTTGCTAATTCCTTTGGGGGTTATTCCAGAGATTCAAGCTATCAAAACAGATTTTTTACTCACAACCTAACCTTTCTTTATTTAAGACAAAACAAAGGAATTAGAGAATTTTGACACACTATTAGATGAAGCGTAAGAGAAAATTGCTTTTCCATTTACAGGTATGCATTTGGCACTTTATCTCTGAACACCCAGTATATCACAGCTTACAATTGGTTTACCAGCACAAAAGACGTATCTTGTCTCTTGAAAGACCAGTTACTGACAGCCTTTCACTCACTAAATATTAAAATGGACATGCAAAATTAGATGTCTGATAAATAGTGTATTCTTAGGAAGATGATTGTTTGGACTAATAAATATTCAGCAGTCTCTAGAATGGGTTGGAGGTAGGAAAGGGAGAGGTACAAATCCCAATTAGGTTGCCAAGGTAGTTTATGCATGAAGGGAAACAGATCTCACAAGGAGAGGAGTGTCAGATGGATTCCAAAAAGGAGCCATATATGAGCAATGACAGCCCTCAACCAAATCAAATCGCAGCTAACCAAGGGCACATCTAAGTCAAAGATGGGTTTACTGAAATGTTGCAAAGAGGAATAGTGTACACAGTGGGCTGTGGGATATCTGATAAAAGGGTGTTAGGAGGATTTTATGTGAAGATTTGAGCTTATTTTAGGTGATTTGGGGAAGGGTTCAAGGAGATGGAGATAATTCCTAGGAAATCTTATTTTATTTATTTATTTTTTTTTTAATTTTTTTTAACGTTTATTTATTTTTGAGACAGAGAGGGACAGAGCATGAACAGGTGAGGAGCAGAGAGAGAGGGAGACACAGAATCTGAAACAGGCTCCAGGCTCTGAGCTGTCAGCACAGAGCCCGAGGCGGGGCTCGAACTCACGGACCGTGAGATCATGACCTGAGCCGAAGTCGGATGCCTAACCGACCGAGCCACCCAGTCACCCCTAGTAAATCTTATTTTAAAAGCAGGAGATATGAAGCAATCCTAAAAGTATAATTGGTACAGAAGCAGCACAATCACTAATATAAGCATGGGTAAGGAGATAGTAGGTTATTTTTGTTGAACACTGTTCTACTTTTATCTGTTTCAGACATGATTATGGAGGTTTTCTGTTTTGTTTTGTTTTTCTTGATTCATCATAGTCAGCCAGTGCCTGGTCTGAACTTCAGTAGAACACCCAGCCTCATTGACAGCACCAAAATAGCCTCTGAGCCATCAGGGCTGCCTTTCCTTTCTCAAACACGGTACAGAGACACAGTTGATGTTAGAAAAGATCTGTTTGTATATGCGGGGCTGGGGGATTGTATTGAGAGAAAATAGGAGTCAACATTTTAAAAATATGTATAGTGGGATAAATTTTTATGTTTGTTATTTTCTGAATTCTAAGAGATTGTAGCATTTGTGTCCATTTACCAGATGCAGCAGCTAGTGGTGGGAATCAATTTGGAAATCTGCTTGAGGCACACAGATTATAAAAGGAAAGGCTGGGTTTTGCACTATGATCCTTCAGCTGCTGAAATATATAGTTTTTCTGTTTCAACAATATAAGGAACATGTGTTTCAAGTAGAATTGGAAGTAAGTGGTGATGTCATGGGCAGAATTTGGCAGTGCAGTATGTAAATTGATTTGGAAGTAAAAGAAGCTGAGTTTCTTTTTAAATATGTTAAGTTTGAAGCCATGCTGGAATATCATGTAAGTATCCACTTATCCACGGTTAACTTTACTTTTATGTTTTTTTGTGTGTGTGAGAAAAAAGGAGCAAGTATCAAAAATATACAACTCAGTAACTTATGACAAAGTTGCCGCTTGGTAACCACCAAGGAAGTTAAAGAACTGAAGCATTGCCCACATCCCCAAATTTCCCTTCAAAGCCCCTCCTAATTGTTACCTGCTTTCTCACAAACAACTGTAGCTGATATTTTGATACTAATGATGATAATTTCCTTGCTTTTCTTTGTATTTTACCACTTGAACTTGTGTCCATATATGTTAGTTTTTTCTTTGTGTTTTATATAAATGAAAGCAAAGAGACTTTAACTTTAGTCTTCTTGTCTATTTTGTTCAAAATTATGATTGTGAGAGTCACCATATTTGATTTGTGTAGCTGTGATTTGCTCAGTTTCATTGCTGTGTGGTAAATGATTTTATAATTTTTCCTTCTTTTTTAACATTTTTAATATTTGTTTTAACATTGTTCTGTTGATAGACTTTTGAGTTATTTACAGATTTGGGCTTTACACATGTTCATATTTTTTTGACATATATATACTATCTGTTCAGTAGGAATGCAGTTGCTGAATCCAATGATGTATCTATCTTCAAACTTAGTAAATGATACCCATCTGTTTTCCAAAGTAGGTTGTACCAGTTTACACTCTCAATGTATGAAAGATTCCTTTCTTCAGATACTTGGCATCATTGACTTTTAAATTTTGGTATTTCTGGGGAGTTATATTAATAAAACTGTCATGGGTTTTAGCAATAGTAGTGTTTTTATACTTTACATGCCTTTGTTACGACAGTTTAATACCTTTTGAATGTTTATTGGCCATTTGAATACTGTCTTTTGTTAATTATCTTGACAATTTGTGGGTTGGTGGGGCTTCGTTTCCTTATGATATATAGGATTTATTTGTCTATTCTGGATATGAGCCTGTTTTCCCACAGTGTAGCTTCTTTTTCACATCTTTAATGAGATCTTTTGATGAATGGAAAGTCATTATTTTAATATAGTCCTTTATAACTCTTTCTTGGATTAGAACTTTTTGGGTCCTATTTAAGAAATTTTACTAGTTTGAGTTCATGAAAATATTTTCCTAGATTATCATCCAAATGAACTTATTATTATTATTTTTTACCTTTCAGTATTTAATTAATCTAGAATTGGCTGTTGTATACAGTAGGAAATAAGTGTTGTTTTTTCTCTTCTTCCATTGTGATATCCAGGTGTCCCTGCCTATCACTTGAAAACATCTTTGTTATCCACTGCTCTGCTGTGTTATTTTGGCATAAGCTAAGGATCTATATATGTTTGGATCTTTTTCAGGGTTCTCTGTTCTATATCTGTGGTTTAAAATTGGGTTATTTTTCTAGCTTTAGACAGCTACGAATAAAGCTTATAGGAACATTCTTTTTCCAGTCTTTGAGGATATATGTTTTCTTTTCCCTAGGTAAATAAATACCTTCCTTAATTTCTCTCAGCAATGATTTCTAGATTTCATTGGACAGGTTTTGAACATTTTTGTTAATTTATCTCTAATATTTCTTCTTTCTGGTACTATTGTAAATGGTATATTTTAATGGTAATTTTTATTTGTTATAATTATTGTAAAATAATTTTTTGGCTTGTTATTTTCTTTTATTAAGTTGTATATTTATTTTCATTAAAATTCACCACATTTAGGGGCACCTAGGTCGCTCATTGGCTGAGTCTGACTCTTGATCTTAGCTCAGGTCTTGATCCCAGGGTCATGAGTTCAGGCCCCATACTTAAAAAAAAAAAAAAAAAAAAAAAAAAAAATCACCACTTTTAGAGTTTTATGATGTTAACAAGGGCATACAGCTGTGTAATCCACACCAAAATCAAATGAAACAGTCCCCCATCAGTCCAAAACTTCTCTTGTGCCCCTTTGTAATGAAACAATTTCTCCAACCTTAGTCCCTGGAACATACAACTTTTTCTTTTTTTCAGAATGCCATGTATATAGAATCATTTAGTGTGTGGTCTTTGACACTTAATGCTTTCATTTGGCATAATGTATTTGAGATTCATCCATGTTATTTCATGTATTAGTGATGCATTCTTTATTATTGCCATCTCGTATTATTTTATAGATCCATTCACATGTTGAAAAACATTTGGTTTGTTTATAATTGCTATAAACATTATTTCAGGTAAATTCCTAGTGGTGGAACTGAGGAATAAATGGTACACATAGAACACATTTTATTTATTTGTTTGTTTATTAAATGTCTATTTATTTTTGAGAGAGAGTGCAGAGAGCATGTGCGCAGGTGCGAGCAGCCCCATGTGCGCAGGGGCAGAGATTGGGGGACAGAGGATCCGAGGTGTGCTCTGTGCTGACGGTGGACAGCCAGACACAAGTCTCGAACTCATGAACTGCAAGATTATGACCTAAGCCAAAGTCAGATGCTTAACTGGCTGAGACACCCAGGCACCCCCTAGAACATGTTTTATAAGAAAACACCAAACTTTTCCCAAGTGCCTGTAACATTTTGTATTTTCACAAGCAGTGTATTAGAATTCTAGTTCCTCCATATCCTCAATGTGGTAAAGTCAGTGTACTTGTATATGTGCTTCATTTCTGTCTTAGTTTTACCCATTTCCAATATGTAGTGATGTCTCATCGTGGTTTTAATTGACATTTCCCGTATAACTCATAATGTTGAACGTGACTTTATGTGCTTATTTGCCATCCAACTATATTCCTTTTTAAAATTTTTTTTTAATGTTTATTTATTTTTTAGAGACACAGAGATAGAATGTGAGTTGGGGAAGGGCAGAGAGAGAAAGTGAGGCACAGAATCTGAAGCAGGCTTCAGGCTCTGAGCTGTCTCCACAGGACCCAATGTGGGACTCGAACTCATAAACTGTGATTGTGACCAGAGCCGAAGTCAGCTGCTTAACTGACTGAGCCATCCAGGTGCCTTTGCCATCCAAATATATTCCTTAGTGAAGTGTCTGTTCAAATTTTTCATTAAATTTTTAAATTTAGTTTCTTTTTTAATGTTGAATTTGGACATTTCTTGGCATATTTTGGATACAAGTCCTCTCTCAGATATGTGCTTGCAAATATTGTTTCCTAAACTACATTTATCTTTTACTGCCTATATAGTCTCTTTCAAAGAGCAGAAGTTCATAATTTTGATCAAGCCCAAATTATAAATTTTCATTTATGGATACTACTTTTTGAGTAGTGTCAAAACAATCTTTGCCTAACTCATGGTCACAAAAATTATATCATATATTGTCTTCTAGAAATTTTATAATTTTGAATTTTATATTAAGGTCTATGTTCATTTTGAGGTAATTTTTGCACTTAATATGAGGCATGAATTGATGTATTTTTTGTCATATTTCCAATTTTTTAAAAGCTCTTTTCTCCATTGCTTTGACTTGGCACCTTTGTTGAAAAATTAATTAATCACTTATGTGGGAGTACATTTTTGGTGAGTTTGATTAGAGGTATATCAATTTAATTGATCTTTTTTAAAAAAATACTTTTTGAAATTACAGAAAAGTAAATAATGGGGTAGATATTTCATAATATCTAAATATTGTCAAGACTCAGTGTTGTCAAGATGTCAGTTTTTCTTGATCTGTAGATTCAATGCAATCCCAATTAAATTCTCAGCAAGTTATTTTATGAGAATTGATTTTAAAGATCATATGGAGAGGAAAAAGACCTACAATAGCCAAGAAAATATTGAAGGAGAAGAACAAAGTTGGAGGACTGACACTACCTAACCTTAAGACTTATTATAAAGCTGCAGGAATCAAGAAAGTGTGATATTGGCAAAAGAACAGACAAATTGTTCAGTAGAGGACAATAGAGAACCCAGAAATCGGCCCACATAAATGTAATCAATTGATTTTTTGACAAAGGAGAAAAGGAAACATGAAGGAGCAAAGAAAGTGTTTTCAACAAATGGTGCTGCAACACCTCCATATCCATATGCAAAAAATAAAGATAAAAAAGAATCTAGACATAAACTTTACACTCTTTACAAAACACAACACTGTAAAACTCCTGAAAGATAACATAAGAGAAAATCTAAATGGTCTTGTGTATGGTGATGCCTTTTTAGATACAACACGGAAAGGACGATCCATGAAAGATATATTGATAATTTGGACTTTGTTAAAATTAAAAACTTCTCAGTGAAAAACAGTATCAAGAGAATCAGAAGACAAGACTGGGAGAAAACATGTCCAAAAGACACACCTGATAAAAACTCTTTTCCAAAATGTACAAAAACTCTTAAAACTCATCAATATGAAAACAATGAGCCAAAAAACATAAAACACTTCACCAAAGAAGGTACTCAGATTGAAAATAAACATGTAAACATATGTCTCACATAATATGTCATCATGGAAGTGCAAATTAAAACAATGTGAAATCACTGAATGCTCACTGTAATTCCCCAAATCCAGGCCACTGACAATAGTAAATGCTGGGGAGAATGTGGAGCATTAAGACCTCTCATACATTACTGGTGGTAATGCAAAACGGTATAGTCACTTTGGAAGAGAGTTTGGCAGTTTGTTAACAAAACTAAACATACTCTTACCGTATAATCCAGCACTTGCCCTCCTTGGTATTTACCCAAAGGAGTTGAAAACTAATGTTTACACAGAAACCTGCATACAGATGTTTGTAGCAACTTTATTTATGATTTCCAAAACTTAGAAGCAACCAACATGTCCTTCAGTAGGTGAATGGATAAATAAACTGGTACATCTAGACAATGGAATATTCATTAATGTTAAAAAAAAAATGAGCTATCAAGCCATGAAAAGACATGAGGAACCTTCAATATATATCACTCAGTGAAAGAAGACAATCTGAAAAGGCTATATGTACTATATAATCTGAAAAGGCTATATGTACTATATGATTCCAATCATATGACAATTTGGAAAGGTAAATCTGGAGACAATGAAAAGATCAGTGGTTGTTGAGATTGGGCGGAAGAGAGGATGAATTGGTGGAGCAGCAAAGGTTTTTAGGGCAGTGAAAATACTCTGTGTGCTGTTATAAGAATGGATATATGTCATTATAAATTTGTCCAAATTCATGGGACAACACCAAGAGTAAACCCTAAAGTAAACTGTGGGTGATTATGATGTATCAGGGTAGTTCATACTTGGAAAAAAAATGTACCATTAATGAGTGATATTAATAATGGGTAGGCTCTGCCTGTTTTGGGGTAGAGATTATATTGGGAACTCTTTACCTTCCAGCCAATTTTGTTAAAATTGCTCTAAAATAATAAAGAAAAGAAAGAGATAGCTTCTGTTCACATTGAGTTTCCTGCACAGCTTTCTGGTTTTACTGACTTTTGCACATATCTTTATTGTTTCCTTTTGGCTATTTGCTTTGGTGTTGGTTTTCTATTTTTTTTTTCTTTCTAATTTCATAAAGTGGAAGCACAGGTAATTAATTTGAAACTTCTGTTATTCGCTGATATAATCATTTAATGTGACAGTTCCTCTAAGGAATGCTTTAGCTGCATGCCATAACTTTTGATATATTGTGGTTCTATTTTTAATTGAATTTAAAATATTTTCTGGTATTCTTTGTATTTACTTTTGTGACTCATGGACTTATTTTTTACAAGTATGTTATACTATAAATTGTGCAATAAGGATGCATTTATTTGATGTAGTATAAACAATAGGATGCTTGAACTACGTAGAGGAGGACATTAACTATTATTAATCTGTTGAGTTAATCACAGAACCAACACTAAAAGTTACTTGTGTTAGTCACCTGAATCCTGGTACCATAGATTAGGAAGTTGTCTAAGAATTATGTAAATGTTAAATTTATGATGCCTAGTACCATTCTTTATAAATTTTAAATCCTTAAGTGCTTTTCTGTTTGGCCATCTCTTCCTCTCCTTCTTTTCCTTCTCCTTTTTGTCCTTCTACTTTTTCTTCCTTCTTCCTTATTCCTTCCTCTTCCTTCTTCATCTTTCTACCTCTTCCTCCTCCTCCTCCTCCCCCCCTCCTCCTCCTCCTCTTCTTCTTCTCCTTCTTCTCCTCCTTCTTCTCCTCCTTCTTCCCCTCCTCCTCCTCCTCCTCCTGTTCCTCCTTCTTCTGCCTCTTCTCCTCCTCCTCCTCCTCCTCCTCCTCCTCCTCCTCCTCCTCCTCCTCCTCCTCCTTCTTCTTCTTCTTCTTCTTCTTCTTCTTCTTCTTCTTCTTCTTCTTCTTCCCCAATTGCCAGAACTATGTACCACACTTTGATGCAGGGAGATAAGTTTCAAATATTTCATAAAAAGTAATATGTTCTTGAATAAATGCTTAAAAATGAAATTGACCTGTTTGGGTTATTTAAATCACACAAACAGGGACCCCTGGGTGGCTCAGTTGGTTAAGCTTCCAACTTCGGCTCAGGTCATGATCTCACAGCTTGTGAGTTCAAGCCCCATGTTGTGCTCTGTGCTGATAGCTCAGAGCCTGGAGCCTACTTCAGATCCTGTGTTTCCCTCAGTCTCTGCCCCTCCCCTGCTCATGCTTGATCTCTCCTTCAAAAATAAATAAGCATTAAAATTTTTGAAAAAAAAAATCACAAAAACAAAATTTAGAGGGAAAAATAATACCACTAGGAAATATTTTTCTTGAAATAGTTTCTTGGTGTGTTATTTTACAAAGCCATTAAACGTGGTGAGTTGTACAATGAGAGTGAGAATCACTTTTTTTTTCTTTTTTTAATGATTAGATGGAATTACTTGTGAACCCCTTTGATCTTTCATACTTGATCAAGAGATTGACAAACTTCTTGGTTGCTGTATAATTTTACATCCTATATAAATTCCTGTAAATGTCCTTGAGCTTTGTTGAGGACATGGTTAAGTTAGTTGGAAACAACTTGATCCTTTGGGGTCTTATTTTTCAACTTTGTTAGATGGGATAAGAACTACATTTCTTTTAGGATTAATCTTCTTTTCTACTGAGGCAAGACCCTTCATAATATTCTAATCAACATTCCTCAGATTGTGAGGTTTTCCACTGTAGCTGGATGGGAACAGCCACTATTCTTAATCCTAATGAATGTTGGGCATGGTTCCCTTTTTTTTTTTTTTTTTTTCCTGGCTGTGGGTAATACCTTGACAGGCATACACTGATCACCTGATTACTCCTAGGGGACACTAAAAAGATCTTCAGAGTTCTTTCTCTGTATATCTCTCTCCTCTCTACTCTGCCCTGCAAACTCTAGCCACCTTGGCTTCCCTAAATTTGTGATTCTGTTTCCTCAACTCAGGGAGACTTGACCATGGTCTCACTGGGTTTCCTTTTTGTGCATCCCAACCTAGTAATTTTCTCCACTTGAGGCAATCTTAGGGACTATCACATTTGTCTCTTCTCAGGAATCACTATAATTTTTTGTCAAATTGTTTTCCTAAGTGTCTGTGCCTCTCAATGTGTTTTTTAATAAAATTCATAAAATGTATGAAAATGCTCTACAAGGTACAAAGTTCTATGTAATCATTATATTTTGCTGTTATAGGAGATCAGTTAAAAGTTAGTGACTAAATGCTATACAGTATCTTAAATATTCCAACATTAGCATTGTAAATTATACATAAAAATTATATTTTAAAATAAAGAAATAATGGTGAATCCCAACTAATGAGATGGGTATACAGAAAATGAGGTTAATCTTGATGGTAAGAAAAATTACTTTGTGCTGTGGATTATTGTATACCACCTATTTGAAAATCATCTTAGAAGCTCAGGTTAGTTTATGCTGCATAAACTATGTCATAACTACCCTATTTCTTTTCATCAACTTATTATTTTTCTGTTTATTTTATTGTGATACGGACAACTGTGATGGTATCTTTTCTGTTTTTTTTTCTCATTAGAAATAGATACCTGCTGAGAAAAAAATGCCACGTCTCAGTTTTTGCTTACTTGAAGAATACTGTTGTTGTTTTGTTTTGTTTTGTTTTTAACATAATGTAAAGAGCTCTTGAATGTCTTTCTTCTTATCTTGCAGGTATATGAAGTCTGGCAGTAAGACCCGCAGTAATTTTCCTTAAGGTAGGGACAAGTTCATTCTTTGTATTTCCATTTGTTCAGCATTACCTATACAAAGCACAATGAAGAGCTTCTGAGAAAGTTGACCTTATCAAAATGTAAATTATAGGGAAAAAAACCCACTCACTTTGAGACAAGCTTTTCAAAGACAATTAGATGTATACCCTCTCCAACACTTTCTTTGGTGTCCTCTTAAATCATAAAGTACTAAGATTTTTGAATAAGTGAAAGTTCATTCTTTCATCTTTCCATATTTAGGTGCTTAATGAGTAGATGTTAATACAAAAAAATAAAAAATTGATTTTAATAGAAAAATAGTGCAAATTATATGGTATACTTGCTTAATGTTAGATGGTTCATAAAGATATTCTTAATAAAGCCCATGAAAACAATAATAGAAAGAATAGCATTCTAAGACAGTTTTGAACAGCCTCATATTATTCATCTTGGGGCATGTAATAAGTGAGAATGTGAGTAGGAAGTAGAGTAAATTTAAGGAGTCCTAATTCAAAATATAGATAGATGAATTGAAATTGAAGAGGAAGGTGGTTTTAGGTAGACATGTTTTTATGTTTTATGCCAGAGCTGTGCATCTCTCATTCAGATTTGGATAGGTAAGGGCTAATGGGTACAAATAACGAGACATGCTGAGTGCACAGAACTGAAAGTTGATATTGAATGAGCACATCCAAATCATGTGGGTTGTTTCTATTCAAGTCCAGAGCAATTGGTTATTCTGTTTATTCATGAAATTAAACTATATAGGGTGTGGGACTGTTAGTTTTTTGACTATGTTGACTAGATTTTTTAAACTGATTAAGATAGTCCTGGTAGATGATACAACACACTAAGTTGCTTTAGTATTTGCATAATGGTAAAATATTTCCTTTTTGTATTTGTTTTTATATGTAGCTAATTAAATGCCAAGTAAATCAAGTAAAATAATCGCCCTTTAGAAAATTGAAAATAAAATTTGAAGAGCTCTCAAAGCATTAAACTAAATATCCAAGGGCTATGGTGAGAAGCTGCATGAAACAGCATATTTAAATAGGTACAGATTGTCCTATCAATGTCTCTTATAAACCATATATCTCAGTATAGTGGGTATTATACATCTGTGCAATAATAGGTAAATGGTAGAAATGGATTACAAAAATTGTAGCACCTTTTTATTTAAATTGACAAACTTTTTTATTTCTTTATAATCCTCTTGGATAAGTTATTAAAATTTGTTCTTAAGATAGATGGATTAAAAATATGTGACTAGGAGATGAAGATTTCAATCTAAATTATAATTATTTCCTACATCTGTTCTGATACATTTAGAATGGTTTGTGCTTGTAAATTAGGTGTTAATGAAATAAAAATGTTGTAACCATGTGGAACATCAGAATTGCAATTGACTGAAGAAGATTCTGTAAATTCTCCAAGGATGTTCTCCTGCAATGAAAGCTCTCGTGAGCAACACACTATACACAAATTATGCCTTTATACACTTAACTATTAAATTTAAAGTAAATACCTAAAAATTGCCAAAGGGAAGCATTAGAAAGAACTGCCTTTTAAAGACAGGCATTCTACTTTTATTTGTGTTTACTTTGTTTCTAAGCCAGTCAGCTGCACATTGTATAGAAGGCATAGGGTTTTACAACCTTCTAATCCAAGAGAAATGTGCTGAGCCATCCTTAGAAGACGAGCTAGTAGTGGTCATGGTCAGTCTTCCTTGCCTGTCATTCTTCTTACTTCCCTAAACACACTCTCTGGACTGTTTTCATGCAATAAATTCTAGTTAGGCTGACTAGACGATATTGCAGTTACATTTTTGTTCATCCAGATACTTAATTCAATAAAATGTATATCTAAATGAGATATATTTTCATCACATAGATGAAATTAATTAAACCCATATTGACATCATCCCAGAGAAAGTCTTCCCACACAGTCATTTTGCTGTTAGTTTTATTAAATTAGTGGGGAATATTAGTAATCAGATTCTTTTTAAGTTTATTTATGTATTTTGAGAGAGAGAAAAACGTGCACATGAATATATGAGTGGGGGAGGGCAGAGAGAGGGAGAGAGAGAATTCCAAGCAAGCTCCGTGCTGTTAGCGTGGAGTCCGACAGGGGGCTTGATCTCACAAACCATAAGATCATGACCTGAGCCGAAATCAAGAGTTGGACACTTGACTGACTGAACCACCCAGGCACCCTTTGAAATCAGAATTTAAAGGAATATGCATTTATAATACTTGGAAAATTGTAATTAAATATTATAAAATTATTTTATAAATCCCTAAAGTTTAATTCCAATTTTGTTTTCATTATATTCAAAAACATCTAACAGTGTTATGTGGATTTTTTTAATGCTCTAATCTTTTTAACTGAAGGTTGCTTATTAAAATCAGAAGACTAAACTTGGGGAAAAAAAGAAAAAACTTATGAAAGAGTTTACACTTACAAGATAATTTATTTTACCAAAGACAATTTATTTTCAAAATTATGCCTATAGTCAAAATTCCAAAATTACGTGTTTAGATTTATTTAGATGCAGCACCAATATAATTTGGGATTATTAGAAATTTTGAAGAGTCTTTCTTGAACTTCACTCCAAGTTGTGATGTGTGCAGCTTTGCAAACAAAACATCCTGTATAACCAGTTTAAATGAAAATAAAATGTTTTCAGAGATGCATCCATTAAGACAGAATTGTAACTAATACTCATCGTGATTCATGAGTTATTTTATAAGCAGTTTTCTCCAGTGGAGTGAACACTTCCAAGTGCATCTGAGTTTACTGCTGGACTTGTCTTTGTTCTTATGTTCTTATTTTCTTATGTGCTTTACATATCATTTGTTTCTTTTTTTTCTTTAATTTTTCAACGTTTATTCATTTTTGAGAGAGAGAGAGCATGAGCGGGGAGGGGCTGAGAGAGAAGGAGACACAGAATCTGAAGCAGGCTCCAGGCTCTGAGCTGTCAGCACAGAGCCCGACACAGGGATCCAACCCACTAACCTGAGTCCAAGTCAAACGCTTAACAGACTGAGCCACTAAGGCACCCTTTCATTTGTGTCTCTTTTTGAAGAGAGCAAACATGTATTAATATTTTCAAAAGTATGTCTTCAAATAACTCTCTTTGTTAGATGGACACATTTTTTTTAAATGTTACATGTTTCAATTTATCTGCATTCTATTGAAAAAAATGAAAAACAAAGGAAAAAAGAAAAAGAGTTCAAAAGTAATTATTGAATAATAAATTAAATATTGATGTGTGGAAAGTTATCCAAATGGGAAAAAGAAATAAAGACAACACTTATGGCAATGTTTGCTTAATTGATTGTTACTTTTTTTCTTCTGAAATATAGAAACTCATTTGGTGATTGGTGATCTTTGTCAAACCCTTAAAGCTAAATGGTAGGATTTCAAATTATATTTTCCAACCTTAAAGTAATTTTAAAAGTGTTAATTTACACGTTTTTTGTTTTTCTTTAAGCTTATTCAAGGCATACTCTATATATCAAGTATATGTAAAAATCAGTGATCACTTGGGACACCTGGGTGGCTCAGTGGGTGAAGCCTCCAACTTCGGCTCAGTTCATGATCTTGCAGTTTGCGAATTTGAGCCCTAAGTCTGGCTCTGTGCTGACAGTTTGAAGTCTGGAGCCTGCTTTGGATTCTGTGTCTCCCTTTCTGACTGCCCCTCTTCTGCTCCTTCTCTGTCTCTCTCAGTTTCTCAAAAATAAATAAACGTTTAAAAAAAAAAGTCTGTTAAGAAATTAATGATAGCTAGAATAAAGGATATTTATTTTGTCCCTTCTTTTTAAGAATTGCTAACAAAAAATTTGCATTGCAAACTAAAAATTGGCACAAATATTTATTTTCTGACCACTTTGGGTCCTACCAAACAACAAAAATGCATTTATTGGCTTAGTTGAGGGTTCTACATATGTAGCTCAATATTCAAATTGCCTTTTACTGTAAGGATAAATCTTATTTCTCCCTTTCATATTTTATTGTTGTTGTTTTGTTTTGTTTTGTTTTTTTGTTTTAGAATATGAATCTAAAGTTGAGTAGCTATAGTAAGAACAATTCATAACTTTCGAGAAGTTCTTGCCCTAAATATTGGAAACCATACTTCATGATCAACTTATCAAAGCCACTAAAAACAAATTTATTTCACCCTAAAGTATTTACAGTCATTATATTTTCTTAAATATATTAGAGCATGAGAGATAATAAAAGCTGTAAGTTTTGAAGCATATAGACCAACTAATGCCCATTGGCTTTCTTTCTCATCAATAATTGCTAACCTGACATGTAATTCAGGTTTTGTTATTTGGTACACATTTCTTTTATCTGGGCAATTCTTCCAGGTATTACCGATGGCTAATAGATAGTTTTCAGAAATTTTTGCATGCAAATAAAATCAGTCATTTAATCCAAAAAATGACTAACATGCTTTTGCTTTTAAATTGTTTGGTTAAAATATATTTGAGCTTAGAATCAATCATTTGCCCTTAAAATTGAAAATGATTCCAATTGAACAGATAACTGGAAAATTCTGGGCACTATAGCCACATCATTCACATATATCCTTCTCCAAAAAAATAACTCAGTAAAAGAAAAAGCAAAAGACCTTATCTTTGAAGATTTACTCTTTTAATTTATGCTTATTTACCATATATGAAATTATCATACCCTTTCATTTTTCATTAAAATTCAGGATTCTTATTACTTAAGAGTTTTACTGTGTTTTCAAGGTTGATTTGAACAAAATGCAGTTTTTGTGGTTCATCTACATGTAGCATTTCCAGAGAGCCATCTGAGATTTACTTCTTCAAGAAAGTTTAACAATGGTAATATAAAAAGAAGGACACTCAAACAACAAAAAACGAACAAAAAACGCTTTAAACCAGTACAGAAATACCTTATCAAGTGTGCTATCAGTATCCCAAGTATTATTATGAAAATGGCTCTTAAAAATGTATTAGATTAACAATTCACTGTGAAAGGTTCTTGAAAGACTCTTTTAATTTAGTATGCCACAATGATGAAATTTATACTTAATCATTTTTTATAAGTAAATATTAAACAATGATTTAACTGGCTGATTCCAAGCAAATCATTTAGTATATCTTACATTATTATTATTTATTTTTGTCAGAGTAATGGGAGTTTTTGTATAAAATTAATCTTTGAAAAACTGTGTTCTGCAACATTTAAGAAACATTGTCTTCTCTATGTGTGTTTTAATTTTACAGAGAGTGAACAACAACTAATAGGCATTAGTCAAAACAAGTGAAAGTTATGAGTACTGAAGCAGAAATTACCGAAATCTCATGATGCAAATATAAGGGCATCTCGATTTGAAAGGGAAGTTAAATTAATAGTAGTAGTTGTAGTAATAGTAGTAACGAAAAGTAGAACTGAAAGAAAATAATTTGTCTGGATACAGCATTAACTTCCAATTTGAGATGACTGTCTATAATTTCTTAAAGTCTTCCAAAGAGATTTTGTACGTGCCCCTATATCTTGTTGTAGTCTTTCATGATAAAAATTTCTCCAAAAATTTAATCTGAGTTTCTTTTTTTTCTCAATGTAGATTCACCTTTTTTTTTTTTTTTTTTTTTTTTTGCTTGTTCTTTCTTCCATATGGCTGAGAAACTGTGTCTTTGATATAGTAGAGAAACATTCATGTTCTTGCAGATGGATTTCTGCTGTTCTTCCGAATTATTTAAATGGGCATTATAGTATTTTCCTCTTCTATCTTATTTTTTTCTAGATAGTTACTTTTTCTCTAGATAGTTACTTTTTAAAATAAATACATGTAAACATATATATAATTTTAGAAAATTCTAATAGCATCCAAATTACAAGCAAGTTATATTTCCACTGTGTATTTATTAGATTGATATTTGGACCTTAGAATATATTGATTATAAAATCAGTGTTATAAATGGGTTATTTTTCCAGATTATATTGCAAAATGAAAGAGTTCATATTCATATTTTTAAAAATGTAGATAAAACGTTTTATTTTTCTTCCAAGCATTAAATGGAATGTTTAGATTCAGTTATAAAAATATATCATTAATGTTAAATTGAGCTTAGAGTCAATCATTTACCCTTAAAATTGAAAATGATTCTAATTGAACAGATGACTGAAAAATTCTGAGCACTATAGCCACATCATTCACATATATGTTTCTCAAAAAAACAATTCATTAAAAAAAATGAGTTAACAAAACTTCATAAGATTTTAGTGAATGAAGTAAGAATGTAAACATGTACAATCCGGATACTTTTCACTTTGCACGGCTGCCCTGCCATTGACTACTCTGGGGGTTTTCCTACTCTGGGTCCTATTAAGACATTTGAAAACTTTGAAAAACAAAATCATGATTTCAGGCCTTCGATTTGTCTTCATGTTTATAATTTGTTGTCCGAGAGAGAAACTTTGATGAATGTACTATAGATTCTCCAATGGTAGACCATTAAAAATTCTCAGTACTCATAATTTCATTCCACACATGTACAGAAGAAGGATCTCTTTGCAAAGACATTTAGTTTTGCTCTGTTGAAAGACTACGATGATTCTTTCATTTTGTTCATTTCCTTAAGGGAAGATGAGTGTCAGACATAATATCCTATGGTGAAATCAGCATCTGTTGGTTTTTCTCTTTCTTTGTGAAGTACTTTGTCCAGGTTCCAAAACTCTTGTATCATTTATAAGATCCACACTGAGCCCATGTGAGAAGTTTTTTAAAAAGTGATAGTAATTTCATTCCTGTAATAATAAATGTATTTGTCAAACAAAAGAAGTCATGGAATCAGGCCAGATAATTTTGCCATATATTATTATTGTTGTTACTGCTTTTATTTCTATTATTTTAATTGTATAATCCACAATAAGTCTTTTGTATTCCTGATATTAGATTTGGGATATCATACATTATGGATGAAAGTATTTTTCTTCAAACCACACTCATAATAATAGCTCATCCTTCAGTGAAACCTTTCTGAACATTTGGTATTCTGGGTTGTTGTTTGATCATTTGTAGTCACTTTTAGGTTATTTTTTCCTCCTATAATATTACTAATATTCCTAAAATGGTTTGGCTGACAGTTTTAGGTGATGAGAATTTCAGAACAGGCTACAGTCTTTTTTCTGCATGTTCTATACCCATGAGCACTCTGTTTCTGTCTATTCTTATTTGGGCAATAGCTTTTCTTCCTGCTCCTTGACACTGTTTCACAGTTCATCATTTACAACTTTACCATGGAAATTCTCCCTTTCATAGGCAATGTTTATTACGTTTCTTCTTGTGGGATTGCATTTTTGTCTGATATAAAATTAAACAAATAAAAATAAAAAAATAAAAGTAAATAAGTACAAATTCAAGAAACTTAAAAATTAGTGACCAAATAAAGCTAAATATGCTATTTAATAGAAATTAATGTAATATAAAATTAAAAGTATATTTAATATTTACATATTATAGAAAGAAAAATAAAACAAAGAAATATTTGAAATATTTTTTTATTCATGCATTGCTGTCAGAAAAATTCTAGTTTAGTCTTGTAAATATATTACTCTTAAAGAAATCATTGCCAATATATGATTTATGAAGTAATATCTAAGCAACAAGGTATACAGCTATAATGTCATAAATGGCATATACAAACTGAAATGCAAACTATACAAACTAAAATGTACAAACACATATTTTAGGAGAGAAAACTTTACAAATATTTTAATGGTAAGACTCTATTACTTATTTCAAGTTTTGAAAATGATTAAATGATTATAAATTCTACTGTTTATAAACTAAAAAGAATCTATGTTATTATATAAATGGCCAAGAAAATACAGTCCTTTTCTAGTTTCTTTTCTACTTTGCCTCAAACTTTTGGAGTAACTCAGTGCTTATTTCTGTGTTTCTGGTTATGGTTTTGTTTTAGCCAATCTCTTTTAGTCAGTGTCTCATCATGACTTCTGAGCAAGGCCTGTTTATTACATTGCCAGACTTGACCTGTCTCATGATTTTAAGATTGTGTCTTCAACTCAACACGTCTTCGTGGGTGCCATCTTCATTCATGTGTCTTGTAAGTTCTATTTGAAGAATAGAGCTGCCTATTTTGATCCATATCCATGGCTCTCATCCTGGTCCAAATGAGCGCCCTCTTTCTTCTGGCAAGAGCCCTTTGACCTGCTTGCTTCTACTGTTACCCCTTTACATCTTTGTACTTGTTCTTCTTGTTGCAAGAACGTTCTTACACTGCCTCTGCCCTTCAATCTCACCCTTAAGTGGGATGATGGTAGAAACTGATGAGGTTTTGGGGGTGATGGGGGGTTTTTGTGGAGTCCGGAGCTGACAGTCAAGAAAGAATTCTAGAAGACATCTATGGTGCAAAAAGGTGATTTTATTAAAGTAAGAGTACAGGATTGGCAGGCACGAAGAGCTACCCAGGGCCATGAAGAGAGACTGGCTATATAGTATGGAGTTGGGGGAAGTAAAGTCCAGGGGAAGTTTCCAATGAGATTTTCATGTGTGAAGAAGACTCACAGGATCCTGGAGGCCTAGCTATTGTCAAGCTAAGGTTGTTTTTCCCTCTAGCAAAGCATTAGCATTAAGACAGAGGGAGTTCCTGGAGAAATGTTTTACTCTGCCTGCCTCAAGTCTTTGCCAATGGGCTGCAGGCTATACAGAAATTTAAATTTATCTGCCATTTCCTTCTGCCTTTGTTTCCCATATCAGAAACAAGTAAAATAATATGTGGGAAAACACTTTTTTGAACAGTAAAATCCTCTAAATATTAGGTATTAATTTTCTTAACATGACATTTTTGTACATGCCAAGTATGGTCTATAAGATCTGTTCCTTCTGCAGAATTCTCTGTCAGTGATGACAGTATCATTTGGTGGGGAAGAAACCTTTGGAGCCATCTGTAACTCCTCATTCAGCCTCATCCTTCATTGGCTGGCCAATCCCCAAGTCCTGAAATTAACTTCCTTAATATATTTCAAGCCAGTAATTTATACTAATAATCCTTTAGTCCACAGCAATATTATATTCCAAAAAACTGAACATTAATTGGCTTTTCTGAATACACTCTTTTTACCTACTCATTACCAAATCTGGAGTTCATATAGCCTTGATGTTACAATATCTAAATTAGTTGATGTTATTCCTGTTTACATCTTTATAGTATTCCTTAAACTTTAGAGTGCACTTAAATCACTGGAAGATTTGTAAAATGATTTTGATTAGTTAACTCTGGATGGAGTCAGAGAGTCTGTATTTCTAACAAGTTCTCATTGATACCAGGGCTTCATGGATGACACTTTGACTTGCAAGGGTTAGATGATTCCTAGCTATACTTGGAAGAAAAACTAAATGGTATTTTTATTTACATGATCTATTTCCTTTTTGCCTGTTTTAACAGCCTTATATAATTTGTTGCAACAGGAAGACTGTTCCTCAGTCTCTACATTCTGTGCTTTCTTTCTCTTCTTTGAAAGCATGATGTAAATATGTTGCCTGAACGTATTTATATAAACTCTGGATTGCCACACCTCTTACCCAATATTCAGCTTTTTATAGGTAATTCTTATTTATTTTAGATATCTTTGCTTAAATCCTACTTCTTCAAGGAAATGTTACTGGACCCTAAATAAGTTTCAGTCTTAAATTTTTTTTTTTTCTATTATATCTTACGTGTCCCCCTTACAGTATATATAATAGCTGTGATTAAATAATTGATATTATGATTTTATTAGTATTTGTAACCTTCCAAAGATGTAAATTCATTGAATGCATTTTCTCCCTCTGCTTCAGTGCTATATTTCTTGTAAGTAGCATAGTAGGACTGTATTTCCTGGATCTAGTTATATAGTTGATGATCTACAACTATCTATCCTTTTTCTTTATAGAAGGAGCATAGAATTTACCAAATTTAGAAATTGGAGCCTACTGAAGGTCCAAATACAGAGGCTAATGGTTTTGGGTGCTCTCTGTAAAGAAAACAAAGTACTCTCTGATAGTCACATCTGTCAGTGGAGACCACAAGGATAGATGGGAGAAATATCAGCTAATTCTTGTGAAAATGAGTTGGCCCTTGGTCTAGTGATAAACTAGTCACTAAAAGTAGTGTGATGATGTTGCAGGATTTACCACAAAGAGGTGGACACAAAATGAGCAGCAGGCAAAAGTTAATTAGAATATGAGATTAGAAAGTAAGAATAGTATGAAAGCTATCTTTACAAAGAGGGGACATTCAAAAATGAATTCCCAAGGACAATGGGAATTAGCTTCTGGTCAGTCTTCTCCCTTCTTTTCCCCCTTTTTCCTTCTCAGGTTCTATCCTTATTGGCTTGATAGCTCTAGGTACTGGGTCGCCCATTCCAGATTGGCTCCTTTCCATTGTATGAGGGGTGGTCTAGGCCATACTTAGGTCTTTTGTCAAATTCCTGAGGGGAACCTTAGTGGGAGTAGGTGGGGTCTGTTATATTTTTAAGAGGAACCTTATGCCTGAGGGAGCTTGCTGTGGTCAGACACTCCCAGCATTGTTCCAAAATAGGTGTTTTTCCCCACCCAGAGACCTCAGGCCCTAGTCTTTCTCTGCCTACTGAATCCTGTCTTCTCCTGTCATACTGAGAATAGATAGGATTAGAAAGGTTGGGGAAGCTAGAGTTAAAAACTAAGTAGAGACATGGGGAGGGTGACATTTGGGCTGTGCTTGGTTGACTGCAATGGGGTCAAGTCAAGTTATTATAGTTCAGAAAAAGGAAATTATCATAGCTCAGAGGATCAAGGGGCAGAGTGAAAGCCTCAGTTATACATGAGCTAAAGGAATGAAGAAGAAATACTTGAGTTTAAGTTCAGAGTCAAACCAGGCGAGAATTGCTGCTGAATGCCAAGTGAAGACACATTGAGGATAGAAGCATAATAGTCTTGAGGTAGAATAGTCATTAAAATCTGAAGATGGGATGGCAGACCAGGGATTGAGGTACCCAAGACCAGGTCTCTGATGCCCTAAGACACTGCAGGACTGTAGTTGGGTGCTCTAATGACCACATCACATCTCTTTGGCAAGTTCACTGTACCTCACATGTGATTTTTCTTGTGGAGGGCAGTGTAATATGAACGAGACAAGCTGGAAGAGGCACAAAGCACCTACACTCAGTGTTCAGAAGCAGAGATGGTTAGGATATCAGAGCCCGTTATTTGCCTCAGTTAATCTTCTTTCCTCCTAGACTGATCTCAAAGGAGAACATTGTCTGGTATGCTGAGATATCCCAATGCCCAATAAATCCTTGGAAATTTTTTTTTTAATTTTTTTATAGTTTTTTTTTTTTTTTAACGTTTATTTATTTTTGAGACAGAGAGAGACAGAGACGAGTGGGGGAGGGTCAGAGAGAGGGAGACACAGAATCTGAAGCAGGCTCCAGGCTCCGAGCTGTCAGCGCAGAGCCCGACGCGGGGCTCGAACTCACAGACCGCGAGATCGTGACCTGAACCGAAGTCGGCCGCTTAACCGACTGAGTCACCCATGCGCCCCAATCCTTGGAAATTTTTTTGAAATAAGGAAAGTTGTCCTGCTTTCTGTGTTTATTACCTACCTCCTAATGGTTTTCTTCTCAAGTCCCCTGGGTCTCTCCCACTGCCCTAAACTGGTGCTTTCCAGAAATAATCATGTGTTGATATCATCTCGAAGTCTTGTTAAACTCAGATCTCTGCTCCCCACCCCCTTAGAATTTCTGGTTCACCAGGAAAAAGTGGGGCCCAGTAATCTGCATTTCTAACAAGTTCCCAGTGGATGTTGATGTTATTGGCCCAGCGCCACACTTTGAAAACAATTGCCTTAAGACTTCCATCCTGCTGCTTTACCCAAATTTGTCCTTCCCTGAGGCAAGAAGCCTATTTAACTAAAATCACATGATTCCTCAGATCTGAAACATGTAAACTAAAATCAAAGCTATTTTAGGGCATATAAACTTAGCAAAATTCAGTCATCTGATGAAATTTTGTATACAAGTATATGAATAACTAATAGTGACAACAATTTCTCCAGCTTCAATGGATTTTTTGTTAATTGAGATGTGTCTCTTAAGAGAAGAACCTTAAGCAATGTGACCAAATGAAGAGGAAACCTTCTAAATTGTAAGGAAGGGTTTTCCTGGACAGAATGTTCATATATTTCGTGTAGTCAAATTGCTTTTTCATTTCTAAATCCACATGCTACACAAATGTACAAGTTCTTTTATTTTTTTTCTAGTTTTACCATTTAATTTTCAGCAAATTAGTATAGGTGGTAGAATGAAAATGGTGTGTCCAAAGTAAAGGAAGGTGGAGTTGATGAGGGACCATAAGGAAAGCTGAGGGCCACACACAAGGTAGCACTGCCGCTCTCACCTGCCCCCTCCCACCCCTCCCCCCCCCCCCCCCCCCCATCTAAGGTGAGATGTGTAATATTCTTCAGGAGCCCTTGGCTGACCAAGAACAAAGGAAAGGACAGAAACCAAATGGTTAAACTGACAGAGTCTCCATCAGTTTACCAATATCTTAGTACAATAAAAAGAGAAGGACAATCTTATCAATAGCCTAATGTCCAGAAATCGTCTTAATGTTAATGCTTTGCTGGAAGGAGAAACATCCTTAGCTTGACAATATAGGCCTCCAGTAATCTGTGAGTCTTTAGCAATGGAAATCCCTTTAAGAAATTTCCTCTTGACTTTACCTCCCCCAAATCCATACTATACAACCAGTCACTCTTCACAATCCCAGTGCAGCTCTTTCTGCTCACAGGTCCTGTCCCCATGCTTTGATAAAGTCGCCTTTTTGCATCAAAGACATTTTGAAGAATCCTTTGTTGGCCATCAGCTCTGAACTCCCATCATGCCCACATTTTATCAGGGTGACATGCAAGGGACTCCTTTATATGTTAAAAACCACCTGTCCCATATATTTTGGCCATCACCCAAAATATTTCAATGTCAAGATATATCTTTCTTTAAATATTTTCCACAAGTTTGAGTATATTGCCTTGTTTGAAAGTGTCTGTGAAAGAACCATTTATTTTTGTCAAGGAACATTGTTCAGCATGGCACTTGTTAAAAAAGTAAATTAGACTCTAGAGTACTGCAAAATTACTTTCTCTTATATCACATGGCATTTCAATGAAAACATAAGAAAATACTGTGATTTGCAGGGGTTATATTTTTAGTGGTGTCCTATTAAGTGATTTTTAACATAATAGTAGAAGTGCTAATTGCTGTAGTAACCTCAAAGGTGAAATCTTGCCTCAAATTCAATGGCTTGATTTTACATCTTTATCTTAGCCTTTAGTTAGGTCAAGTAATTTAAAGCTGAAAATGACAACAAACTATTATTTTGTGTTTTAGCTTAAATCAGGGAGACAAAATTGGGTCCATTGGGAGGAAAGCTAGAAAAACTCTTAAAAGCTGTCAGTCATATATGCTCTTTGACTTCCCAATTTGCCTTGTAATTTTAAGAGAGTAAATACGTTTCTAGAATTCAGAGCTTCTGTTTTCTTACTCAAAAGGTGTTCCTAAATATTTGAAATACAGTAAACTACCATACTTCCTTACTTCCTCTCTTGTCTTTCCTCCCTCATTCCTTCCTTCCTTCCTTCTCTCCTTCCTTCCTTCCTTCCTTCCTTCCTTCCTTCCTTCCTTCCTTCTTTCTTTCCTTCCTATCTGCCAGATTTTTTTTTTTTTTATGTTGTTCCTTCCTTTTAATCACAGATAGAAAAGAGATTCTGTGTGCCACTTAGTAATTCTTCAGCCAAGGTATCTTCAACTATATTAAAATGGACAAGGTAATTTCTTAGATTTCACCAGTTTAATAGCCTGACCAGTTAGTATTTGGAAAATAGGAAGGATATTCAAATTGCTGCCATAAAGTCAAAATATATCTCCTCTTATTTATCAGCTTTGAGAATATGTCCTGAAACATATTAGAACCAAGTGAGCTTTTGAAATTAAAGTTCATTGTTGTTTAGTATTATCTTGATCCATATGAACAAAAATTGGGAAACCAGGTCTTTTATTCTGTTTCAGATTTACAGCTTGATTACTGTGATAATGTAGTTTCTTAGCAGTTTGGTTTTGTTCATCATTAAAGTGGGTTCTGTTGCACAAGCCTTCTTTATATTGTTCTAATAGTTCATTCAATCACCTTTGAAAAAAAAATTAGTATCATTGCATTTAAAATACTTAGTAGACACATAGAAAATATATAGTTAATAAATGTGAGTCTGTACACAAGGAGCTTACAGTCTTGGTAGGTTGAATTGCAATATTTTTCAGATGCCAGAGCTAAGTTCATTTAAAACCAAGCAAAGAGGGGTGCCTGGGTGGCTCAGTAGGTTAAGCTTGTGGCTCTTGATTCCAGCTCATTTCATGAGCTTGCAATTCCGAGATTCAGACCCATGTCAGGCTCCATGCTGATGCTCTCTCTTTCTCTCAAAAATAAACAAACAAACATTAAGTAAGTAAATAAATAAATCCAAGCAAAGGAAGCTTTGAGTCCCTGCATTTAATTTTTTTTAATGTTTATTTATTTTTGAGAGAGAGAGAGAGTGTAAGCGGGGGAAGGGCAGAGAGAGAGAGGGAGGCAGACTCTGAAGCAGGATCCAGTCTCTGAGCTCCAAGCTGTCAGCACAGATCCCAACACAGGGCTCGAACCCACAAACCATGAGATCATGACCTGAGCTGAATTTGGATCCTTAACCAACTGAGCGACTCAGATGGGTATGTTTAAAAACAGGATCCCTGGAGGGGCACCTGGGTGGCTCAGTCGGTTGAGTGTCCAACTTCAGTTCAGGTCATGACTTCCCAGTTCATGAGTTCAAGCCTCATGTCAGGCTCTGTGCTGACAGCTTGGAGCCTGCTTCTGATTCTGTGTCTCCCTCTCTCTCTCTCTGCCCCTCCCCCACTCATGCTTTTCTCTCTCTCTCAAAAATAAATAAATATTTTTTAAAAAATTTTTAAAAATAAATAAAAACAGGATCCCTGGGGTGCCTGGGTGGCTCAGTCAGTTGAGTGTCCAACTTTGGTCCACGTTATGATCTCACAGTTCATGGGTTTGAGTCCTATGTTGGGCTCCCTGCTGTCAGTGTGGAGCCCCCTATGGATCTTCTGTCCCCGTCTCTCTGCCCTTCCCTTGCTCAATCTCTCTCTCTCTAAAAAATAACAAACATTTACAAGAAATAATTTTTAAAAAAAAGTATCCCTCACTCTACTTTTTGTCCCTCAAAATTCACTTTTCCAAGATGACTTATGCATTCACTTGACCCAGTTATGCATTCTGCTGCTCTAGCCACTCTTCAAGGTAGGCTTGGCTTCTCTAACCTTAGCCATTTTGTCTGTCCAAGCTACCCTGACTATGCCAATGTCTTTCCATCTGGCCTAGCTATTTCAGTTAAAACAGATACTAGAAGTAACTAAGCTTATCCTTCAAGTAAGCTTCTTATTTGTGTTTCTGACTTCACCCTATTCAGATGCCTAGTTCTTTTTTTTTTTTTTTTTCAGAACAGTAGTATTCAAAAATAATAATAATAAAAAGAAAAGAAAAAAATAGCACTGGAACCGTATTTCCACACGTATCTACCAAATTAACCCAGCAAGCAAGTAAACAAAAAGAAGTTAAAAGCGATACTGTTCTCTTATGGAGTCTTACCTCCTCACTTCTGATTTATCTCACAAATTAGTGCATTGGGCAGAAGCACAACTGATTTGGATACCAGTGACCTAGAACAACGGGTGGTAAACTAGGGACCATGGTTCAAATGCAGTCCAATGACTGTTTTTGTACAGCTCTTGAGCTCTGGATGCTTTTAAACATTTTCAATGCTTGGAAAAAAGTCAAAAGAAGAAGAATATTTCTTGACATATGAAAAGTATATTGAATTAAAAGTTAAGTGTCTGTAGACAGAAATGTATTAAAATATGTCCAGGTTCATTTGTTTATGTGTGATTTACAACATTGGAGCTGAATAATTACAACCAATACCCTATGATCCACAAACACTAAAACATTTACTGCCTGTATCTTTATAGAAAAATGTTGTCGATTACTAGCATAGAATATGATGGGCTCTCACAGTTGTTCACTCCCAGAAATCATTCTGTACTTTGAGATATGTGACATTCAACTATATTCAACCTTAAGTAACTAAAACAAATTGAAAGAGAAATTATGTATTCTAGTACATGTAGTAATTAGGGTACCAACAGCTTAAGGAATAGCTATGGTGAAACAAAATGCTTCAAGTTAAGGGAAAAAAAATCATAGTTGAAAGTACCATTATTTAATTTTATCAATAGAATATTGATCAGTAGAATATTTTAGCCATTTTGCTGAACATCCATATTTTGAAGGCATATCGTTTCAGAAATTGTGAACCTGAGGCTCCTGGTATTGATCTTCTGCTAGTCTATTTAGGGCAACTCTAGGGCACAGGAAACATCCCAGGTCATTTCACTTGTCCATTGCCTCTTGCATATGGCTGAGGGAATAGTTATACTATGTGTTAATCCACACCCTCTTCTGATCACTACATGGTTAGTTTTATGAAAGATATATGACCAAAGGAAATATGCATTAGAAATTAATTTATTTAACAAATCTAAAGAAATTCCATTGAGGCATTTTGACAGATAGAAATGGTAATTGTAGTACATATTTAAGATGGAAGGTAAAGTCTAAACAGAAACCCATTAATGTGAGGATACACTATATATTTTGAAAATATACATTTCTAAGTGATTAGAATAGAGGGCACATATATAAAAATTAATTAGGAAACATAAGAATATATGAAATGTGAAAATAATTTGCTAAAGCAGTAGAGAATCCCTCCAATTTTTATTAGGTAGAGGGATACGATCAGATCTGTGCTTTAGAATTACATTGGACATCACAATCCATTGAGATCTTGAACACAATATTTGAACTCCTTATGTTTGTTTTTAATTTACAGTGTTATAGTAGTGAGCTTTGCAGTACTCTATGGGTTCATCTGGCACTGGCAATTTGGTCTGGGTGTCATACAGTTTCATATCATATATAGTCAGTAAAGTATCCTTAGGGGAGTGTGGGGATTTCAAACCAGTGGAAATGGTGGTCCATCTTTCATTTCTTCTAGCATTTGGTTCACTGTATCTATTGACATTCATGCCTACCTGATAGTGGATTCATGAATTCTATTATCCAACTTTAAGCTTAACTTTACAAAATGGACGAATGCTTTACCAAATATTTGAAGTTCATTGTAATAAAGCAAGCATAAGCAATCAACAAAAATGACAGCAATGCCACAGAATTAATCATAAACTGTCGGTTGCCAGTATAATGAGGTCAGACAATTATGATCTGATCTGCCTATAAGTTGGCCAAAAACAAATTATTAAGAGGACAATTTGGTGTATACAAAAAATACCTACTATTATTAATGATACAAATTTGTAATCATGCTCAGGAGGCAATTTAAAATAGGATTTTATCTTCATCTCACCATTCAAGCGTATCTATTATGTCATGTTGCATCATGTAAAAAATGTATTAGTACAACAATGCAATACTCAATGTTAGCAATAAATGCCACTATGAATATTAGAGGCCAACTTGACTTCACAAACCTTTTACTGCTAGGTGTGAGTAATGAAACACTTTTGAATATAGTAAAGATGATAGATCCTCAAGAAGTGACCTAAAATGAAGAGACATTTGGAAAATAGTTTCCTTGGCCCTGGTATAAATTGAGATGGTGGCAATTATGAAGGAAAGGAGGTCACATTTGCCAGGAATCTAGCGGACGGCATGGATGAGATGTGGTCAGCACAATGAAGCCTACAGCATGAATGTCGGATGCCTTGATATGTGTGCAGTGAAACCAAGTAGGGAAAAGAAGCTGAACTTAGGAGCAGTTCCTTTTTATCTTTATTTTTGACAGAATTATTTAACAATTGATTTCACTGTTTTCACTAATTACTTCCTTGAATAGAATCTGGGGGTCTAAAGTAATCCCTGAAAAGTGAAAAACTAACAAAGAATTAATTGACCTATATTTTCAATAATGATCTCCTCATGAAATATAGAACAGATGTTTTCTGTTTTAAGTTATGTGTATGCATGTTATTTCTCACTTGCCATGCTGTAAGAAGGATTGTTTTAACAGATTTTTAATTTTGATAAATATAATACACACTTTTAGAAGTTGTCATTTTATGTTACTTTGTATTACAAGATTCCCACTCAGAACTGTATTTAAAAGCTTGCAACTCCTAAGAGTGAAAATGGCTCTAAAAGTAATATCCAGATACTTATATCTTTGTTTAAAGTAGCATGTGGTTTAACTACATGTAACATGTAGTTTAACTACACGTATTAGGTAGCTGTAATAGTTTAAGCTTCAACACAAAACTTTCTATATAATTTGATTTCTTTATATCTGTTAGTTGTATGTACTTGGCATGTTTGGATTGTTGCTTTATATGCATACAAGTAGTATTGTTTTCATATAGGACTGAGCTCTGTGTAGTACAACATTTTAGTGTAAAACTTCTATTTCAAAATTTTCTATACAAGGTAGAGAAGTGCTTTTATCAATAAGAAAGAAGTGATAATAATTGTGAAAATGATGTAGACCAACAGTGTTATTTTTATATGCTACTGTTTGAAATCATACTTAGGGACCTCTCAGTCCTTTCTGTAGGGAATCCAGTAATTAATGCTGTTTTCTCTTTGATCTACTTGCAAGGAAGTTCATGTGTGACCCCCTTCTATTAACTTAAAAGTGTTAGGTGCCATGTGTACTTCTGAACTCAGCTTTATATATTTTATCCTGATTTTTTTTTCTCTGAATATATATTGCTATATTTATTATTGTAAGCCATCTAAAACCAATTGTGCAAAAATTTTATATAAATACATAAATGGTATTATACCTTCACAGAGAAAAATATATTAATTATGCCTATAATGTTTTTATTTTGTATAATTTTGTCCATGACACTGTGGCTAATAGTGGCCTTTTACACAAAAAGTGCACAAACACTGGATATAATCCAAATTTCAAATTTAAAAGAACTATAAAAGTGTCATTCCTTCAATTTTACAAACAGTAATAGGTGTTTTTCCCATATTGTAAAAGTAATGCATGAAATTATAGGAAATTTTCAAATAAGATAATAGAAAATAGACAGCTAGCCTTCCCAGTGATATGTTGATGCATTACTTTGTATTCATTTGGGCATGTGTAAGTGTGTGTATGTGAACTTAAAGATACTTGCAAATCTGAGTGCACGTTTTTCTGGATGATGTTTAAAAAGTTCGTACAGAACAGTCACTGTTTTCTTATCCATACCTAACCTCTTAAGACTTTTTTTGAAGTTTTAAGTTTATTTATTTGTTTAATTTGAGAGAGGGAGAGAGAGAATCCCAGGCTGACAGCACAGAGACCAACACAGGGCTTGATTCCACAGACTGTGAGATCATTACCTGAGTCAAAATCAAGGGTCTGACACTTTACCAACTGAGCCACCCAGGTGCCCCCCTTAGTACTTTTTTCATCAAGCTTCTGCCAAGTGCCAACTTGGTTTTGATAGTAACAACAATTTTATTTGTGCATTCACGTTTCATTGTTTTAAATAGACTCTAATTAAAACTTATAGTTCCAATAAAAAGTACACCTTGCATAGATAATTTTGAGGAATACAGAACTGAATCTTGGTAAGAAATTAATCCAACCAGTGGAAGTGAGTATGGGTGGGCTTCTTAGAGAAAAGCCCATAGGCTGTAAGATTGAGCTACCACTGGACATCAGTAGGTGAGTTTTTAAGGTTATTCTTTATTGTATTTAGCTGGAAAGAGAAATTTTAAAATGAAATGCTAGGATCCACTGTATATTAAGATTCACCTTTATTCAGATATTTGCTCTATAATTTACTTAATTTTACCTTACAAACAAAACTTGAGAAATGTCATTGATTAGGTGTAAGATGTGAAAAATAGGAGAACAAAAACAAGTTACTGGGTTAAAATACATTTAGGGGAAATAAGTGTACCCTCTTTTATCAACTTTTATATTTGACATCATTTACTTAATAATCATTTACAAGTAATTATGTAATTTTCCACAGAAAAGTTTTATTAAATCATTCTTTAATTTTAAGATATGGGAAGTTAAATAATAAGCAGTATTTTAGATGTACAGTGGAATGTTTTTTATTCTTTGCAAGATATACACAGTTTTTAAATTCTGTCTCATAGATTTCTAAAACTCCTAGTTTATTTATCTTAGTTTATTTATAAATCTTAGTTTATTTATCTTTCAGATGAGCATTGTTCCTAACATATTATATATTAAGGACATTTACATTTGAATTTCTGAATTCTTGTTCTGCATAATTTACAATCTAAATGTTGCATCAGTAGGTTATTTCTTTTCTTTCTTAAGTGTATTCATTTTTGAGAGAGAGAGAGAGAGGGAATGGGGAGGGGCAGAGAGAGAGGGAGACAGAGAGAATCCCAAGCAGGCCCCATGCTGTCAGCTCAGAGCCTAATGTGGGGCTCACACTCATAAATTGGGAGGTCATGGCCTGAGCTGAAATCAGGAGTCAGGTGCTTAACTAACTGAGCAACCCAGGTGCCCCTTGAAAATTTCAAACATACATATAACTGTAGTCTTAGAAGGAGAATAGAAAGAATGGGACAAATGCAATACTTGATATTTTACTGAATTTTTAAAGAGTTTTTCAAAAACTTGAGAGATAATGATCAGGATGATTAAACAAACTACCAGCAGAAAAACTGTGGAGAAAGCTCAGAAATAACCATTCAAAACTGTTGTGGGAAGACATCCAGTTTCATGGTCAATATTTCTGAAAAGAATAAAAAGTGAACTCTTACATTATGCCTAATATATACTTAAGATGTCTTTATGTATTGATAGAGCATTTCTCCTAGAAATTTTGAAATTGAATTGGAGAAAAGAATATTCAAAACTAAAGCAAAATAACAGTCAATTATTAACTCTAAGAAGAAATATATATATGTATAAAGAAAGGAATGTCATCATCTGTGAAGCAGTGCTTTTTTTTTTTTTTTTTTTTTTTTGTAAGTACAGGGAGAAAAGTGTGTTTTGAGTGCATGTTATAAAAAAAGGTAAATCCTCTTTTTTTTTAGTAAATATTAAACAATGAATGCCTACTAATAAAAATAATGACAATATAAGCATATTATTTTAAAATATGGAAGAAAGAAAATGTTGAAAAAGATTAAATAGTTGACATATATTTTTATTCTAGTGAAAGGGAAGCAGGAGGGCAAAAATACAAAGTGGAGTATGCTGGGGGGAACACAGTCTCTCTTCCTCTTATAAGTCTTTATCTTATCCTCTGTAAGTGAATAATAATAGTTCTTACCTTATCTTTTTTTTCTTTTTTTTAAGGCTCAAGTCATACAAAAATGTCAGTGTATTGTCACAAAGTAAATGCTTATTAAGTGCTAGTTATTATAATCAGTAGATTAGTAGAGGTAAAATAGAAAGATTATAGTATTATTCAGAATTAAGACTTTATTCTTATGTTTAATGTCACTATGTGTATTTTGCAAGCAAGTTGGCAAATTAACATATAACGTGTAAAGAGTATACGTATGTTCATCATCCATGACTTTCTTTACCCTCCTCCTTATGTTTCGTTTCTCTGATATGTATGTCTGAGAGTTTGGCTAATGGATCATAATCTTGATTCTTTCTACATTTCAACCTTGAGCATTCTTTAAATTGGCAATATCACCTCTCAACTATCCCATGATATTCTGTCTTCCAGAAATCACAAGTGGGCTGATATCTTCAGTTCTAGGACTGGGGTACACAAAATAAAGAGCCGTACCAGTCTGTATCTGTGACACCACTAATTTTCAACTCACATGTAACTGCATTCCACATGCATTTTCTCCCTAAGCTGCATTTCATTGGTTAATAGTGATTAATGTAATGTAATTTTAAATAAAAGTTTAAGCAAAAACACAGTATCATAGAAGCACTTGAAGTAATGAAATTGTTTCCTTTATTGCAAATTTTATTTTAAACCTCCCAATTATCATCTTCATTGACAATATAATCAGGACTTAATGCTGAGTTGCTGTTAATTTTTAATGCTGCTTATGTTGTTTAATACAGTGTATAATTTGGCACTGAATCTTCTAGTAGAACTAAGCTTTGACATCCTCTACAATCCTCCACGCAAAACTAATATTTTTAATCAATTAACACCATTCCTGTCCCTACCCCCACCTGCATTTCATCTTAGGATGTATTACAACAGTGAAGATTGCTTAACATTTTAGAATATTTATAAATGGGATTTCACTTTTAGAAAGTCAAAATCATTAGAAAGATAGTAAAATTTTCTCCCAAGATTAAAAAGAAATCATAGTTATAAAGTATTATAGCTGAAAATAACTCGACTTCTCTGCAAATTTTCAACTATAGACTTCAGTTAATCAAGATGTGTCACTGCCTCTAACTGCTCTGCATGAAGCTGAATATTTAGAATAAGGGTCTATCTTTTTAGAAAAAAAAAAAAGAATCATTGTGAAAGTATAGTTCATTTATATCCTCAGAGATATTTTACCAACATGGTGCTTGGGTATCAGTTTTCCTATGACTCTCACCTTGAGTTAAGGATGCTTTTCTTGAGGCTTAAGCTTATTAAGACCAACTAATGTTTTCAAAGGGGTGCATAGCTCCCATTCCCTTGGGAATATATGGGTGCCTGTCTAGTCTGAATTTCAAATACTGACAGAGAATCATAATTATAATATAGTTGCAGTTTCATGAATATTCAATTACTCCATAAAAAGAATTAACTTGAGCCATAGATCAGTTACATGAACATTGATAAACTCCTTTAGCAAGTATGATATTTTCAGGGAACAAATTCAGGTACAAGAGAAATGTAATTTTCTTTTCTTTTTTCTATAATTGAAATTAACCATTCTGTGTGATAGCAGAGAATTTAACGCCCAGTTTCTCTGTTATTTTAGGTTTAAACTCCATCGTAGCTTGTGCTCATCTTTTCTGCTCTCACCTTTTCTTTCCTAGGTGGCATCTAAATCTCAGTGAATGGGATGAGGTGGTTTCTATGACTTGCATAATGCTGTTGCTTGAAAGAAGCTCCCAGCATTACGTTTTTCATCCTCCATTGTGTGACTCACCCACTGGGCCCTTACATTACCTAATTACACAAGGTTGATATTTGCCACCAAGAAGTCTATGTTCCCACTTGGTCACTAGCTCTACTGTCCATTCTAGCATTGGAGAATTACTCTCCTGGTCTGTACTTAAGATCTGTTTGGGATAAAGCTGTTCATAACATTCCATGCTGTTCATAACCACACAGGAAGAAAACCATGGCTGCTCACTGCAACATACTGGGTTTACATGTAGTTTATGAAAGGCCCCCTCACGTTCTTTAGATAGCAATCTGCTCTTTTCTTCCATATCCTGAATATGTGGGAGACTCTGTGGGTTGTGAACCAGACAAAAGGTGAGGCACAATTCATTTCTACCCTTAAATAAACATATATGGGAATTTTGTTCCACTCCCCAGCTTACTCTGGATGTCCTGCAGATGCAAAGCTTCTGATCAGACTTTAACTCTTTTATGTTCTATCCCAACTCCCTTCTTTCTCTAGTTTGTAGGAGTTTGTTTAGGGGGAAGATTGTAATGTCAACCAGGGTAAGGGGAAAACAAAGAAAGAGAACACCACAAGTGTACTAATGTCTTTCCATATTACAGAGCCGTTCTTATTGAAAGTTATGCTCAGGATTAAAATACTAAGAGTGTATTCATATACGAGATGTGATTGAGTGTCTTGTTTTGAAATTTCCCCATTGACTATCACTGATAGAAATTATTACTGGAAAATGAATACTGCATTTTAACAACATCAGTAGTGGTACTCCCCTCAGTCACAACCTTTAGGTCATCAAATGTAAAAATTCAAAGTCAAAAAAAAAAAATTGAAAGTTCAGAAAGTGAGAAGAAAGAAAAGAAAGGTAAAGAAGAAAAGGAATGCTGGAGCCCTATGACTTGTTTATTTATGCCTGTGTCTCTTCAAGTTGTCTTTAACCAACATTCATGTGATTCATCAAGTTCTACTTGCCCCCGACCGATCCTATTGCCTCATACCTATTTGCTTGCACTGTCCCCTTTACTCATGTTATTGGTGTTCCCTTTTTAAAGCTCATGCATAGTGCTTTATAGAAACCTGTTAATATATTTTTGTATTGTTTTAGTATATATTGTGTGTCTGGTGAATATAGTATGAGTGAAATACATACATATATATATATATATATATATATATATATATATATATATATATATTAGTATTTTATAATTTAAAATACAGGTTACAAAGTTTTAAAGACATTTAGCTTGCTGGAGTGTTTAGGTGAAGAACCTGGTCAGAGTTCTTTTGCCAGAAGTTCCGGGTGGTTTGGAGTTGAGATGCAAGAACAGAAATACAAATTGAGATTAAGATGATTCGTAGGTCGGGGCACCTGGGTGGCTCAGTCGGTTAAACATTTGACTTTGGCTCAGGTCAGGATCTTCAGGTTTGTGAGCTCAAGCCCTACATCAGGCTCTGCACTGACAGCTCGGAGCCTGGAGCCTGCTTCAGATTCTGTGTCTCCCTGTCTTCCCCTCCCCTGCTTGCACTCATTCTCTTTCTCTCAAAAATAAACATTAAAAAAAATAATAATAAAATAATAATAATAATAATAAAGATGTTCATAGGTCAAGGTTAAGAGTAAAAGAGTAGGTTCAAGAGACTCAAAATTTAAGGTCAGAGTCAATAACTGGGGGCTCAGTTCCTGGTTAGACCTCCGGGCTTGAGAAGATCAAGGTTAGGTTCTGTTGAAACAATGTAACATGGTGATTAAAGTATTCAGCTGGCCATCCTCAGGTCATCCAGTCATCCAGGTCATCCAAATCCTCATTTGTAAGTCCTTCTTTGGACATGTAGTGTGTCACAAAGGAAAGTGAAATGCACTTAGGATCTTAGTGCCTCAGATGAACTGAGCAGGATGCACTTTACCAACCACCTCATATGTACAAAACTTGAAGAATACCTAGAAAATAGTGAAAATTGGGGGGAAAATTACCTATTATCTGTTGATATGCTTTGTAGAACAGGCCCTGGGTCTGGAAATGACCCCTGAAATGATGTCTGCATCACTAAAATCAGTTTTATAGGAAATTAGAGAAAAAAGGTGGGAAGAATGAAAAGAGAGCTGTCATAACTATGATTTTAATTTTTTAGAACATTAATGTTAATTTATCTTTGAAAAAATTAATATTGTAAGAAGAAATGGTTGTATTTCTAATTTTGGAATATATAATTTACAATTTTTTAGATTAAGCAATTTTATATTTCTAAGTTGAGTCACAAGTTGGTTTTAAAATTATTTCTTAACACTTTCTGCTAAGGGTCAGATTAATGTAATTTAATTGCATTTAACTATCATATTTGTATCTTCTCTCTAATAGGGTTTTGATAAAAAAATAAAGTGATATGGTGCATATGTACCAAATTTAATTTTATATTGTTTCCATTTTAGGTAAAATGCAAAAGTAATTGCACAAAGTTAATTACATTTAAATTCACAGAAACATGATTTTTTTATAGCAAAAGAAATAGAGGCAGCCGGAATATAAGAGTAGATAAATTAGAGTACATAAGCATTAATAATGTTTATTTAACCACCCACCCTTGTTCTTTAATACAATATTCTTTAACATAAAACAGAAGATGTGGGTGGATTGTTTACTTGTTTTCTATTTCATAGTCTAAGGAGAAATATATGCAAGTAATTACCATGCTCAGAAAAGAAAACCATTCACATGGAAAATGAAATTTGAAAAACAATGTGCGTATATTTCAGCTCTAATAGTGCAAAGAACTTGCAGTCATTTTACTTAAAGTGTGAAATACAGGTTCTTGAGCATTTATATTCTCTATAAATTATGCTATCTATTATGTATAGAATAAATGTTTGAAAAACACTATATTTTATTTTGCATATTTAAATTATGGTATAATTTGTTTCCATTTTGCATATATATATGTATATATATATACATGTATATATATATACATATATATGTGTATATATATATACACACACACATATATATATATATGCCTCTCATCTTATGATATTTAAATAGGGGAGGGATAAGAGAACCAAGTAAAAGAAGTTTGTACTGTTGTACTCGGCCACCTGGGGGACTCAGTCAGGTAAGCGTCCAACTCAGTTTCAGTTCAGGTCATGATCTCATGGTTTGTGGGTTTGAGCCCTGTTTAGGCGTCTTTGCTGACAGCAAGGAGCCTGCTTGGGATTCTCTGTGTTTCCCTCTTTTTCTGCCTCTCCCCCATGCTCTCTCTCAAAATAAATAAACTTAAAAAAAAAGTTTGTACTAAGGTAAACATTATTAGAATCAATCTGTTTCTGAGGGTACACATTCCTAGGGAATGATGATAATCACTGTCATAATAAAAAATAATAATAACCCAACTTTCTTTCTTTTAAGATATCACAACTTTTTTATAAAAATCTTGTTCTGTCCATGTGATTTGACTAGGTAAAAATCACACATCCTGCCCCAGAGGAAAAAATAACTCAGACCGTATCTTTTATGCCCTTCCAACTTAGTAGGTATGGGTTTGATTCAGGACACATGTCTCAACAGGCCGTAATTTCCTTGCTCTTTAGGGAAGTTTAAAAAAATGTTGTTTATCATCTGGAAATTTCCAACAATAAAGAACAAATTAAACAAGCTGCTGGAGATCATTGTTCCTACCAAGTGAAGATAGCCCACTTGATGAAGCCCACATGGAAAAACAGACAAAGAGCTGAAGACAAAGAGGTACTCCAATGACAGTTTGAGATTTAGATTTAGCAGAGGCAGGGCTATTTCTGTTCTCTGGATTTTCAATATACTTGAATAAATCACTTCATTTTTGCTTAATTCAATGTGAGTTGAATTTCTTAAACTAGCAACTAAAAAAGTGGTCCTGATTGGAGTATGATTAATTTGGGTATAGAATTGTGTTAAGTGTTCACACAAATTGTTGTGTTAAATTTCACGTCTTGAGTTGTTAAGTTGGGGAAATGTAAAGAAACAGAAAGTTACTGAAAGATCCGTAACTGATCAAAGGAGGAATGAAATCAGACAAGTGAAAAGATACTTTTTTAGCAATCGGATGGAATTAATAAACTATTGATGAATGACATCCTCTGTAACTTTTTATCTCTCCATTTCTGTAATACTAAGATGATACAACTACTTTCTCTTTCCTGCATCTTTTAACGTCCTTCTCATCATCATCTTTCTTTTTCCATTTTAATTGATGGGCATTGTCACTATGCTCACTTCAAAATGCCTGAAACATTTCTATTGCTCTTATGTCTCTTCTGCCTTAATTAGTGGTGAGGAAGAAGCTTTAAAAAATAAATATTCAAAAATAGGTTATATTTGACCAAAATATTACATAATGCAATGCAGGCTATTTTCTCAAAATCTGTTAGTGCCATTGTGATAATTTCCTATGAATATGAAAACTGCATCTTTTATTCTTTGTACTGTTCTTTATCCAAGTGATTCTGAGATGTTTAGTTAATGAATGTTCATAAGTAATGATTCACACAATATATTTTTTTTTCTTTTATTTCTTTTCTTCTCTTTTTTTACTTCCCATTTTGAAATAATTTTAGACATAGAGTAAGTTGATTTCTGGTGCACATATCACTTTGTTTTCTGTAATGTCAACATCTAACATCATTATGGGACATTTGGCAAAACTAATAATTTAATGTTGGTATTAATTAAACTATAGGCATAATTAACTAAACTACAGCATTATTCAGATTTCACAAGTTTTTTTTTTTTTTTTTTTTTTTCCTTTTTCACTAATGTCCTTTTTTTTCCTTCCAGAATTTCACATTGCATTTAGCTGTCATGTCTCACCTAAGTCTCCTCTAATGTGTAATAGTTCTTTAGTCTCTCCTTGTATTTCATGATTTAACATTTTCAAGAATGCTGGCTACTTATTTTATAGAATGTTTGCAATTTGGGTTGATCTCATGTTTTCTCATAATTAGATTGAGATGATGTATTTGGGGCAAGAGTAACAAAAAAGTGATGTAGCTTTTCCAGGCCATACATGTTCTTGTTATATCTCACTTGAAATTGACCTGATAACTTGGTTAAAGTGAAGTCCACATTAAAGCTATCATCTATCCCCTTGTATTGATGAATAACTTGAGAAAATACCAATTTCTTGATTCTTTTCAAACTTTTTTCTACTTTCTCAAATTCGTTTTGGATTTTATTATTTACTTACTTCTCTATACAAATGTTAGAATCAGTTTGTCCATATCTATGAAAATACTGCTGGGATTTTGATTGGGATGGAATTGAATCCCTAGATCTATTTGTGGAGAAATGACATTTTAACAATATCAAGTTTTCCAGTACATGAACACAATATATTTCTCTATTTATTTAGATTTTCTTTTATTTATTTTATTAGTGCTTTTCAGTTTTTAGCACACAAATTATGCACATATTTTTAGGTTATACCTAAATATTTCATTTTTTTGTGATGTTATTTTAGATGGTATTTTTGTATTTCAAATTTTAATTGAACATTGCTAATTTTTATAAATGTAATTCATTTTTCTACATTGACCTTGTCATGTACCTTTGCTAAAATTCAACTATTAGTTCTAGAAGATTTTTCTGTAGATTATTTGGAATTTTCTATGTAGACAGTCATGGTCAATAAATAGTACAATTTTAATTCTTTCTATTCTGTACGTCTTTTATTTAATTTTCTTGTTTTATTGCATTGCCTAGGACTTCTAGTACATGTTAAATAGAAATGATGAGAGAGTATCTTCCTGCTTTGTTTTTGAACTTGGGGGAAAATGAGCCAGTAATTGATCATTTAGTGTCATATTATCTCTACATGTTTTTTTTTTCCCCATGTTTTTTTATATGCCCATTACTGGGTTAAGTTAGTTCTTCTGTATTTAAAAATTGCCTCAGTCTGAGAGTTTATATCATCAATGCATGTTAAATTTTTTCAAATAATTTTTGGATCAATTGAGATAATCATATGTGTTTTTTTTCTATAGAAATATGGCACCTGGCTGGCTCAGTTGGTAGACCATGCAACTCTTGATCTCTGGTTTGTGAGTTTGAGCCTCACATTGGATGTAGAGATTCGCATTCATAGATTAAACCCCACCTAGTATAGCTGTATTGTTATTTTTATATATTGCTAAATTTTATTTGCTAGTATTTATTGAGGAGTTTTGTGTCTGTTTGTTTATTTCCTCCCTCCCCACCTTCCTTTGGGAAGGAGATCACACCAAACCTTGTGTTTGCCACAGTGTATAAAATAAACATCTTTATTAATCAGAGTGTGTCTTCAAATAGCATTATACCGCTTCATATGTAATATAATAACACAGATATATCTAATTTCTCCTCAACATTCTTTGTGCTATGGATGTAATATTTTATTTTTATATACACTGTAAGGATATATTACATTGCTACTTTTTCACTATATACACTTACTTTTATTTAATGAAAAATAAGAAATAAGTGAACTGTATTTTACTTTATTCCATTTGTAGCATTATTAATTTATTTATGTAGATTCAAACTTTTTTCTGACATTTCCTTCTGTTTGAAAAGTTTCTTTCACATTTCTTGTAATTTAGGTATTTTGACAGTAGACTTTACTATTTTTGTCTGAAAAGTCTTTATTTTTCCTTCATTTTTTAAGTGCTTGCATATAACTGTGTTTTAATAAATTGTTTTAGATTTACAGAAAAAATTCAGAGATAAATAGAATTCTCGTGTACTCTCACACTTATCTACTCCTATTACCAACACCTTCATTAATATTGTACATTCTTCACAATTACTGAACTCATATTGAGACATTTTTAACTAAAGTCTGTAAATTATTCAGATTTTTTTTTTTTGTTTTAATCCATTGTCCTTTTTCTGTTCCATGATCACCACATTAAATTTAATTTTAATGTTTTCTTAGCTATCTCTTGGCTGTGACAGTTTCTCAGACTTTCCTTATTTTTGATATCTTGACATTTTTTGAAGAGTACTGGCCAGATATTTTGTAGAATGTGTATTAACTGGGATGTCTTTCTTATTATTAGACTGGTTATTGGGTTTGGGGTATAGGCTGCAGAAGTAAATTTCTATTCTCATCACATCACTTTGAAGAGTACATACTATCAACATGAATTATCACTCTTGATGTTAACCTTGATCACCAGACTGAAGATGAGATTGTCAGCTTTCTCCACTCTAAATATAATCTTTTTGTCCCTTCTCTGTGTCTGTGTGCAGGCATCACTTCGATATTTGGGGATTTATGCCATGCCTCCTTGAGGAGGAATGATATACATATGTATTTTCAATTCTGCCTGAGATATTTGTCTAGTCTCCCTCATTTATCTTTTTATCTCATCATTATTTACAGCAGTATGGACTCAGGGATATTTCTTTTGTGCTTATCAAATTTTCCAACATTGCTCTTAGGAAGTCTTTCACTTAGCTCTTGTGTGTCCCTTTGATATATCCTTGTTATTGTAAGTTTTAAGTACTCTTTTATTTTGGTACTAAACTATACTTCAGGCTCATGTTGCCTCATGTCAGAAACAGCCATATCTGTAAAAAGTCTTGGTTCCTTTTATCAGAAAATTGTATTGGAACTCAAAATCTGAGTGTTAGGTGTACTCTGTGATCCTGGGTCATTATTGCTTCTGGGCTTTTCAGCTCATAGATTAAGGAAATATATGTGGGTATACTAATCTGTGTGTATATATATACGTATCTATAAATCTTCCCATATTTAATCACATACATATATATTAAGACAAACGTGTGATATCCCCAACTCTAACCCATTACCTCATGTACACTGTAACCTAAATGGGAAAGTCATTTTATCAACTAGAGTATAGTATAGTTCCTAGTAATACAGAGATTTTTCTATTTTCTTCTAGATGCAGTGGGTTTTCATAGGTACCCTAAGATAACCAGTATTTTAATCTCCCCACAACCACCACAAAGTTAAGATTTTTTGTTCCATAGAAGAGATAAGACAGGAGGATCCAAGTGGAATTTTGTGCCCTACCACAGTGGCCCTTGCCTCCTTTTCCCAGCATTCCCCTGAGTAATACTATCTCAGGACTCTCCCTAATAATTTTTTGTGATTAGAACCTTGAAGGAAAAAAAAAATGTGATATATTTTTGCCCACCTGGGCTTCACAATCTCTTGACAGCCTATATTTTGCCTCCTGTACCTTTTAACTATTCAAGCTGAATTTTTCTGACCAGTTTTCTGCTGTGTCAGCTCTGGGAAAATGGGTTCTTATGTCGAATTTCTCCCTATGGGTGCCTCTTTTTAGATTTTGGAGTAATTTGTTGCCCTGTGATGCCAGCTCTATGTTAAGTTGAAGAAAAATGTAATCTTTTAGTTTGTCTGGCTTTAAGTTTTGTTGTTGTTGTTGCTGTTGTTGTTGTTTAATATATGGATGGGAGGGGCTACACTCTTTCTAGCTCTCTGCGTCTCTTAGTGGTCACAACATACACCACCTTTAGGAAAGGAAACTCCAGGTATTCTTTGTTCCATCAGAGTGGTATAATTTGGTGGCAAATAATTATAGTCATTTCACAAATGGAACAAAAGACATAGTCCACGCCTCTGCTACCAAATTAAACAGATTATAACCTACTCTCCAAGTGAGTCCTAACTTATTACGGTAATAGAGCTACAGGGAATCTAAAGCTACTGTTTTTCATTGCACTACTTATATGAGATAGACATGCTACCTTCAGAACTCTGAGTTTATTATGTGCCTGACACTGTTCTTGTATTGTCTTACTTAACCCTTATAGCAAACATATAAAGTAGGCAACAGGAAAATAAGGCTTAGAATTAAAAAAAAAAAAAAAAATCGCCCAGAGTTGACCTTCTAGCAAATAGTATGGATGAGATGTGAACCAAAGCAACTTCATATCCTACACACTTAAACATGGAATTCCTCTTCCTTTCCTGAAGTAACCTTAAATAGTCATACTACTTGACTTTTCATTTCATTCATACTGGTGAATGAAAATAAAATCTTTCGCCTATGTTCTGAGTCACCGGCCACACTTTTGGAAGATGAATAGAGGATAGTTTTATCTATTTTGCAAACTCCAGAAAAGTTGTCTCTGTGAAGTTTTTGAAATTGCTTTTTGTGCTGGCCCTAATAAAACAAATGTTAGTGTTTTGGTGTGCTTATGTAGAATGTGTGTGCTGAAATATAGTCTTGGTTAGGTTTCTGTTTTTAGATACTAGTCAGCTAGTCAGCTTTTCCTTGTATGGTGGATGACTTTTTCGCGATTAATTACTAATGTGATCCTCAATTGTGTAGAATAATACGCTGGATAAAAATTAATGTTAATGAGTAAAAGTGACCAATATTTGACCTCTTTTCATAAAGTCTTAATTGAACAATAAGTAGTTATCCTGAAATAATCATGGACTCCAATGGGACCATGGTTGAGATGGTAATTGCTATATTAGGCTGATTGATTAAGGTTATGAAAAGTTATTAGTGTGAGGGTGAAGGGTCACAAATTTACCTTGTCCTTAGTTTAATTTGAATTCTGTCAATAAAAGGAGAAATAATTGTAGTACTCATATTTTATAAAAAATCATTTTCTCTTCTAAGTAATGTCTTTTCATTCTATAAGCAATTAATCCAGAAATAAATTGCTGCCCACAACCATCACAGAGAGCTTTGTCTTATAATGTTTTCTACTTTTTGTTTTCCCCTAGTAAGTTAGTCAGTCTGTTGACATAAACTATCACCAATTATATGCAAAGAAATTCAAAGCTCAGGATTATTGAATAATTACTTATTCTAACTTCATTAAAAGTTGGTAAAGAGGGAACTAACACTTAGTCATCACTTCTATACACTGTAGAATGTTCTAGATATTTTACCTGGATTTTACTATAGTAAAATTTGAGAAGATAAATTCTATTATCTCTATTTTATAGAGAAGGAAACCAAATATCAAAAGAGGTTATGAAACTTGGATAAGTTAACACAGATTTTTTTTTAAGTGTCATTTAACAGTGTCTCATCTTCTCTAATTCATAGCCAAAATAAGTTCCAAAATTCCTTTTCAAAATTATTTGTGTGATGTTAAAAACTTATTAGTTTCTCCTAGTTTTTTTAATCAGTACACCATAGAATAGTTGTTGTATGGAGCAAAATACAGTACAAAATTTTTCAGTAAACACATAGGAGTAGTAATTTATCTGACATCTCAATATAAAAGAGTTATCCCTTAATGTCTTTTGGCAAAACTGTTAGCTTGTGGAAACATGTGATATTCATGGCTGGAGGTGTTAATAAGGCATCTCTGGAGATTTCCACCATAATTAGCAGTAATCACCCATCAAAATAAAACCAGACAAAAGTAAAGAGCAAGAGAGAGAGAATGAAAGACAGACAAAGAGGAGGGCAGGGAGGGAGGGAAGGAATAAAAATACAAATGGAAATGGAAAGGAGGACTTTAGAGCTAGGCAGACCTATTTTCAAGTTCTGGCCTTAACACTTACCAGCCATATGACCTTGAGCAACCAGCTCACCTTCTAAGCTCACTTTTCTAAGTTGTTAAGAGGGGATGATAATGTCTGCCTTATAAGATTATTGGAACATTTAATTACTTACACAAATATTTCTTGCATGGCTCTAGTATCAGATGAAAACTCAGTAGCTGGTAACTTTCTTTATTTTCCTTATTCTTTTCCTCCTCTTGTGTTCTTGTCTACTAAGCAGCCTCAGTTCTAAATTGCCCTTTGGAATGTGGTCCCAAGCACGGGTCAGTGTTTTAAACCATATAACCAAAAATAACATGGACCCAGGGGAAAAGCTATTTGATGTGGTAATGGTTGAAGCTGCTGCTGGCATCTTAATTTATACTGAAGTAAAAATAAAGAAATCCCTTAGGATAATGACTCTTCAAAGCTTTCAGGAAGCATTATTCTCCATAGGAGAAGAGAATTGCTTTACATTCTTCCCTTTTAATGTGTCTCATTATACCTTTCAAACATATACATTTCATTACATGCTTCCATTAAAGCATCTCATTATAACTTTCAAATATGTGCATCTCATTACATCTCTTTTAAGCATCTTTACATATTCTCCATTTGTGGATTTCATTAAAGCTTTTCCCTTGTATATCTCATTACTAAATTACTTTCATGTATGTTATTATAACCTATATTTCTCATTACATTACTTAAACATGCACATCTCATTACACCTTTCTATTTATGCATCTCATTACACTCCTCAAAAATGTGTATCACATTACATCTTTCTCTGCATATCGTTACATTTGTCCAATTATGCATCTCATTATGCCATTTCATTTATATATTTTATTATACCCTTCCTTTTATCCATGTCATTACACTTCTTAAACCCAAGCATCTGAGTAAACCTCTATTCTGTGCCATTTTATACACCTCACAGATTCTATCTTCATTTTTTTTATGTGCGTTTTTTTTCTGGTTCCCCCTAAAAATATGAATCTCAGTTGGAGGATGGATGGCGTTAGTATTCTCAAATATGCCTATCTCCTACATATTTATCATATTTTAGAAGATGTCCCTTTTACACTTTAAACTCTTATTTTTCCTTGCCTATTGAAATGTTTTAAGAAAAAGGGACACAATGTGTCCTTGATAATGCCAAGTAATATATCTCACCAAACCCTTCAACTAGCAACATCTCCATTATTATAACTTCCTTGCATCCCTTGTTTTAAATCTAATAGTATTCTTTTCAAATATGTGCATCTTATTGCTGTCCCTTGGATGTGCACTGCTATTTACCCTTGACCAATTATATTTCATTTCCTTCTTTAAATTATCTCTATTTTACATGGTTGGGGTTATAGTATCTTCTGATCATTATCCTCAGCCATAAATGGAATTTCCCCTGTTGTTTGCTCTTCTGTAGATTATTACTTTTCCTCTATACAAATATCGTCTCTCCCTGAGGCAATAGATGCCTTTGGAATACATTAAGGAGTCACATATAACCAAATAGTCCATGTGTTACTTTACATAAATTCTAGTTTATTATCATAGCATTTTTGTTGTAGTGCTATTTAAAAGCATAAAATTGCTGAAAGTGCAACATTCACTGTGCTTTAATTGTGAGGTTTGTTAGTAATAATGAAATAAGCTGTATTGGGGCATTTATTAAATGGACATTATAATAAAGATTCTACCAATAAGAAATGCATTTTAATCTAAATAATACAACCAGAATTCTGTGAAGTTGAGTATATATTGGGACACTTACTAACTTGAGAATATTCGTAGATATTGACCCATCCAGTGCAGACATACCCCTGTCTCAAAAGAACATTGGATTGGGTTCAGTATATTAGGTTTAATGTCACAGTTCTTTCTCTTGTGTGAAAAACTTTACTGTGTGAAAAAATAACTTTTTTTAGTCAGTTTACAAAGGCATCAAGATAACTTGTATATTACATGTATAACCCATAAACGTGTATGTATGTATAATCTCCTATAAAAACAGAGATAAATTTATGACCAAATCACTTTTTAAAGTTCATTTACTTATTTTGAGAGAGATAGAGACAGCACAAGTGAGGGAGGGGCAGAGAGAGAGAGAAGGAGAGAAACAATATCAAGCAGGCTGTGTGCTGCCAGCACAGAGCCCGGTGTGCGGCTCAAACTCACGAAATCACGAGATGGTGACCTGAGCCGAAAACAAGAGTCAGACACTTAACCGACTGAGCCACCCAGGTGCCCCTGACCAAATCACTTTTTTTTTAATTTTTAATTTTTTAATTTTTTAAAAATCTTTTTTAATGTTTTTATTTATTTTTGAGACAGAGAGAGGCAGAGCATGAGCAGGGGAGGGGCAGAGAGAGAGGGGGACACAGAATCCGAAGCAGGCTCCAGGCTCTGAGCTGTCAGCACAGAGCCCGACGCGGGGCTTGAACTCACGAACTGTGAGATCATGACCTGAGCCGAAGCCAGACGCTTAACCAACTGAGCCACCCAGGCACACCCCAAATCACTTTTTAAGATGGTTTGTGACACTTTGGATTTATTTTTTATTTAGTCATCTTTTTTCATCCAACAAGTATTTTGAGCTCCTATTACATACTGGTTATTGTTCCAGGTTCTGGGAATACAGCAATGATTAGACAAGATCGAGGTCTAATGGAAAATATATTCTTAGTGAGGTAAATAGATAATAATGAATACATAAAAAGGATGAACAAAATAGTGAGAAATACAACAAATCAAAGCAAGGAGGAAATTTGGCATATTGAGGCATCTAGAGACAAACACCTAAGGGTAGCTCTTATCACCTTGGACCTAAAGGGGCGAAGGAAGGGATATGTCCTCATCAGAGCCAGTGAGAACTAGAATATGGAAGACAGGCTGCCAAAGAGGAGTTGTAGTTGTAGAAGGATGGAGTTATTGTGGGAATTATGGAGTAGAGGAAGGAAGAAAACAAGGGATAAATACCCCAAGTTCTTGCTGCCCATCCTCTCGTCTCCTTCTGGTACCTCCCATTGTTTGAGCCCAAAAGGAATATAGAGAGAATCCTGGTGATACATGCTGCCGGTAGAATCTTGGCTGTATGGTCTGTAGGGCTATTGTAACAAAACACTATAAACTTGGTAGCTTGAAACAATATAAAGTTATTCTCTCGTAGCTCTGGAAGACAGATATCTGAAATCAAGGTGCCAGTGGGGCCACTCTTCTTCTGAAGGCTTTATGGGAAAACCCTTCCTTGTGTCTTTTTAGCTTCTGGTGGTTACCTGACATCTTTGGCTTGTAGCCAAATCTCTGTTCTTTCCTGTGTGTCTCTGTGTGTGGTCTCCTCTTATTGTAAGGACAGTAGTCTCTGGATTTAGGATCTACTCTAATCCAGTATGACATCATATGAACTTAACTAATTATATCTGTAAAGATCCCATTTCCAAACACAATTATATTTGGTGGTTCTGGTGGAATAGGAATTTTGGAGGAGGACATTACTCAACCAACTTCAGAGTCCATGTAATAAATATTCCAATACAGTTACTACCTCTAAAAATGTTTTATAGAATATTATATTTATTTTTAAAATACTAATTGAAGGAACTATTAAATATACTATGTCAATAATTTCCCAATGTCAAAAATTACTATACTATCTCAAAAATTGCCTATGACCTTATTTGAAGTCTGTGCTGTCCTGTTCTCTCCAGATATGCAGCACTACTCCTCATTATACCAGTGAGAGAGTAAGAAATATTTTTTTCTGGTGAAAAAATTATTTTTTTATTTTTTTTAATTTTAATTTATTTTTATATTTATTATCTGTCCCTAACTTGTTCTCCAGCACCTTCTCATACTTTTCCAGTTGTACATTATGTCTTAGTCACAGTGGCCTGTTTTTGTCATTTCTTCAATAAATCCTCTTGTGAATCTTTGAACTCTGCTAATGCTTTTTCCATATTTTACTATAGCAGACTTATTCTCATCGCTCATGATTCAGCACAGTCATCACCATTTTATTTTATGTTATGTTATGTTTTGGTATGGTATGGTATGTCATTGTGTGTGTGTGTGTGTGTGTGTGTGTGTGTGTGTATAATATTTATTTATTGGTTAGAGAGAGAGAGAGAGAGAGAGAATGCACTAGTGGGAGACAGGAAGAGGGAAAGGGAGGGGAAGAGAGTAAATGTCAAGCAGAATCCATGCTCAGTGTGGAGCCCAATGCAGGGCTTGATCCCATGACCCTGGGATCTGATGTGAGCTGAAATCAAGAGATACATGCTCAACCAGCATGCTCAGCTCATGCTCATGCTCAGCCAGCATGCTCAGATGACTGAGCCAGCCAGGCACGCCCAATCATCACCATTTTAAAGACATTTTCTATGAGCAACTATTTATCTATTAGATCTCCCAACCCTAAGCCTTTGGCACCCCCAATAAGAATAAGTTGTTATAATTGTTTTTGGTACTTATTGCTTTGTATTACTTATTTACTTAATACTTAATTTACTTAGTACTGTCTCCCTCCCTCACTGTCCTACACATTCTACAAGGGCTTGCCTCCTTTGCTGTCCTCCAAATTCTACAATTTTATTTCCCTGGTTTATCACTGAATTTCCATCATCAAGAATCTCATGCTACTTGGTAGGTCAGTATGAAATGAATGAATTAAATGGGGGAATGGTTTCCCTACATTTTATTATTTAATCAAACTGCATACAGAGTTCTGTGATCATAATCTCCATGATGAACAAGATATTTCTCTTTTTGAATTTTGAAATAGGTGAAAAATATATACCAAAAGAAATAGTGGCCACATTACACATGCCTTGCTATTTCCAAGAAACATTAAATGCTACAAATACCCATTTGGGTAGATACATTAGAGATACCAGCTGGTGCTGTTTAATATTATAATTATTGAAGCAGTTTAGGTAGAGATACTTTCATTGTTTTGTGCTGTGAAGAATGTTCTCAAGTTATTAAGCATGTTGTAGTAGTTACTACTTATATTTTAGGGAAAATGGCTTTATACAAGTTATAATTTTATTTAGTGGAAAAACAATGCATAAATTTGCTGACTTAATAATGTATTTGTCTTACTGTATACATAATTAAAATGTAGCATGTACTTTACTTCAGTAGCTAATATTTTGTTAATTGCCTGGATTAGCAAAACAGAATAAATTGAAAGAAGAAATTATAAAGAAATAGAAAAAAGAAAGTTGGAATTATCATTTTGCCTTCATATTTATTTTTAAATTTATAATATAACTTATATAATATCAAAAAGTAAAAACTTATTCTGGAAAAAAAAAGAACTCTTTCACTAATTACACAAAGACTTTTTTTCCAAACTAAATTTGAAAAATTTTGGAAAAAGAAATTGAGTATTTCTCTATTTTGTTCGTTTCTATCCACAGATATATAAAATGCTTTTTAAATTTTCTAAAATTCAGCTTGCTCTAGCAAGGCCAATGTAAATAACTAGATCTCTCTCTCTCTCTCTCTCTCTCTCTCTCTCTCTCTCTCTTTGAGAGAAAAAAAAAGCACATGAGTTGGGGAGAGGGACACAGAGAGAGAGAGAATCTTAAATAGACTCTCTGTTCAGTGTGGAGCCTGATGCAGGGCCTGATCGCACAACCCTGAGATCATGACCTGAGCCAAAATCAAGAGTCAGGTGCTTAACTGACTGAGCCACCCAGGTACCCCAGTAACTAGATATTTGTATTCTTTAAGAAGAGAAAGAAACATTTCTCACAATAAAAAATGAATGAGAGATCTGAATTAGTTCATACAGTTTGAAACTTAAAAACTGTGAGGTATAGAAATATACATTGACTCTTGGAAGATAGCCATATAGAAGAAATCTATTTGTATATGGTTTTATACACAGAGCACTGTCTGACATATGTTTGGAACATACTAACAGATTAAAGAGACACTTGTATACTCAAATCAGAGATATGTAACAACTGAAGGCACTTACCTAGAAAAATGCATGTTTTTAACATCCTTTATCACAAAGATTTTTATTTGGGTCCTGAGGACCTCCCCCTATTTTTACAGGTGTTATTGCCAGACTGAATCAGCCCTTCTTGTACACACACAAAAATAGATATGAATGTATTCCCAAATCCAGGTATGCTTTACATCTGCATATCTTGGAATTTCTTCCTGGTTCTGAAATACAAGAATACACACAGACACACACAGACACACAAAATATCACAATTCAGGCAAAGGCATTCAGAAGATTTTAATAAATTGGGAATAATAAAATAATATAAAATTAGCACATTCATGTATTTATATAATGAGTAATAATATTTACTGAACAATTACTATGTGTTCAGCACTGTGCCACATACTATGAGTCAGAAAGAGCTATACAGTTATTGGCTCCATTTCACGGATGATGAAATAGAAGCTTAAAGAATTGTACAGATCTGAAATCGCAGAGCTAATAAATAGAGGAATTAGGTATTAAACAAAGCAGTCTTCATGCCAGAGTGTGGGCTTCTAACCCATACTATGTCCTAGGTTTTATTAGCTTACTCTTAATTTTAAGAATCCCTAAAATAAACTCCTAACCTATAAATCCCTACTAGAAATAGCATCTCTTTAAGTTTAAAAACTGTTTTCTTAAAATTCAAATGATCCTTGAAAGATTTAATGCACTAAGCGTTATGTATTTATAAGCACACCTACTGATGACATCAGAGGCTATGCCATATTCATCTTTTAATCCCCAAGCTAACTCCATTGTGAATGGATAGTGCATGTAGAGGTCTTGCACAGCTATATGAGGATCCTAGGCAAATGTGAGTGTGAGTCTATGTGTGTAAGTGTGTGTGTGTGAAACAAAATGAATTCGGACATAAAGAGTATATAATATAAAAAATGAAAGAAAGCATCATATTCTGTTCTTCATAGGGACATAAATGCTCTTTTACTGATAATTTTTGAATCCAAAAATAAAGGGAGAGAATGTAAATAAAAAATAACCCCTGTTGTAAAATACTGTATCGCTATAAATGCACAGCTGAGTGTATGGATTTGTTAGCTATGATAAATAAGTTAATATATACTAAGCAAGTTAATAATATATAATCAATAATTAAAATATATGATATATGATTATTAGGCTATATATGATTTATAAGAAGGTGATTTATATGATGGAAAAAAGAAAACTTAGAGTAGGGTGGGAAGATTGGGAGCATAGGAGGGAGGAACACAATTTAAATAGGATGAAGAGTGTAGGCTTCATGAAGAAGGTGAGAGTTGAGCAAGAGTTTAAATAGGGGATTTTAAAGAGGGGATTATTAAAGTGTATATCTAGGTATCTTCTTTAAACTCTCATTCTGGAAAGACAGAGCAAATTTCTAGATCAAAGATCATTTAGCAGGGTGTGTAGACAATTCGATGAACTACAATAGGGTGACTTACTTTCCCCCTTTGCCTCTAATTATCTTGATTTAGCATTGAATGTCCTGTGTATTCAACCCCAGAAAAGGAAGACAGTTAGTCACCCTAAATCCAGCACAGATGCCAGTGTGGCTGGAACAGAGGAGTGAGAAAGAATAATGTGATGATGTCAGAATGTTATAGGGTGGCTAATAATATCACTGCTTTTAGAACATTGTAATAATGCTTGCTTTGGAGTTTTGAATGGAGGAAAATAAAATCTGACTTAAGTTTTAAAAGATCATTCTGGGGTGCCTGAGTGGCTCTCAGTTGGCTAAGCATCTGAATCTTGGTTTTGGCTCTGGTCATGATCTCACGGTTTGTGAGTTCAAGCCCTGCATCAGGCCCAAAGCTGACGGTGCAGACCCTGCTTGGGATTCTCTGTCTCTCTGTCTCTGTCTCTCTCTCTCTCTCTCTGCCCCTCCCCTGCTCACTCTCTCTGTCTCTCTCTCAAAAATAAATAGATAAACTTAAAAAAATGAAGATCATGCTGTAGTAGTTCAAGAGTGGAAGCAGAGAGAGAGACTAGTTAGGAGGTTAGAATAATGATTCAAATGAGAGATTGTGGTGAATGCTGTTAACAGTTTGCTAAGTCTGCCATAATAAGGTACCATAAACTGTTTGGCTCTTTAAAACAGAAATTTATTGTCTCAGTTCTGGAGGTCACAAGTGTGAAATCAAGGTATTGGTAGGACAGTGCTCTCTCTGAAAACTATAGGGGAAAGATTTCTCCTTGCCTTTTTAGTTTCTGATGGATTTCCTGCAGTCTTTGGTGTTCCTTGGCTTATAGATGTATCACCTGATACTCCATCTTCATTCGTATGACTATCTTCTATATGCATTTGACTGTCTCCCAATTTCCCCTTTTTATAAGAACACCAGTCATATTATTTAGAGTCTACCTAAATGACCCTATTTTAACTTGATTATCTCTATAAAAACCCTATTTCCATTTAAGGTAGTATTTTGAGACATTGGGGGTTAAGACTTGAGTATACTTTTCTGGGGAGGGGATACAATTCAAGCCATAACAATTATAGATATCAAATACTATATGTATTTTGAAGGTAAAACAAGCAATATTTCCTGACAGATTAGATTTAGGAGGTGAGCAAGAAAGAAATGTGCCGAAGTCCAGCTCCAGCAGGTCCAGGGGTTCCCAAAGGATGAACGGTGTCAGCAAAAAAGTAAAACAAAACTAAAATAAAAACAAAAAATAAAAATGGACACAGACAACAGCAGTGTGTGGAACTGGCCAATTTATTGTAGCAAACGTGCCTTATATTTGCTAGTGATTTCCTTGTAGCATACGTCATCTATGTTTTCTGGCATTACCCAATTCTAAAATTGTTCCTTCGTGTAATCACCCAATAAGGAATAACATGATTGGTTTTTTGTAACGTTCCTTCCTGCCCTTTGCTTATTGATTAATTTCTTGCATTGTTTTTATTATATACCTATGTTTATCTATAATCTAGAAAGTATTTGCTTTGCTGTTTTCATGAAAGATCATTTATCTCTCAACACTTCAAGAGGAACAGTTACAGGGACATGAGCTCTTAGTTGTTTCCCTGAGCCATTCGTGGTTTTGAAGAACAAGTGTACTCCTGGGTTCGAGGTGCCAGGAGGGGGCCAAGAGGGCCTTAGAAACCCACGCCTTATACATTCTCAGAGAGACAATGCACCTAGGAACTAATGAACTATTCTGTACTTTAACCGACTAGATTCAGTCATCATCTGGAATGCCTCCTGGGGGCCAACTGGGCCCAGGGATTGGAGTGACCTGTGTCCATAGATACACTCCTTAGTTACCGTAGTGGGGCTTTCAAATCCATATGTCTCTCCTTTGTTGGCCACCTTTGCTGGCAAATGCCTGAGGCTATCCTTCCTGTAAGTAGAGGATTCTCCATAGGGGATGGCAAGGGCTAAATGTAAGGCCACACAATTTCTTGCGGAACCTTATTTTCTTTCCTAATGGTTCTTTTCCCAGGGGCCCGTCGAGGGCAATTCCCCAACAGACAATACGCCAGGTAGTTTTAAGGCCAGATTACCTAAAAGCAGGAGTACAAGAAGCTTCACTGTCGGTGGGCCACCTTGCAGTCACCAATCCATCCACAGCCCAGGCCTTGCCACTCAGGCTGGGATAGCTCGGCTTCCAGCAGAAATGAATTGTATTCCCAAGATTTTAGCCTGAGAAACTAAAATTGTTGTGATGGTCGAGTAAGATTAGAAATGCTATGGGTAGAATAAATTTAGAGGAAATATCAGAAGTTCAATTTCAAACATGTTTAGTGTAGAATATCTGTTACCTTCCAATTGAAGATGTAAAGTGGACAGATACATAAATTGTCAAGTGAGGGAAAGTGAGAATGGGGAAGGAAATGCTGGAATTTGAGGAAAATATTTGATATCTGTTTTGAGTCTAAAACTAACTTTGAGTTATTTAGTTATTATTAATATCTTCACTGTATAAAGTGGATCTAAGAAGAAATTAGTAACTCATGTGTGCTCCCCAAATTTGAATACAAGTATTTTTTTACTGTTGTACTTCTTCTGTGATAAAGTCCTCTTTACTATAGAAGGATAAATAGTGGGACTGGGAAGGAGTGATGAGAACAGCAAGGCACCAGTGCCCTTGCCAGGGCCAACTCCAGGCCTGCCTCAGCATCACTAATCAGCCTGTTTTATGAGGAGAGGGTGTGAGGACAAGCTGGGGTGGAGGTGAATCATCCATTAGAGTATGAGTGAGGCAAATTGTTTCTCAAGTCCTCTGGACCAAGTGAAAAAGTTAAGAGGCCAAGGTACCCTTGGCCAAGAGTACCCCAATCTAGCTCTGTACCTGGACAAAGCCATTTTCTGGAAGAGGAACCATAGTATATTCTAGTTGCCAAGAAGACCCAAGGTGATTAAGAACAACCTTGTTTGTTTGGTTTGGTTTTCTGAGGCAAGTGGTATCTGTTTTCCACTCTATCACATAACTATTAGAAGAAAAATGCTAAAAATATAATTAAAGTAGTAATAAATATTAATTATGTAGATAATGTAACAATACAGAAATTAAATGGAAAGTTATCCCCAGAATATTCACTTGTTATATTCTCAGGTATGATGATATGTTAATATAGTGGTTCAAAAGCATGATCTTTCATCACCTAAGTTATTCCCATTTATCTCTTTTGGTGCCACGAAATGCCTAGGAACACTATTTACACAGATAGATATAGATATATAGATATAGATATAGGACTTCTACTACCTTTAGTAAAGGAGATACTGTTATTAGAGAATGAATGATAGATTGAGATAATCACCAAACATTTTGGAAAACACTAATTCAGAAATGAAAATGCCTATTTTAGTTGAAAGATAAAAACTTTGGGATAAAGTTCACTATTGCTTTCAAAATTTGAGAGCATAACTACTGAAACTCACTATGTCGAAGACTGTCATAAGAGCCAGCACTGTTAACATTTCAAATGGCTAGATCATTAGAGTCCTGGAACACTATCTTTGGTATAGACTGGCATCATAGTGGATTAGCTTTTCAGTTTCTTTCCAGCACTTTTTCCCTTCTACATATAAAACCTGTCTGTGTCTCCTTTATTTGGATTAAGCCGGAGAAAATGAGCTGAGGTAGAGGAAGAGGGAAAATTGACAGGGGATACATTCCTGACCAGCATTTGTTATATATTCTCTAACAGATTATATATGTCAAAGGATGAACAGAATTTGTAATCTCTCAAAACTCCCATCTTGATTTGGATGAAGTTAAAAGGAATTTAACGTCTAGAATCTAACTTTTTGGATCTAACTTTTGAATATCTGCCAGTCATGCTAGAGTATCTTTCTAACACAGATCTAGAATTAATGAATTAATTATCAATTTGGAAAAATTAGAGAGAGATAAAAATATATATACCATTAAATTTATTCTTAAACATATTGAATGTCCTAGTTTAGGCTTTCTCAACCTCAGAACCATTAATATTTAGGCCACATAATTCTTTGTTGTGAGATGCTGCCCTTTAGCACTCTCAAGTTGGGTCAATGAAAATGTTTCCGAACATCACCTCAAGTACTCCACCCCACCAAGGCAAAACCACCCCGAGCTTAGAATCATTCCTCTAATAGAAAGGCAAACTTACTGTTTTTCTTCTTTTGTTTGCTTTATCATTCACTTGCATTTAAACCAAGGTAGGAATTGACATTTTACGCTATTACCCTCTTCCATATCTCTATGCATTGTATTCATTAACTTTTGGAAGTCTTTCTTTTCAAAATTATGTAAAATTAAAGATCTAGTTAGAATTAGTCTTTCTGGCTTCCTATTAACCATAATTCCCTATTAGCTCTTTCATACTTATCAGTGCAATGATAATTGATGTCTATAATAAATCCAAAGCCCTGTGAAATTCTCAAGTGACTTTGAACATCCCAAAGAAAATTAAGTTTCATTAAGTATGGTTTTAAGGTTAAGTGTATTTTATTCTAGTCAAATTCTTTAAACATTGGGGTTGTGTACATATGATAACTTCTCCCTTTCTTTGACCAGGGCTTAAGGCAGAGGCAATACCATTAAATTCCTTCATCTGACCAAATTATTTAATAACATTAAGTTATCAGCTTAAGTTTGATGGTAATTGGTACTTGTTGTTTGTTTCTTAATTTCACATACCACACTATAGAAGACATTTTCAAAGCCCAGACCACGTACATTCCTGCATCGTCTTCTTCAGGAACTAATTTCAAGTTAGGAAACACGGGGCCTTTGACTTTAAAAAGATTATAAAGAAGAATTATATCTGGCAGCACAAAGCTAAACTGTATAGATACCTCTAAATGCTACTGCAGGCTTCATGTAGGCTGTTTCCATTCCATGATGGAGCTCTCAGAAATCCCTAAGAAACATAAGCAATTTGGCTGGTACTTGTCAGATAATGAGTTATCATCATCTCAAATGCCTGCTACATCCTAAATTATACACTTTACCCATTGAACATAGAATGTACCAGGAAGAGAAAAGCAAACTCATTATAGTGATTAAACAATAAGGTATCCATTTATCCAGGAGAAATAAAAAGCAAGTATTGCAGTATGTAAATTATGGATACTTATATTTTCTTAGTAATTAAGGAATCAAAATAAATTCAAATAATTACTATCAGAAAGGTAAGTTCTGGGGCACCTGGGTGACTCTGTCAGTTAAGCATCCTACTCTTGATACCTGCTCAAGGAGTAATCTCATGGTGGTGAGATAGAGCCCTGCGTTGGGCTTTGTACTGAGCACGGAGCTTGCTTGGTTAGCATTCTCTTTCTCCTTCTGTCTCTCACTTCCCCTGCTCATGTGTGCATGCCCTCTGTCTCTCAAAATAAATTAAAAAAAAAATAAACTTTAAAAATAAGAAAAAAAGAAAGATAAGTTCTGCATGTGGTTTTTATGTCTTTGCTGATAGAAATTATGAGAGCTGATTTGCTCTGAGTATTTCTAAAATATGTATCTAAGGAATAAAAAAATGATGGAAAGAAGGTTTGAAATAATATTTTAGATAGACTATAAAGGGAAGCTTTAACATGCAATTAAAAAAAACATTTATTTATTTATTTTTAGAGAGAGATCAGGTGCTACCATGAGTAGGGAATGAACAGAGAGAGAGGGAGAGAGAGAACTCCAAGCAGGCTTCACGCTGTCAGCGTGGGGAGCCCTTTGTGGGGGGAGGGCGCGATTGTATGAACTGCAAGATCATGACCTGAGCCGAAGTCAAGAGTCAAAGGCTTAACTGACTGAGCCACCCAGGGCCCCCTAACATGTAATTTTTTTAATGAAATGAGTTCGCCATCCATGAGAAGTTCTGAAAATCCGAAGATCTTCTGCTCCCTCAGTCAGTGATATCAGGAAGTAAAAGCCATTAGGCAAGATGGAGCTTGCCTTGTGTCAGGTCATAATAAACTGGCTAATACAGACAGGGCAAGAGAGTGAATGAATAAGGAGACCAATTAAAAACTTGGAAAAAAATTTGAATAAATATTTTTCTTCTGTATATTTGAATTACCAGCTGGTAAATATAACTTCTTGCCCTCCTTTCTCAAATATAACTTCATGCTCTCCTCCTTCCTTTGTGCTGTTAATACCATATAAGTTACATCTTTATATCTATTAAATTTAATAGTACAATTTTTTTCAATAGTACAATTTTACAGATACTGTTTTTGCAATTAAAAAACCTGTTAGAAAAATGGAGAACAAAATATATAATCATAATGGATTTTCCAATTCCTTTTATAATTGTATTTACTGGAACCCTTTTTTTTTTTTTTTTTTTTTTTTTTTCATCATATGGACTTGAGTTACTGTCTGGTGTTACTCTTATGCAACCTGAAGAACTTCCTTTAGTATCTATTGTAAAGTAGGTCTACTAGCAACAAATTCTCTCAGTCTTTATGTGGTTATGTAATTATTTTGGCTTCATTTTTTAAAAGATATGAACTTTTGGGACACCTGGGGGGGTGCAATGGATTAAGTGTATGTTTAATTCAGCTCAGGTCATGATCTCACCATTCATGAGTTTGGGCCCACACCAAGCTCTATACTGACAGTGCAGATCCTGCTTGGGATTCTCTCTCTCCGTCTTTCTCTGCCTGTCCCATGCACTCTCTCTCAAAATGATAAATAAATAGAGAAAAACCTGAAAAATATATATGAACTTTTAAAGTTTATTTTTGCCTTAATTTTTGCTGCGTTTTTTTTTTTTTTTTAATTTTTTTTTTTTTTCCAACGTTTTTTATTTATTTTTGGGACAGAGAGAGACAGAGCATGAACGGGGGAGGGGCAGAGAGAGAGGGAGACACAGAGTCGGAAACAGGCTCCAGGCTCCGAGCCATCAGCCCAGAGCCTGACGCGGGGCTCGAACTCACGGACCGCGAGATCGTGACCTGGCTGAAGTCGGACGCTTAACCGACTGCGCCACCCAGGCGCCCCGCTGCGTTTTTTTTTTTTTTGACAGCTGTTTTTGTTTTGTTTTGTTTTCTTTCATTTCAATGTCATCCTGACCACTGCCTCCTGGCCTCTATTGTTTTTGATTGAGAATTCAACTGTTAATAGGGTTCTCTTGTGCATGAGTCCTTCTCTTGATGTTTCAAAATATTCTCCTTGTCTTTATTTTCAATTATTTTTGATGTGTCTCTAGGAGTAAAACTTCTTGTTTTAATCTTACTGGAGTTTGTTAAGCTTCTTAGGTGTGTAAAGTTGTTTTGTTTTGTTTTGTTTGGAATCTAATTCAGAAAGTTTTTAGTCATTATTTTCTTGAGTATTTTTTCTGCCTCCTTTTTGTCTCTCATTTTAGAACAAGCATTATGCATATATCAGTTTGATTTTGTCCCACAGATCTCTGGGGCTCTGCTCATTTTATTTCTTTTTGCCTTTGTGTGTTAGATTGGAATACCTCTATTGACCTATCTTCAAGTTCACTGATAGTTGTCAGTAAATCTATTATTAAATCCCTCCCATAACTTTCCACTTATTTATTTTCAATCAAGAATTTCTATTTGCTTCTTTTTTTTCATGATTTTTCTCTCTGTATTGATCTTTGTTGCTTGGTTGTTATTATACTGTCTTCACTTTTTGAAAATAATAGTGTCTTTTAGTGTTTTGAGCATATTTATAACTGATTTGAAGTATTTGTCCAGTAGGTCCAACATCTAGACACCTTCAAAGGCAATACTTATTGCCTATATTTTTCTACTAGATGGGTTTTACATACTTTTTAATATGCATATATCATAATTTTGAGATATTTTATGTAATATATTGCAACAACTCTGGATTATGATCCTTTTCCCCTAAAGTTGATTGTCTTTGCTACCTTATCTTTGTTTATTTAGTAACTTAATTTTATAAATTCTGTGAAGTCTGTTTTCTCCATAGTGTAGCAGACTCTGATATCTTTGCTGAGATTTGTGTTAAAACAAACACAACAAACAATAACAACAACAAAATACACTTAAATCTGGTTTCCTAAGTCACCACAGCTTAGTGGTCAGCCAGTATTTGGTCAGAAATTGTACCAATGAGGCTTCCATGCGTTGCCAGTGGATCTGTGTATGTCTTGGTGGTACTTTTAAAATTCAAAGTGTTGGGGCTCCTGGGTGGTCCATTCAGTTAAGTGTCCTTCTTTGGCTCAGGTTCTGATCTCACGGTTCATGAGTTTGAGACCCGCATCAGGCTCTATGCAGACAGCTCAGAGCCTGAAGCCTACTTTGGATTCTGTGTCTCCCTCTCTCTCTGCCCCTCCCCCACTCATACTCTGTCTCTTTCTCTGTCTCTGTCTCTCACAAAAATATGAATAAATATTAAAAAAACTTAAGTTCAAAGTGTTTACAAGTCTGTTATGCATTCAGCCAGCGTCTAGGGGCTCTTCCATTGCTCTTGCATGGGCATATTTTTTATAGGTACACAGCCTTCCATACCAGCTGGCATGAGTATCATCTTAGCAGGATCCTTCTGTCTGTTTTAAGGTCTCCCTATTAAATTTCTGTTCAGATAGCTATTTTGTTTGTTTTTCTTCCTATTATGGAGATGTATGCCCTGGTTAGTGGCTACTGTGATCTATATATTTTTTGACACCACTACTGGGAATAATATTTCCCATTGTACACTACACACAAAGTCAAGCACCTCAGACAAGGACACTTAGCTGACTCTTTTCATAGCCTGCCTTGTCAAGGAAAGGAGTCACTGGTCCTCACAAGTTGCCCTGGCAATCTGGAGTGGAACTTCCACACCCTGGAGCTGAGGGGAGAGTATGGTAGCTGTAGGTTTGCATAAGCCTTCCTACCTGTCTAGTATGGAACTTTTGCATCATGGAGCTAAGGTGTGGGGATTGTCATAGCCTCTTTTGTAGATACCACAGACCCCCACTGTTCTTACTGAAGTGCAGTGGATTTTCTTGAATAAATGCTTATAATTTTTAATATACCTTTCGTTCAAATTTCAGAAATTAAAACTTTTTTTTTTAAATATTTTTTTCTAGTTTTGTCTCTTTTTCTATAAAGAGAATCTATGAAGTTCCTAACACAGCCATTCTGAATTTTTGACTTATTTTACTATAAGTCCATTTAAGGTATGTAAAAAGCAAAGTGGTAGAATGGATTTGGTGACCTTTCTGGTTCCTTTAAATTCTTACCTGTGTATGATTCTCTGAAGCATAATACATTTAGAAAGATTCTTTCACTCCTTGCCTCTATGGTTTATAACTTCTTTTGCTGACCCTCAGTATTTTTTCCATCAAAGAAATTGACCACATAAATGGATTAAATTTTCTTTGCCCTAATGATTTACTAAAACTGACCAAAAACTTAGTTTTATCTTGAAATCTACATAAATATGAACATGTCAAAATGTTTCTTCCCCTCCTGTGCCTTTACCTAAACTTCCCTCTACCAAAACATTTTACAATATTTCATTATGGAATGCACTGTTTTTTTTTTTTTTCATTTTTCCTATGAAATTCAGGACATGTCCTGTTATGCAAATAACCAAATTCGAAGAGTTAAGAGAAGACTATTAAAAGGTACCCAATGGCACCTTTAAGATATACACATAAAACAGGTTCAGTTAAAATGGTAGCCATCAAGAAGAAAGGGGAATGGCAGAACTTCGCCAGTTTACAGTAGTTTCCTTTTATTTTAGTTTTTGTCTTTTTAAAAATCATTTCCACTCTGTTCTCTCAATCCTGAACCTCTTCTAAAATCTCAGTATTCTTCTGTTACATTTGTTGAATATCTGAAATATGTATTTCAGGTTCTTGTTACTTTTCAGCCATTACATATTGATTAGTATGGCATAATGCACAAGAAGTTCTGTAATAGCACTAATTAACAATTTTAAAAAAATAAAGTGGCTAGCAAACACTGGTGATTTTAAAAAGAATTTTAAAAAGCAATATAAAACAGTATATCATAAAGAAAATTAATAAGCAAATACTTTCTGAAGTTCAATTTATGCGCGGTTAAAACAGAAATTAGTTGAAAATAGCTTGGAGAATGTATGCTGTTTATTATAGAACTCAGTGCTTGGAGTATTCTGGTAATATGGTTAACCTTAGGGGGAAAAACAACAACAACAACAAAAACAACAACAACAACAACAACAACAACAACAATAAAACCCAGCAGCTCATTATTTGGCAGACAGCCAAAGGAATATTGGCATATATAAGTAGTCCCTGAAAAGTATACAAGATGTAGGAATTAATTATCCTAAACTAGTTAATTGTTTCTTTCTACTCAGGGCATGAACCTATTTTTGATAACTGTTATTAATTAATTTCAGGGGAAAAATCCATATTTAAGATCTCAAGAAATCTTTCCTGAATACCCTGTGGGCGGGGGGGGGGGGGGGAGAAAGAAAGAAAAAAAAAAAGAAAAAGGAAACACTTCTATTATTATAAAACATTCTGAAAGGAAGGGGTAGTGCTAACCTGGCTTGTTACCTAAGAATCAGAATTTAAAGTAGTGACAGTGTACAGTTAAACCTAACATACAATTATTTAGAAATAAGGCTCATCAGGATTCCCCAGAGCCTGTTCCTCAGGGTCCTGGAAGACTCTTCGTTTAATGTTGCTAAAAAATAACCTTTATAATATTGAAACAGGGGTTTTCTTTTTATTGGCCTGTTTCTGAGTCCTCCTCTTGCTCTACAGTAACTCAAGCCCAGATGCGTATTTCTTTATAGTACTGTCTTTATTCGACACTGTTACCACACTTGTACTCTTCAGCATCTCAAATCTCAATTTAGGCTTTTATTCAAGTGCAGTTAAAGATAGTTGCTAGCCTTTAGGGGGTCTCCACAAGCACCCAGTTTTAATTTCTTATTGTCTGTCTGCTGGACTGAAATTCTGTTCTGTCTTTAATGGTGCCATATTTGGTTACCACACCATATTCTCTATGACCTGTAGATTCAGTGTTATGTTAGGATCTCCTCTGCATTGTCAAGCTGAGGAATTTTCTTTTTGTTTTCCTTTACATCTTCATGAAATTTGGTTGAGCTAATAAACTCTAATCTTTTTTTAACTGCATGTAAAACATTCACTGGAAGACTTATAGATCCCTGTGCTTTTTTTAATTGAGACTTTGTGCAGTGGAGTATTTTTATTTCCTGTCAGTCCATGCCTTGATGTGTGGGCAATACTTTCCAGAACTCAAATGTATATCTTCTTTACAATTTATTATGAAAAGAAGGCCCAAAATTAATTAGTGTAGTTTGGGGGGCCAATAGCCATAAGTATTTCTATTGCTGGTAAAGAGTCTGTGATTTATTGTATTTTGGATTTCTTCTTGAAATATGTTACTAATAAGACAGATAACTGGCTTGATCTAAATATCACCTTCACTCCTTTTGCTTATTAAAACAGCATGTTAACATTATCTCTGTTATCTAGCATGGAATTTAATTTAGAGTAATATTTCCAAATATTTATGTAAATGAATATATCCTTAAGCAACATTAATACCTTCAAAGAATTTTTTTTTTACAAAGAGAAAGCTATGAATGACAAATAATATACAAGCTTCCCCCCCGCCCCCCGGAAATTTATATCACCCATCACCTATCCTCCTCCTCTCTGGCAACCACCAGTTTGTTCTCTGTGTTTATGAGTCCATGTCTGTTTGTTTATTTATTTATTTATTTTTCATGTGTTTTGTTCTTTAGATTCCACATATAAGTGATATCATATGGTATTGTCATTCTCTGACCTATTTCACTTAGCTTAATACCTTCTAAGTCCATCAATGTTGTCATGAATGACAAGACTTCATTATTTTTTATGAATGAGTAATATTCTGTATGTGTATGTGTGTGTGTGTATACCACATCTCACATCGTTTTTATCCATTCATCTATCTATGGGCATTCTATACCTTGGATATTATAAATAATACTGTAATAAACACAGGGTGCAGGTATGTTTTAGAATTTGTGTTTTCATTTTTCTTTAGGTAAACACCCAGCAGTGGAATTACTGGAGGGTATGGTATTTTAATTTTTAATGTGTTTTGAGGACCCTGAATACCATTTTCCATACTGGCTACATCTATTTACATTCCTACCAACACTGTACAAAGATTTATTTATTTATTTATTTATTTATTTATCTCCACATCCATGTCAATACTTGTTTCTTTTCTTTATGATACTGGCCATTCTGACTACTGTGAGGTATATCTTATTGTGGTTTTTATTTGCATTTCCTTAGGGTTAGTAATGTTCGGCATATTTTCACGTGTCTGTTGGCCATATATGTGTCTTCTTTGGAAAAATATTCAGATCTCCTACCCATTTTTAATTGGATTATTAGATTTGGTATTAAATTGTATGAATTCTTTATATACTTTGGATATTAATCCTTTATTGGGCATGTGATTTGCAAACATCTTCCCCCATTCAGAAGGTTGCCTTTTAATTTTGCTGCTGGTTTTCTTTGTTGTGTAAATATAATAAACTGGAAAGTAGATTTGGGAATATTGGTGGCCTCAGAACACTGGAACTTAAGTGAAGCTGATAGAACATTTCTGACCATTGAAGCAGGAGTTTGATTTAAAGCTAGGGAATAACCATAAGACATATTGTCCTACTGGTGTATCAAGAGGATATTCAAAACTACTTTTGCATTATATTAAATATGCTATTTTTCCATTGAGATTATATTCTCCTTATAACTCAAATTTTCAATTTGAAATATTAACCAATTCTTTTTATTCATTGTATATACTTAGTAGGACATCAAATTCTGGATTTGGGACTGATTTTTTTATTCTTATTGCTACTAAACTGAACAAAACAGGAATTCTTCAGAAGCCTCTTTAAATACTCTTCCTGTCTCAAGCTTCATTTCTACATTTCATGCAGATATTCTTTAAATGTATTTTTCCTTCTAAAAACACCCACTAATGTAATCTTTCCAAAACCATGAATTATTCTTTGGTTACAAACATAAGTCTGAAATTCTCTACCTAGCTCCAATGGGTGAAATAATTGGATCCCACATTACCTTTTCAGCCATGTCTGCCTAACAGACATTTGTACCTTCGTCAGATTATTTTTCTTTCTCTGTCATAAAAAGCACTTTTCACGTCTATGAATATAATGTTAATTTTTATCCTTGTATAAATAAAATTTTACCAATTCAAATGTTAAACATTCAAGTTAAAATACAAAGTTCTGTTTTCCATGAAAGATTTATTGACGGGCCAGTTATTAATAATTCTCAAATCTATAGTATTTTTGGTACTATCATACAGTTTAGTCCTTGACTATGTATGCTATTTTTCATTAATTCTTTATCATTGTGTTATATTAATTTTACCACTCAGTTTGGAGAGCCAGTGAAAGGGAATTTTTAATTATTAGTAGCTAGTTAGTTGTCTTAAAGTTTATGGTGTCATTAGTATAGATTTGATTTATTGAATAGTTATCATTTCTTTTATTTAGAGTGTGAATTTTTTAAAGTTCTTCCAGTCACTTGACTGTCATGAGAGATATCAACAATTCAATATTTTGAAGTTTTATGTTACATTTGAATGTTCATTTCTTATTAAAATAATGCATCTAATTATTAAATCTAACAAATAAAACAGAGGGTTGTTACCTTTATTCTGTTGTTTCCAAGAATCTTTTGTAGGCAAGTAGGAAAGCTTGAATGAAGAATTATTAAACAGTGATGCTCCCATTCACACAATACCATTTGATGGAGGAGTTTGAAAGGAAAAGTAGGTCTTCATATGCAGGGTCATATTGTGAAAATGTGTTAATGGTATCACATTCTCTCTGCCATGTGAACATGCTTGACTGACATTTATCTGCTCTTCTCCAATGATGCATGGCTTGTTCATTGTGTTGGGCAGGGTTAGCTGCCAGACATTGTGACTGGGGAATCAATCTGAGGCTCTTTATCTCTTATTTGCATTTCCCCTTTCAATATCTTTTATTTATTTTTGTAGAATTAACACAATTATTCATAATATGTTTGGAGCTACGCTAAATGTAATTTTAAACCACATATTTCCAGATTTTCTATTCTAATGCCATCATTCCTCCCAAGAAACAAATAGAAAAGTGGAAGTGAATCCAACTTTTTAATTTATCATTTTTATTATATCTTTAAAAAGAAAAAAAAATTGGCAGTGTGAGCTTAATTAAAGTAAATGGAAAGTTTAAAAGGTGGGAGAATCATGTTGCTTCTTAACTATGCTGTTGACTTAACATATAATGATTCTCTCCAATTCATCCTCTATAATACCACTGGCATTGGTTGCATCTATTTTAATACAGGCTCATTAAGGAAAAAAAAATCTTCTTTGCTGTTTATTTCATAATTAAACCCACAATACCTGGGTGCAAATCACCTGTTTGTTACTCTTAATGATTTTATTGGTCTCTGGTTTGAGCCATGTGAGAAGTAAGTTGATAAAACCACACTTTTTCATTGAATTTGAGGTCATTCTTAGGATACTTCAGTCTTGCATCAAAAGGTAATTTAGAAAAAAATTATTTCATAATCAGGCATTTGATTTATATTCTTTTCCTAATAGTAAACTTTGTATGTTTAATGTTTGAAATGTAAGAATAAAAAACAGAATGGGTATTGCATGGGAAAACTGACTTGACCTTAAGAAGCTGTGGAAAAGGAACATAGAATGCAAGAGAAAAAAAAAATCCTCAGTATTGTTAAGATCAAAATTGAAAAATGGATAAAGGCGAGTCAAGAAGTCAGGTAGAATTTAATAAGGTGAAACAAATATTCCAAGTAAGGTTAAATTCTTCTAAGTACTGTAGTTTCAGCATTCACTAGCATTCCTATACCTTTAACTAAAGATATTTTAATGAACAAAACCTACACCCAAATGATATGCTCAGAAATTATGATTAGAGTGAAATCCATTCTTTAGCTGTACCTAAAGGGAAGAATCATCATGAAGTTTGAATGCAGTTTGAGGTGGGGGTGCGGGGAGAAGTGTCTTCATGTGGGGGAAAGGCTTGGATGAGGATTTAAGGGAAGGTCTGAGTCTACGTGCTCTAGAGTATATTGGGAAGTACTTGTCTGTCCTTTCTCCCCACACATCCATATTGGGAAAGCAAAAATAAACTCATGACAGGGATTGTAGTAGCCACATCTACATTACTAACAAAGCCTTAGAAATAGTACCAACTATTACAAAAGCAGGTATTTAGTCAACAAATATTATTGTCTGTCTTCCTATATCAGGCACTGGGATAATTGGTGAATGGTGAGACTGATAAGTAACAAACCAATGATTATAGTAGACAGTTTGATTTTGTATCAAGATTACTGAGAGGGGCAGAGTAGAGGATTTAGTCAAGAGTCAAAGAGGAAGAGATTCCTTCATGAGTTGATTCCTAGCATTAATTAAGCATACGCCTCATCATTCCATCATTTTTACTAAAGGAATTCCGACTCCAAATTCAAATTCTGGCTTAAGTCTGCCTTTGATTTTGGTTAGATTACTACCTTTATGCTAATAGACACATTATTGTATTTCTATATCAGTTATATTCTACCTGAAGGAAATTTTAGTGAAAATATAGTAGTGGGTGTCTTGGTCTGGTTTTCAGAGGTTATATTGAATTCTTTAAATGTTTATGAAGATTCATAAAGACATTATGAATAGCAGGTAAGGTATATAACATTATTTTTCTACTCTCTGTTTAGTGGAAATTTATTTGAAGAACCAAATACTGTAGATTTAAGATCATTCTGGGTTATAACTTGCTATTCTCAAAATAGCAGTTCTTTTTAAATAATCTAAATTAAAATTTTCCATAATCAAAACAAATATCCCACTGAACCAATGTTAGAATCAGGGTCATTTCATAATTATTTTTGGGAAACACTAATTTTGAGTAGAATTGTTTTTTTGTAATATTTAAAATGCAGTCAATTTTTAGAATACAAAAGGCCCATCCACATGAGGATGAAGTACTTTAGCATAGGTTCTAAAACTGTCCACCCCCTCCCCCAATATAATAATGGTTTAAAATAAACTAAACTCTTCATCTAAGGCAAAACATTTTGCACAAAAAACATTATTGCTTCAAGAGATAGGAAGCCTTAAACCTATTTCCCAAGATGTGCTTCCAAAGTACAGCAGGAGGCCTGCTGTTTTGGAATATGACAGGAAGATATAACTGATGGTTCTGATTAAATATTATTTTGAATTCTCTCTTTTTTAATGGAGATGAAGAAAGCACATTTTGTATGGAGTTTTGTTTTGACTCAGCCTGCCATGAAGCTGTTTAAATCAAGTCTTATACCCACATTATTTCAATTGCCAAAAACATCAAAACGGCAACAAAGGAAAAGCTAACCTTGAATTTTCAGCTTGTATTTCAGCCCTTGTAAACAAGTTACCATGGAGATGATACCCAAGTGAGCTACAGGCTTGACTCAAAACAGCCACTGTGTGTGGACCCTCAGCACAATATAATGTGGCATCGGTGCTATTCATGATAAAACCTGCATACATCCTGTGGTATTTAAAACTTCGTCTGCAGAATGCCAAATGAAAGATTAAAATTTGTCCAAACTATCATGGGTTTGCTTAAAAGGCAACAAAATCAGGAAGGAGAGACCAAGAATTATATGTTTGAATATCATAAATTTGGTAATAAATTTTAAAAAGTTTAAAGACAGTAATTTGAAGTTGTGTTCTTTGAGTGTTTTATGGACATTGTGGTCTAGAAGAAATGTTGACTGTCGCTTTATATTATCTTCTTGGAACAAATCATTTCTAAAGAGACTAAATTATATCTGACAAACAAAGCAAAATAAGCCCTGTCATTATGGAGCACAATTTCTGTCTTCCTCTCTGCATAGGCTGCAGTTGTAGGGAAACCCCTAACAAAGTAAAGAACAAACACAGATTTTAATAGCTTGGGTTTCTTTTTCAAACAATTTTCAAAACCATAGAAAATAGAAAACCAGTAAAATCATGTACATATCCTTTTCTTCTCTAGATTTGTTTTCTAGTCTAGTTCCCATGTGAAAATATACATATATTTTGGATTACTAGTTTATAAAATTTTTAACAATTGTATAATAGTTGGACTCATATGTTTACAGATGCATAGAAAAAATATGGAATACAATAAACCAAACTGATAAAATTAGTGTTTATTTCTGGGTGGGATGGAGGAAGAAGAGATACTGGTAGAGCTGAAGAAGAAAGGACTGGGTGGTGGGATAATTAAATTATGAAAGAGGGTATTTGGTCTTATTAATACTCTTTTTTTTTTTTTAATTTTTTAACGTTTATTTATTTTTGAGACAGAGAGAGACAGAGCATGAATGGGGGAGGGTCAGAGAGAGAGTGAGACACAGAATCCGAAACAGGCTTCAGGCTCTAAGCTGTCAGCACAGAGCCCGACGCGGGGCTCGAACCCACGGACCGCGAGATCATGACCCGAGCCGAAGTCGGCCACCTAACCGACTGAGCCACCCAGGCGCCCCTAATACTCTTTTTTTAAAAAAACAATCAAGATTTACTCAAGTATTACTTAAGCAAACAAGTTTTAAATTAAAATGAATCTATGGAAACTATTTGAAAGAACTCTAATTTTTCCCATGAAATTATTGCATCATTAATATGTATATGTGTGCGTGTGTGTGTGTGTGTGTGATTTTCCTTTAGAATGCTGTTGTTTTATTCTATAATAGTAAAAAAAAAAAAAAAAAAAAAAAGAGCAATTCTAGTGCCTGACCAAAGTATCAATCAGCATCATCCAGCAATTTATTAGAAATGTAAAATATGTGTCCCCAACTTTAGACTGGCTGATTCAAAATCTATTGTTTAAAAATATCCCAGATGATTTGTAGGCATATAAAAATTAAAAGGCACCATTCTCAGGGGTTCTCTGGCCTAAGATTGGCCTGCCATGTAATAAAAATAATCACCTTCTATCTCATGTCATGTTATTTACTCCTGAAAATGAAGTTAAATATTTTGTTGGTCATCTTGGCACATCCGGATCAGGGGCATTTTGAAATACCATTTGTCTGTCTGTTTGCAATCTTTCCACTTCAAAAGATAGATACTCTGTCATCTATACTTGTTTATTCTGTGATGCAGTTGATTAAACTAACTTGAATTTGGTGTTAAAGGCACCCAGAACTCTGAGTGTATCTGTGTTAACCAGTGATCAGTGAATGCTTATTGAGTTGAAGTGCCCTTCAGAGTAATTCATGTAAGATATGGTTTACATCAGTGCAAGGCCATTGATGGGTTTGTCTAACTTGAGATTTAAATGGGCATTTGGGCATGGTAAACTGCTTTCAAATCACACATCAATTAGAAACTTGGTTCACTTAACCATTCTTAAAGGAATCATTAATAGTATAGATCATGGTTTCTCATTGTTACACTATTGACATTTTGGGTCAGATATTTATTTGTTGTGGAAATTGTCCTATGCGTGTGTAACATCCCTGGCCTCTACCCAGTAGATGCCCTTGCAGTTATGAAACCAGAAAGTCCTCTGGGAGAGAACAGTACCCCCAGTTGAAAACAACTACTATAGATAAATATTAATTCATCTTTTGTCATTATATAGGTATCACCAGGTCTTATAGCTACAACTTGAAATTGATACTTTCATTTCAAACATTAGGAACCACCCCCCACAAAGGGCATGTCAAGTAATATGTATACATAACAAAAGCAGTGCCTTCTAAGTTCCACTCACTAGTGGATTTCATAGGATTCATGTTGCCTCCAAAATTCTTCTGTCATTCCACATTCATTTTTCATCTGTTTCTTTCCTTTCCTGTGTACTCTTCCCTCCATTTTAAATTTCTCAACTACTTTTATCGCATTATTACATTTCCTGCTCTCCTTTCCTTTCTCTTCTTGTACATACCCATTTATCTTTTTTAATGCAGTCATGTTTAATGGATTTTTTTTCACCAATATTATTGTAGGTCTTATGTTTTTACTGTTTAAATTGGCATTTTTAGAATGTCTAACTGACTAACAGTAGAAAGAATGTCAGCCCACTAACATGGAGACGACAGGAGAAGCTGGTGCAAAGGAAACTCCCCTAGAATACAATGAAATCAGCATATCTGAAAAGGATTAAAAATAATAAGTTTCAGGACAATTTCAAATACTGTTTCACACTTTTGAATTAAAGATAATGGAGTGAGAAATGGAATATCTGCTGAAGAAGGTACCAAATTCTTCTGTTAGAACTTGCCACATTTTCTTTTGCAAAATAAAGTGTATCAAGCAAGCATTTTTATAGGTTATCAGTAGCATTAATGTGAAAAGCATAAGCTTTATTGCTAACCATTTGAGATGCAAGGAAGCTCTTCTTTTCTCTTTCTCACAGAAATTGGATGACCATGTGGGCTGACAGCTCTCTTGTGTTATAAAATAATGCACACAATATTTTTTCACCCCAAAGAAAATTGGTTAAAATTACATTTTCCCAAGTCATATGGAAATGCACTAATTTGTAACTTTCTAAAGCCAACACATTTATGCTTCAGAGATACATAATTCAGTAATAAACAACAGACTGAATTTTGATCAGGTTTTAAAAATGGGTACAATAGCCTTCTCAGACTTTAAATGAACTTAGAAAGCTCTCTTAGTATTCTTTTCCTCATGAAATGTAAGGATAGAATTCCCTTGTTTGTTTGTTTGCTTGTTTGTTTGTTTGTTTGCTTAGCAATATGCAGTGAGACAAAAAAGTGAAAAAGTCTTGCATATTTGTATAACCTGTAAAGACTCCAATAATTAAAACAGCCTTCAAAAGCAAGCATTTCACTTTAAAGGCAATAATTCTTCAAGAACCTGGAGGGAAACTGCATTATTGTGCTTTTCTTTTTTGGAATTGATGCTTATATTATGTAAGGTAGGTGAAGTAAAGGATGATAACATGTAGTTTTGATAGGAAAAAGGTTAATGGAAATTTATTTTATTTTTCTACTTTTGTTAAGAAGAAAATATCATTTGGGTTCTCAGCATTAAAAAACAAGAAGACCACCACATAAAGCATTAGTTAGTCTTCCAACTAACAGAAAAATGTACACAGATTTTTATAGTTAAGTTCACCTTGATAGATAATTTTGTGTCTTATTTCTAAATGATTTCATAGGATATAAACAGGTTGACAAAGTAGGTATCAACAATGTCATAAGATATCATTAACATGATTCAACAATCAACACAAATAAAACAACTATTTGAGAATATTCTTATGACTTCTGGGCATGTGTTTTCCTTCTCCTTAAAATGTTTGTATTTCAATACACTTGTATTGAATGAAGTACTGCAGAATGAAGAAATATTTGGCATAATTCATAATTTTTTCTTTGCCAGTTAATTGTTTCAAAGTTATCGTGACTATTCTAGTTACTGGGGAAAAAACAGACAGTTGTTAAAAAGAGTAAATTCATACTCTGTGCAACCATATATTTTATTTTTAGACTTCATAAGTCTTGGAGTTTTATTTCCTTAAGTAGGATGAAAAAATACCAAATTGAGCAAAATCTATGAAATCATTTTTATGTTCATTATTGTTCAAAGGACTTTAGCAGGATTTGTACTGTTTTATTTAGTTATTAATGAGTGAGGAGCAATTGTGGGTTCCCATGTGAATCATCTTCCATGTTTTTTTTTTCCTGATTCTCATTTTAAATGTGTAAACCTGTTTAATGTCAGGATTGCAGTAATGGTTAACTGTGATTTTGATTCAATACTTGTGCAGAAAATCTTATTTGCATATCTTTTTAAAAGCCAATTTAAAGTTATGAGATGCTGACTGAGTTTTATCTGACCCTACATGGAAAGAAAAAAATTGTACATAGGGCATGTTAGCCTTCAGATGATCTATTTCCCATTTGTGTAACCAGTACACCTAAAGCAGCATATTTATTGGGAATAACCATACTTGGCAGTGATTAGAAAGGAAAAGTTGAAAACCCCTTATCATTTGACTTCAATCATCAGTTATAAACATTATAAAAATAATGTACACGGTTTTTCTGTATATAGTATGGATGCAGAACTACATATTTGAAGCACTCAATGTATATTGCACTTATTGTCAGCAATTTAGAAAGCTTTGTAAATGAGATAATTGATTTTAATAATAAATCTGTTAATCAGGTGAGTGAGAGAAACCACTTCAAACATGACATAAATTTGGGGAGAAAAGTTTTGGGTTCATCCAAAAAACGCAAGGATAGTTCTGGCTTTAGTTTTAGGTGTATCTACATCTACAAATATCATCATAAATCTACCCATCTCCACCATTCAGTGCTTATTTTGCTTTGTTTTGTTTTGTTTTTCTTACCATTTTGGTTACATTCTAAGATTTTCTCCAAATTCATCAGTAATCAACTCAAAACTTAAATCCGGTACGTTTAAGAACTCTACTTTCCTGGAAGTTTTGATATTGTGCTGATTGGTTCTGAAAAATCCCACCTGCTAAGCCATGAACTCTAAGTTAATTCTCAAAGTGTGAGGCAGTGGGGAGCATAACTTTTTTTTTTTTTTATCTCTAACGACATTTTTGGTTGCTACTACTAAGAGGAAGGTTGCCACTGGTCTAGTTGGTAGAGGCCAAGGATGTTGCTAAATGTCTCACAATTTACAGAACAGGCCACACCTCAAAACACAGAACTGTCCAGTCCAAAATGTCAGTAACGCCAAGGTTGAAAAACCTTGCACTTGGAGTTGTATTAGTTCCTGCTGACCCACAATGGGTTATAGAGAGATAGGTGTAAGGGAGACTTACTCAAGAAAACTGTGCTGTAATGAAAAGCAAAGGCAGTAAATGTTGATTCAGCATCAACTCATAGAAACACGAGGGAGTATTTTTTTGCCTCTAGGCCATGAACAGGAAAGTAATAATAATTTAAAAAAGTAAAAATCACAATTTTTAACAATGAATGTTTACGTAAAATGTTTTGGCAAAGTTCACTTCTGGTCTTTTGACTCATAATTTGTCTTTGTTCTCAGTTGAGTTTCTTGGTGTTAGATAAATAATCTGCATTTTTCTGAGTTGATTGGAGTCAGAAATTCTGCACTATTAACACATTATCTGGTACTTTCATATTTTGAGCAAATATAGTTTTTTTAAATTATTTTATGTGTAACTTTTATTGTTAGGTCAAACATTTTAGCTGAAAAGAATTTTGTAACTGGTAGGAGAAAGGTTTGCTCAAGTGGCAAATTCTTTTTGTCTTCTTCCTCTTTTTTTTTTTTTTTTTGTAATTTGACGGTGGCATTTATTTTGCTCATATTAATTAAATTGAAAATGTTTATATGTTCATGAAATAGACTTTTAGAGTTAGTAAGAGGTGAGAAATCTTACAGCACTTTGACTTCATTTATATAAAGGAGTTTAGGTAGCTTATTTTATTATTGTTCTTTGATTTGAAATATTCAGATTCAGGTATTTCAGAAGTAATTTCTTACCTTTCTTAGAGCCAATAGTAATTAAAGTATTTTTTAATTTTTATTTATTTTTATTTTAATTTTTTTTTTATTTTTTGAGAGAGAGAGAGAGAGAGAGAGAGAGAGAGACAAAGTGCGAGTGGGTAAGGGGCAGAAATGCAGGGATTTTCTCAACCCAATGCAGGGCTTGAACTCACAGACTGTGAGATCATGACCTGAGCCAAAGTCAGATGCTCAACTGAGCCACCCAGATGCCCCTAAAATATTTTTTAAGGAAAGAGAATAGCACTAATGCTAAAGGTTGTTTGAATTATTTCCTCTGTATGTGTGTTTAAGAGAGAGACAGAGAGAGATAGACACAGTGACAGAGACAGAGAAAGAATGTATATTCAAGAAAATCATTAAATAGTTCTATGTAGCATGAAAGGTTTGATCCCAAGAATCAGGAACAAAACAGCAAAGAGAACACGCCTACCAAAAGTAAATGTTAAATTACTATATGTTTTATAGTCAGATGTGTGTGTACACATATGTGTGCTCACATCTGACCATCAATCAGACCCTCAAGCTCGCCTCCAGGAAAGTTGAAAGAGTGCATCTCACAGGAGAGGATAACGCATTTAAAATTACTGCAGCCATAAAATAAACTGACATAACCCAAAGCAACAAATAATGGAGGGGAAAAATCCTTCTGGGGCTCTGTCTCTTTCAGCAAAGATTTTGACTTTCTGTTTTTATTTCTTGTCAGCGATCCTGGGTGTGTTTAAAATGACATAAAATGCATTCATTATGCCCCCAGATTCCAACTGCTTCAGCCTGTCTTGTACATTCCTCAAGAAAATGCAGACTTCTGGAATAGAGAGCAGATGTAGAAGCAAAATGACAGCCCTTGTGGGATGTTTGGTGGCTTAAAAAAAAATCTCCAAGCAATTTTCTCTATTGCATCATGCCTGAAAAGCAGCTTAATTCCTCTGTTATGATTAAAGTTGATTGATTGAATTGATCTGTGATGTATCCTGTTTCCCTAGTTTACAGAGATGCTCAGGAAGAGTGAGGAAGCTGTCTGAATAGGATCCAAGTGCTTAATATATGCTGAGGTCCCACTTAACATTTATTATCTGTTATCAAAGGTAGGAGAAAAGCATGTAAATTATATGGATGTCTCTGATTCAAGGAAAGGAAAAGATAAATACTTATGCACTCAGTGATTTTCATCAACCATTTTCTAAAACATATCCCATCTTTTTTTAGACTTATCAGTAACTTTGCAAAAAGCTTTTCCACTGCTGGAAAGGTAACCTGTTTTTACCTCACTGGTGCTTACATTAGTAAAGAAATTCGAAAAACTTGAAATCTGGCTCTTAAGTTTGTTCAATAAATGCAACTTATAGTAAAATGTAGGACTCTTGGAAACCTAGGATACTTTAAAATTATCATCTTCATGAGTTCCCCCCGCCAAAGGGATATAAAAAATGAAGAAAAGAATCATTAGCAGATATTCCATCTGATTTTGGATGGGTGGGTGGGTGGATATGAAAACGAGGTGAGGCAATAATTTCCAGCACTACTGAATATCTGTGCTTGTGAGGTACAGAATTTACCTAGAATCTGCCAACTAAATACACCAAGATTTTGATAGCCCCTTGATATTTAGTATGCAGAGAAAATGTGTAAGATTAAAGCCTTAACTATGAATTGGCAAATCACAGGTCACTCTACTTTAAGGAGATACCTTCCCCTTCACCAGTTTAGAGATCCACTGCCAATTTTTTGATGAATTCGTTTGCAGTTATGATATTTTATTTATAGGGACGTATAAAATAAAACAAATATGTATAATTAGCAGTAAACTTGTAAGGGCTGGAAAGTTTTCAAATTTTCTTTACTGCTAGGAAGCTCTTTGAGGAAATGGCTTTGTAGAGTCATATATCTAAATATTTGCTTTTTCTTGTTCTCACAGGATGAGTACTTTTGTCAAAGAAACACCCAAACTCCCGGTTTTAGTCTCAGTCACAGGCATTACCCCCATAAGTCAGTTACAATAATAAGAATAATGTAGTAATGTAATGATAACATTGGTTAAATAATTGTAACAACTACAGAAGGAATATCAATACCGTAGCTGACAGTTGTGAGTTTTTATGTTTTGGTCACTGTCTTAAGTCCATTCTACTTGTTATCTTACTTAATCTCCCAACAAATTATAAGGCTGAAGCCATCAACATCTCATTTTATAGATGAGGAAAGTAAGACACACAGAGGTTAACTGATGTTTTGATTCTTAGAGAGCTTACTTTTCTCTTCTGTGGCCTGATCTGTCAGGTTTGAATTGGAGCACTGCTTGGCTTCCAGAGCATGTGGGATATTATGTGGCCACCACCCAAAAATAATTCCAAAGATTTCAGTGTGTTTTATTTTATGTTGCCTCAGGGACACAATTACAGAGAGGAATGAATAACAAGTATATGAACCTTTTTTTGTTCAAGTTAAGCCCTTTCTAACAACTCCCCTTTCCATTTTGTCCTTTCTAACTCAAATTCAAATGTTTCTGGTTTGGAATTGAATTAATCTTTGAACATAAGTGGCCACAAGTTTTCTGAAACCTGACATTGTTAGTGGAAATAAAAGCAATAAAAAGGCATGTGGGGTCACCAGATATAATACAGGACATCTCATTAAATTTGAATTTGAGAGAAACAATGGAAAACTTTTAATATGAATATGACCCATGCAATACTTTGGACATACTTATACTATACTACATTTAAAAAATTATTTGAATTCAAATTTACCATTTATTCTATATATTTAATTGCTGTTCGGTTGATTAAAAAAATGTTAACACCAGCAACACAATTTTTAATAGCATTGCATGTTCTCATATCAGGGACCTATGTTTTCATTGTCACGGATATACCCTGATATTAAACATGCATTTCTTTACATTAAACTTCTAGCATTGTGCTATTTAAATATGATGACAATACCATAACCCATCTAATGCATGAAACTTCTTCACCATCCTTGATAATCCTTTCTTCCTGCCTGTCTGCCTTATTCTTTATTTCTAAATTCTCTCCCAAATTTAATGACCTAAAATTTTACATTCTGTTTAAGATGTTCATAAGGGTTAAGCATTCCCAATTTTCATCCCCCCAAAAATGTTTAGTGTTTTTTTATGGCACCTCCCTTAAAATTCTGAGGAAATTTATACTTTTCCAAGTATAACATAGTATTAAAAGTCTTAGTAATTTCTTTCTTATTTTTTAAAGTGAGATTAAGTAAGACTTGACTTAATTCAACAGCTGAACTGTATCGTCAATTTTTTTTAATTTTGTTGTCCTGTATACAAAATTTCACCTTTAAAGTAGGAATATGTGTCTCAGAGGTGTCTCAGCAGACACCCTTTATCTGTTAAAGGTCAGAAATGCTTATTGTCCTTGCTTAAATCAAATATTTAAAGGGAATGTATTAAGTTACCCTTAGAATACAAAAGGAAAACTCACTCTGTCTTAACAGTAAACTAAATAGGATTCCTGTCTGTCTATCTATCTATCTATCTATCTATCTATCTATCTATCTATCATCTATGTATCTATCTATTTATTCATTCACCTATTTATTTTGAAATGTAGAAGTGGCAGCAGCTCTTTGACTTTTGCTTTTGACAGAGTTGACTATCACATGCTTAGTGAGTGCCCCATTATTAAGCAATGTGAACTGTTCTCTGTCTCCAGAAGGTGAATTCATTGCCTAGCCGGCTTAAGGGCTTTGGACTAAATTCCAGCAGTGTTCTTTTGCAGAAACTTAAACCCTTACTTGGCCACTATTCTAAGTCAAGATTTTTTTTTCTCCTTCCTAAATCAGTGACAGATTTATTAACATTAAGTAAAAGCTATTGTGAGTTCTTAAAATATGCAGTGCTAAAGACATTAGATACTGTTACACTGTCACAAGCATTTTGCAAACGGTCATTTAAAATTATTTTTGATGAAAGAATTAGAACTATCTTATTATTGATTATTGTACTGGGCTATTCTTTCCTGACCTCAGTGTTCCAAGGGTATGTAGAAGTGAAATTATATCTGTCCTCTATTTTCATTCTTTTAATGTGATTCTTTAATATACACTTTTTTTAATGTTTATTTATTTTTGACTAAGAGAGAGAGAGACAGAATGTGAATGGGGGAGGGACAGAGAACATGGGAGACAGAAGCTGAAGCAGGCCCCAAGCTCTGAGCTGTCAGTACAGAGCCGGAGGGGGGGCTCCTACTCACAAAACTGCAAGATCATGACCTGAGTAGGAGTTGGATGCTTAAGTGACTGATTCACGCAGGAGCCCCTAATATGAACTGTCTTTAGTAAAATGTGGGAAGTTCTTTGCCTGAATCCCTGTTTTACTGTCATTACTTTCATATCTTACTGGGATGGGAAGGTTTTTAATGTGACTTGCAATGCCATAAATTTGAAACTCCTATGTAATCCATATTGTAATTTAATTTAATGAGTTTGTTTAATTCTATAGCATCCTTTCCTTTTATGTTACAATATTTAAGATTCAGCATATTTATTTAAAAATATTTAGTGTTTATTTATATTTGAGAGAGACAGAGACAGAGCACAAGTTGGGGGAGGAGCAGAGAAAGAGGGAGACACAGAATCCAAACAAAGCTCCAGGCTCTGAGCTGTTGGCATAGAGACCAACACAGGGCTATTCCTGAACTCACGAACAGCGAGATCATGACCTGAGAGTAGTCGACTATTTAATCGACTGAGCCACCCAGGCGCTCCTAAGATTCAGCATATTTAAACACATAAATTTGGCTATTTATTTTTGGTCAACTTTATTAATATATGATTCACAGACCATACAATTCACGTATTAAAAGCGTAAAAATAAATTATCTTTAATATATTCACAAAGCGGTGCAACCATAACTGCAATAAATTTTAGGACATTTTTATCACCCACAAAGAAAACTCTATGGCACCCATTAATGGTACATTTCATTTGTTCCCAACAGCGTAAGTCCTAGGCAACCACTATTCTACTTTCTGTCTATATAGATTATCTTATTCTAGACACTTTATATAATGGAATTATACAAACTATGGTCTTTTGTGATTGGCGTCTTTCACATGACATAATGTTTTCAAGATTCTTTCATGATATAGCAGGTATAAATACTTCATTCTTTTTTATTGTCAAATAATATGCAATTGTATAGACATGATTTGGCTTTATAAAAAAATTTTTTTTAATACATGTCTATTCCAGGATGCCCAGGTGGCTCAGTTGGTTAAGTGTCTGACTATAGCTTAGGTCATGATCTCATGATCTGTGAATTTGAGCCCCATATCAGGCTCTGCGCTGACAGAGCGGAGTCTGCTTCAGATCCTGTGTCTCCCTCTCTCTCTGACCCTCCCCTTCTCATGCTTTATCTCTCTCATAAAATGAATACAACATTAAAAAAATAAAATAAACATGTCTATTCAAAGCAATTTACTTATACTCAAATGTCAAGATAACAAAATAAAATGTAATTTTTAAAATTTTATTTATTTTTGAAGGAGAGAGAGAGAGAGAGACAGAGCATGAGTGGGGGAGGGGCAAGGAGTGAAGGAGACGCAGAATCCAAAATGGGCTCCAGGTTCTGAGCTATCAGCACAAATCTCCACTCGGGGCTCGGACTCATGAACCCCGAGAACATATCTGAGCTGAAGTGGGTCGCTTAACCGACTGAGCCACCCAGGTGCCCCCAAAATAAAATTTAAAATAAAGATTGGAAATTTTGAAATAATTTGTACAATCTAGATTGACTTCTGCATACCCTACGCATCCCACCTCGTTGAATAAAATGGGACTGGAAAAAATGGGCTGGAAACATGGCATATATAGATACAAAGTAATGGTATTACATTTCATGTTACTGAAATTATTAATATCAGCCATTTTATATTTCATTAATTGCTATCTACTGCCCATAAGTGAAACGTATCACAAGTTGTTTGTTTGTTTGTTTGTTTTAATGGAGGGTATTTTACTTCTCAATATCGTAAATTCCCGTTCTCCTAGAAAACTGTTTATCAGTCATTTTGTCTCTTCTAGTTATCCAGACTATCCATAGGGCCATGACAAATACACTTATTAAAGTTATACTGTTGGGAAGTGACATCTCTGTTGTTGAGAATTCTGCAGATAATCAAGTAGCTAATCTTTATTTCCCCATAATATATATGTGTGGATTATGTGGATCCATCTGTTATCTTCCCTCTCTCTTAATATAGATATGTGTATCTTATGTGTAATTTTAATCTATTTAAATATTCTAAACAGAGAAAAAATATATACTTCTGTATGTGTTTTTATGCACATATATATATGACTATACCTGTAATTGTGTCAGAGCCTGTGGTTGACTTGGAAAGTATTTCAGCATTTATTTGTTCTTTAAGTGAACACTAATAACTCAGTCAACATATCAACTTACTCAAAAATGTTGTGAGAGCATCCTGACCCTCTCTACACCCTTTTTGGGCCATGATATAAAACAGAAGTTAAAAGACATATTTAATCTCTGGAAAAATTATAGATTTTACTCTTTGGAATTTTTTTTAAATCTCTAATAGAAGAGAAGAAAGATGCAAAAGTGTAAAAAGTCCAAATGTTGAACCATAAAGTAATTCTGACTTTAAGTACGAGAGAGACAAGGAGAGAAAGAGACAGACAGACAGACATAGAATAGATGCATTGCATACATAGATCTAGAGATAATAGCAGACAATTGCCCAGAATTGAGATATATGAATCCTCAGATAAAATACACTTTAGGAATGAAGCAGGAAAAATATAAATAAGTGCCAAAAACTAGAAAGTTCATAGTAAAAACTGTTATAATGTAGTCCACACTACATTATAACATATATGGTACATATATGGTACATATATGGTAAAGGATAATGCAGAGATAATAAACTAAAAATATATATAAAACATTTAAATACAGAAAAATGTGTTGAAGGAAAAAAAGTTGCTTATTGCTACTCTAGTAGAGTATGACAAGAGTTACATCAAGGTTTTGAACAGGAAAAAAATGACATACATTTCATGTTGAAGTATAAAAGTATGGCATCAGGAATATATGCAATAAATAATTAAGAGTGGTTGCTATTTTTTTAAATAAAAAAAATAAAAGGATTAAGGGGGTTCACAGAGGACTTTGACTTCATCTGAATACTCTTATTTTTTAAACAGTATTAAAGAAATTATATGAAGTTATAAAAATATATGAAATCATTTAGCCACCTTGTAAGAGTTTATCAGTCTTGTCTACCGCCATACAACCCTGAACATGCCAGGTCTCATCTGATCTCAGGGGCTAAGCTGGGTCGGGCCTGAATAGTACTTGGGTGGGAATGCATCATTCTTTATTGTGTTTTATGTTTGAAAATGTTATTAGGAACAAAATTCTAGAAAAAAATTATATAGAGTTTGGAGTCGTCCCTCCAATTGTGGCATTTTAGACCAGTTACTTAACCTTTCAGTGTCCCCAGTTTCTTCCCGATAAAATGGCCTTGCTAATTACAAATATATGACAAGAGTACTGTCAGGGTTATTGTGCTGGAACACTTGTAATAAGCGCTTAATCAATATTAGTCAAAATTATCCTTCACATGTGATAGAATTAAATTAATTATTATGGACGTAGCACCATGAGAAGCACAACCAATTAACCAACAAGTAGGAAGCAAGGCCTTACCTGAAAATGATAGGAGTCAGTTGAATGGGCAAAGATACATGCATTACAGGATTAAATAAAAGCAACAAGAAAATAAACAATCATTTGCCAAATAATACATGACTTTGGAAATGTTGTATGCTGTAGAACAGATGTTTGTGTCTGCCTCAGAATTCATATGTCAAATCTCGGTCTCTAAAATGGGGTATTAGAAGGTGGGGCCTTTGGGAGGTGCTTAGGTCATCAGGGTGGAGGTGTCATGAATGTGAATAGTGCCCTGATTAAGAGACCCAGAAAATTCCCTTTCCCCTTTCACCATGTGAGGACACAGTAAGAACACTCTCTACAAACCAGGAAGCCAAGCCTAACCAGTCATCAAATCTCCTGGTTCCTTTACTTTGGACTTCCCAGCCTCCAGAATTGTGAGAGAGAATTTTCTGTTTGTAAGCCACCCAGTCTATGGTATTCTGTTATAGTAGATTGAACAGATTAGGATACTATATAAACAAAATAGATATTTTTCCATCCTATTATTTAAAATAAAACAAAACAAAACTTAAGCATTCTTTTATGGATTGAGTTTATGTGTTTTTTTCTGATTGACATATAAAATGTGAAGAGGAAAGATACAGCATGACTATCACATCTATTATATTTGTTGCATATGTCATTTAATCTTAGTTTGCTGAATAATTCTTCTCCCTCCTTGGGACTAATATTCCACAAATGGAGCTTATAACATGAAATTCTACAGCATTTGTTCATCATGAACAAATGCCTACTTATGAATTCTTGTCTCAGAAGCTAATTTAATTGGTGAATTCCAACTACTATTGCTTATTTCACACTTCAGTAGGTAAAGATGCATTAATAATCGAAGTTTCAAACTGTAATTAACATTAGCTTTAGGCTCCTGACAATGAAATGATTACATTTTAATGTATGGGTTGATAAACAAAGTAATCTAACATATGAATAAACAGCAAAAATAACTTACATTTAGCCTTTCTCTGCCAATTGATACATGCATTTGCGTGTTATAAAACATGGGGAATAAATGAGTGTTAAAGAAAAAATGTATAGACTTCCCATTCAACACCTAGACCTAATGCATTCAGTGCACCAAACTGAACTTGAGACATATTAACAAAAACGTCATTTTTCTGGTAAAATGTTTTTCTCCTCCCTTCATTTCCTTTCACATTTTTCTATATTATTTCATTATGCTTTTATATTCATTTTACTCTCTTCCTAACTGAATTGATTGTTTTATACAGATCCCTGAGTGATAAATTCGTATGCTAAATACAAATGCATGTTCTTAATCATGGCACACCATATGATCCAAATGCATTTGCCTGGTATTATTTTCCCTTTATGTTGGGAAAGATTGTGTTTATGATATAATATTAACTGAATGAAGAAAAATGTATTCCTATGATATTTTCTGGACTTTTCCAGTATATTTAAAAATGAAAATATTTAGAATGGTGCAAAAATCTAAATAACTGAGGTTGCTAATTGTGGTACTTTAGCATTTTCAAACACTTTACATCTTCAAGTGCCCAAGGATAGTTAGATTGTTACTTCTCTTTTCAGGGGGACTTTGATTGCTCAGAACTCTGCAATGCCTCCATTGTTGGGATATGTTCAAATGTACATACTTTAAGGTTATTAAAGATTAGAGTGGACTTTGAAACAAAATCATAGAAATAGAATGAGGTAACCAAAAATATGAATTAAATATGTAGTCTGATCTCAGATGTCAGAATACTGAGCTAGGAAAAGAGGCTTCATATTCCTCAAATCAGATCTTAGTCATTATGAGAACAAGTTCAAAGTCACCTACAGTTTTCTATATTTGTGTTCTTTGCCCTCTAGAGATAACTAGAATTCTATATAGAATTAGGACTTAAAGAAGAAACTAATCAGGTACCTAATATTTGTCAGAGATTTGATGAATACTTTAGCAGAGGTAACTTTATGTAATCCTAATAATAAGCTTGCAAAATAAATAATATCTTATATTCCAACCAAAAAAAAACAAAAACAAAAAACCTTTGAGTTTCAGAGAGGTGATTTGTCCCATATAATAAGGAGGATCTGAATTTTCATATTGCAAATCAAACGTTAACTGTGTAATACCACACGGATTTTCACTTGCTGAGAGAAATACAAAGATACAAAGAGGGACTATACATCCATCACTCTTTTAAATCCTTTATGTGGGTAATCCTATTGTTAAAATGAAGAGTCTGAGGTCCAGAGAGATTAAACAACTCACCAAGGACTCACAGCTAGAAAAGATATTGAGACCTTGAGTATTTGGCTCCAGGTAAGTGTGATTAACATACACTTTCCTACCTGGTATCTGTAAAGCATTTTGAGTGGGTATTCATCTCACTTTTCTTGAAATACATCATTATTGTAATATATAAAGTCATGAATGAGAGTATGATAGAGAGTCTCTCCATCCCTTGAAGATGGTACTAAAAGGGTAATGGAGTGACTGAGATGTTTTTTTCCTATTCTTTTGTTTTTCTTTTTTGCATTATTCTAGTTATGATGATGGCATAATACCAGTGTTTCATTAGTTTACTCTTTCAGATTTATTATTAGTTAAGTGTCAGATTGATCTCTTTTGTTAACTTTTAAGATAATCTGACCAGATGGCATTAAGAATACATTAATTAAATTAGGAGTTATAATAAAGATATACAATATTTTTTATCCTCAGAAAGGCTTAACATTTCATTCCCTTTCTTCTATTTGTATTCAATAATCCCAAATGTCATGAATAATTACATGCAGTTATTAAAAAAAAAATCTCTGTTGAGATGGAAATTATACCAGATGCTGTTATAATCACTGTTTCTTACAGTTTAAATTTTAGGCAATTGTTTGGAGACAAGTTAAAAGAAAATGGACTTTAAAATAAGGTTCAAGCTACTTGTTACATGTTATATTTGTGTTCAGATATCTAGTGCTTTCTGCCAATTGTTTTTCTTTAATCTTCATACATGGTAGATAGGGATAACCAAATTTTTTTTCTTACATTTATTTATTTCTGAGAGACAGAGTGAGACAGAACACAATTGGGGGAGGGGCAGAGAGAGAAGGAGACACAGAATCTGAAGCAGGCTCCAGGCTCCAAGCAAGTGTTTAGCACAGAGCCCGACTTGGGGCTCGAACCCACAACAGTGAGATCATGACCTGAGCCAAAGTTGGTCACTTAACCAACTGAGCCACCCAGGTGCCTCAGGAGATAGGGATAACATTAAACAAAATCCATCTTGGTTGTTAGTCTTAATGACTAACCAGAAACATTTGAATGAGATATATGATTAGACTGTGGCATGGAAATGCTGTGCTATCGCAATAAAAATACTCTTTAACAACTGAAATAATATGCTAATTTCATGAGCAAAACGACCAAAATAAGTCATCACATGGTGTTCCTACCTTAATCTTTCTTACCTAGGCCTTGAGATTGTTGTAATGATTGAATTGCTAAATGCTAATTCTTCAACCTTGTTCTGGAGATTTATGCTTTATAATACTTTATAAAGTATTATATCATCTCAGACTCACAGATGGTGTTAAAAAAACAAAAGTTCTCAGGCCTCACTAGTAGAAATTCTGAATTAGTAGGACTAGGGTAGGATCCAGGATATTCATTTTTCAACCAGCATTCTCTTCTGCTCTCGGTGATTTTCTAAAGCAGGTAGTCCACAACCCTTGTGTTGAGAAATAGTATTTGGGATCATGGGGACAGCTGTGCATCAGAAGTTCTCATAGAGTAATTTGAACATTTGCATAAAAAAGCACATAGATACCTTCATAGAATTTCACATCAGACTTCTGTGGCCCAATCTCTGAATGAAAGCCATTTGACCCATGCAATTGAAGTCACACATGACCATCATCAGAAACAAAGTCTTTTCCTCCCCTTCCTTTACATTCTTTTCCCTTCACTTGCCTCCCCATTTTCTTTTTTTTTAGGTCCATTATTTAACTTTGCCTCACTGCTGCTCCGTGTGTGTCTAAATGTGAGGTTCTAGAAGGCAAACTAACATTCCCATGTTTATACAAACAGCGATTGATGGTAGAATTGACAGGACCTTGAATGCTTCTTTTTCTTCAGATTTGGCACAATACTTACAGAAGACAAGTGGCCTTTTGTCTGTCATTAATTCTTCAGATTTGGCACAATACTTACAGAAGACAAGTGGCCTTTTGTCTGTCATTAATTCAGAGAATAGTCAGTACAGTATTAATATTCAGGATAGTCGACTCATGGAATGAATTGTTCAGGCAGCAAAGATTATAACAAAATTATGAATCTAATCTCTAACTCCTACCCTCCCCACCAGTGAATCTGCAATATGAATGGAAAAGGGCACCTATTCTCATTATGATCTTTAGACTGTCATCATCAGGGCTAATTCTAATGTCACACTATGGATGATGAGTAGTTGAAATCCAATTTGAATGCATAATACCATACTTAATTTACACTACCACCTGTCAATAAGAAATAGACCAAGACATATCTTCTGAGCTATCCATAGGGAATATTCAATTATAATTAACCTTCCTATTTTTGTTAAATCTTTGTCCTGAAATGGATTGTTTGTGCCATTTCTTATTCTTGTAACAATCTGTCACTAGAAGGAATTTGAATTTTAATCTATTATTCTGTGAGAAATACATAGAGGATGTTTCTTTTAATCTCCTCAATACTACTATTGCTTGTCTATTTCATTTCTTTTCCATAGGTTAATTATGACTAAGGTTGTATTCTTTGTGCAGGTGTGGGATACTTTGGCAGTCTGTGGAAAATGATCTTCCACAAACCATATTGGATACAATATATGGCAAATGGGAAATTTCATTTTTTGTAACTTAATATTAATGAGAGGAAAAATAATTTTAGTTCAAGTGATATACTTTAGAGCATATGAATTCATGCCATCATGTGGATAACTTTATCAAACTACTTTTGAGCAATGGATAACTGCTATTTATAACCTAAAAACCATAAAAATAGTTCAGATGTTACCTCTAAAAATATAAAATTGAGAAAATAGCTTTTGCAGAAAATTAGACACTCTGGCAATGTATTATCAATTGAGTAGGTTTATTGACAGTTGAAAGTGTACTTATTTTTCTTTGCCCTTTCCCATCACAGTTTGTAAGATTAATGAGCCAACAGCACTTTCCCACTCTCCGTATTTTAGATGTACGCACAAGTTTATCATGACTCTCCGGTCATGAGGGAACAAGTTCTGAGAAAGAGAAGGCCATGCTTACATCTTGAGAAGAACTCTCTTCATAGGTACAGTGGAGGTCAGTGTGGTCAACTGTTTTACAGGCAGTAGCCTGGGTTTTACGAGCAACCAGGTTTACAGACAAAGCCATGATTGCATCCTTGCTCTGACGCTGTGCGCATTTGAGCATTCTACTGCACTTTTCCTCCTCCTCTCCCCTCCCCTCCCCCCCTCCTCTCCCCTCCCTTTCCTTCCTTTCCCTTTCCTTTCCCTTTCCTTCCTTTCCTCTTCCCCTTCCCCTTCCTTCTTTCTCTCCTTTCTTTTTTTCTTTCTTTCTTTCTTTCTTTCTTTCTTTCTTTCTTTCTTTCTTTCCTTCTTTCTTCTCTCTCTCCCCTTCCTTCCTTCCTTCCTTCCTTCCTTCCTTCCTTCCTTCCCTCCCTCCCTCCCTCCCTCCCTCCCTCCATCCTATTAAATCTATACAATCCAAGGTGAGAAAGTCCAACATAAAACTGAGTAAAAAGGAAGGATCCAGTTGCTGCATTGACCCGAAATTCATTTGGGACGTACAGAACCAAACACCAAAAAATAATTGGTACTACTTATGCATTAAAAATAAAATGAGTTATTAAAAAATCACGAAAACAACACCTAGAACATAATATTTAATAATAAATGTTAGCTCAGTATGATTATTTTAAAAATACTTTTGAAAGGTGAGTTTTTAAATTGAAAATTTAGCTCTGTTTAGGGTAAAATATGCCCCACTATAAATAATAAGACAACTGATGACCTCTGTTTTCTTCTCAAAAGAAAACGGAATATTTTCATGTTTCTTTAAATATTTGCTTCGAATGTATACTTATTCAAAGACAAACTTGACTGGTGCAGTACTTTTATAGATGTAAATAAGTAAAAAAAGACATAAATAAGTGAAATATAATACTCCAATGACAAATTTTGTCAAGTAAAAATTGAAACTTTGCAGTACCTAAAAAGATACCGAGTAGAAGTGCATATGCTCTCTCCACGTGCTGGGAGCCAGCCAACTTGTGTTTCTTTTTTTTTTTTTTTTTTTTTTTTTAATATTTATTTATTTTTGAGAGAGACAGAGACAGAATGCGAGTGGGTTAGGGGCAGAGAGAGAGGGAGACACAGAATCTGAAACAGGCTCCAGGCTCTGAGCTGTCAGCACAGAGGCTGACGCGGGGCTCAAACTCACGAGCTGTGAGATCATGACCTGAGCCGAAGTCAGTTGCTCAACTGACTGAACCACCCAGGCGCCCCCCAACTTGTGTTTCCATACTGGCTTTGCTTCTTAGAGATTACTGCCTGTATTTCAGTTTCTGATCTGTAAAATGTGAGCAAATATATACTTCTTTTTTCTTCGGTGTGTCATGAGGATTTAATGATTCTTATTTGTAAAAATATTTAAAGCAGCAACTGGTAAATAATGGATGCTATGTTGGTAACTTAATGAAAGAAATACAGTTATCTTTATATTTTATTTTCCTTCAAATGAAACAAAAATAATCTTTTTTTCTCTGTAACAAAAACCTGTCTCTTCATACTTAAAGAGCAAAAATCATTTGACTCTATTTCAAGAAACAAAAAATGACTGCTTAGAACTCTATATGTAATATCTCTTTTAATCTTCATAAAAATTCTATAAAGCATGTACTCATATCCCCATTTTACAGATGAGGAATGAGTGACTGACTGGTAAAACATTTTGTTTTAGACATTGCCTAGTCAGTCAAGCATGGTATCACCTTTGTCTTGAGGCCACATTATAGTGATTCCAGCTGAATTTCTCCCCCCAGATTTAGCAATTCTGAGGATTCTGTCCAGGAAGGGAGCTTCAGTTTCCTAGGAGAAGTTCATTCCCCTAATACATCTCCTAATATGACAGGTGTGACTGTACCCATTATCTACAGTTGCTGTAGTGGTATCCATGATTTGTTTTAATGTTTTATTCCCTGGGAAGCTCAAACTACAGTTCCCACATTATATTCACATAAAGGGTGTAAAATATAAGGCAGTGTAGATGTTAGATATGTATATTAAATCAGTAAAAGGCATACATATATTCATTTTCTACCAATAACAACCAAAGGAGATAAAAATGAAAGATGCTTTTAGTTTCCTAGGATCTTTTTCAACCACTTGTGAAATTTTCAGTATCATTTTTTTTTTCTTTTTATAATTTTGAGGAAAGCTTTCAATTTTTACCTTTATATCATTGTAAACTGATTTTTTTTTTAATTTTTCTTAACGTTTATTTATTTTTGAGACAGAGAGAGACAGAGCATGAACAGGGGAGGGTCAGAGAGAAGGAGACACAGAATCTGAAACAGGCTCCAGGCTCTGAGCTGTCAGCACAGAGCCTGACGCGGGGCTCAAACTCACGGACCGCGAGATCATGACCTGAGCGAAGTCGGCCGCTTAACTGACTGAGCCACCCAGGCGCCCCGTAAACTGATTTTTTATCACATAGCTTAACCTTCTTTCTTCAAACAAAGCACTTCTTTAAAGCATCATGTGTTTTCATTTTGCGTAGCTACCTTATTTATCAGTATTACCTGTAGTAACTTGTAACCGAGACAAGATGCATATAGAAGGAAGCAGACCCTTTTGTTCCCAAGGTGGCTCATATTTATTGAAGCTAACCTGTTTCTATCCGTATTCGCTTTTCTTAAACCTGCCACATAGCAAAAGACATACCACTAATTTTTTTTTTGTTTTTTTCCTTTTTGTTTTTAATGACTAGTAGGAACATTTCAGCTTCTTAATCACAAACAAATAACACATATAAAATGCTACCAGTATGTATTTCTTGATGAACTTAGCAATACAGGAAAATCAAACACATATTCTACACATAGAATGCAGGTTGCAGGATAAGTTAATTCAGTTATTCTGAGGCCAATAAGTCAAAATATATTTTAATATTTACTACATAGCTTGCAACACACATTTAAAGAATTAATGATTTATAGGGGTGCCTGGTGGCTCAGTTGATTAAGCATCCAATTTCAACTCAGGTCATGAACTTGCAGTTTGTGAGTTTGAGCCCCGAGTGGGGCTCTGTGCTGACACCTCAGAGCCTGGAGCCTGCTTCGAATTCTGTGTCTCCCTCTTTATCTGCCCCTCCCCAGTTCGCACTCTGTGTGTCTCTTTCTCTCAAAAATAAATACTAAAACATTTTTAAAAATTTAAAGAATTAATGATTTGCAATAAAGGACATAATAACAACTATGAATTTAAGCTTCGTGAAATATACTAAAAGTATTATTAACTTCATGTTCAGGGATGAGACATACCTATATATGGTAATGTTGGGTAAATGAAATTTTTATGAAAAATAAAATTTGAAAATAGAGTATATTATTTTAAACAAATTTATACATTTTATAAAATGAAAAGCTCATCTTTTTATTAATTTTTAAATATTCAGTAATTTTAAACAAATATGTCTACATCAGATAAATTTTAGTAGAACCTCTTTTTTATTTATTTTTTATTTTTACTTTTTAAGCTCATGTGTTTATTTTGAGAGAATGAGAAAAATCCCTGGAACACAGGAGAGATTCTATAATTGTTCATGAGCAAATGAATAAATAAATGAGTTAAGTCTATGTGCTATCTTCTTTGTCCCCTAAGAAAGCTGGAGCTGGGAACTCATGCCTTTGAATTCTTCATGGCATTGTCTACTTTTTACCCTCTATAAGTGAGAGATCATCTGGAGAAAAGACATCCTATGTTTTCATGGAGTAGAGGAGGAAATAAAGTTCTAATCCTATACCTAGACCTTAAATAAACTCATGTGAAAGCTCTTTATTACACAGATAAAATCACTGTAACTTTTGAACATTTTATTTTTGCATATGCCTAAAAGACTGCTAAGATGTCTCAGTGTTTAGACTTCTATGATCTAACCCAAATTTCATTACTTGAACTCAACCAATAGTTCATACTTGCTCAATTAAATCCAGTAACAGTTAATTGATTATGTCCATAATTATCCTCTTTGTAATAGTTACATAGAATTTCCTTAACAAAATAAAGGCCATTTTGAAATCATTTTCTGCAAAGTCAACCCCAGTTTGACAATAGATTTGATTGCTTTTGAATACCTTCTACAGTAATAAAGCCAAATGGATTTTCCATTAATGTGAACTACTCACATAATACCAGCAGGATAAAATGATGTTTCTAAAGAGAGAGTAAATAATTACTGACTCAATGTCCCCATTTAAGTTAAGAAGTAAAGTAATTATGTTTCCCTGCCTCCCACCTGAGGCCAGTGAATGATCTTTTTGATATATTTGGAATTACTTGTTGGTAAGGGGAAAAAAAATCCTATGAGTATATGAGATATCCAACCTTGTTTCATTAAACACCTCCTGTTTAAAAGAGTGTTTTTGGCAATTTACTCTGCCTTCATGAATTGCCAACCTTGAGACCTGGAGAAAACTGTTCTGAAATGTGCTCTTTAGTGACATAAAAACATCCAGCTGTATGATATGTGCTCATCCTGCCTCAAGACGATGACCTTTTAGGGGTATTTGAAACTTGGCCAGTTCTTTGCCTTGTTGGACATTTTGAAATTGGCAAGGATATTAAACTGCTACCCAGATTTTTTTTTCTCTTCAATGCCCATAAACAATAAAATTGGCACAAAATTTTAATGTCAAGAAAATGATCCAACAGTGTTTCTTTAGTCCCAATATGCTGTTGCCTTAATAACATTATCATCAAAATAAATTTCTACTTGTTCTATAAATACGGAGTATAAATCCTCTTTTCAACTTCGAAATTCAGGACAGTTTAGAAGCACTGTATGCCATTGAGTGTTTTTTTTAATGAAAATTAAGTCATTCATGTCTCAACTTGCACATTTTAGAAATGAGCATGTCCACTTTCTACCCCAAATATACTTTGACATGTTAATAGTCACATTTTGGTGCCTATAATGATTCTCAGGGGAAAAAAAAAAAAGAAAGATAAGTCTCTCCATATTTATATCTGCCAAGAAAAGAATTTTGTTTATAAAATCTCATCATGGAAACTCAGGGTAAATCCAGCCTCAAACAGAGGATAAGGTTTCCTTCACTACAGGGATTCAGAAGCTGCTACTTCCACATTTACACAAAATAAACTACAGGCAAGTCAGAATTGCAATCCAAGCAGTGACCTCTATCTGAGCCCCCATAAACCAGATAATTCACCTCTGCCCCAAGCCGGCTAGAGACTATGGAGATGCGTGATGCTGACGGCATGCAGATCTTCTCAGTAAATCTACTCATAGCTATGACTCTCCTCTCTAGAAAGAGAAATGCTCAGTGGAAATGTAAACAAACCCGTCTTGAATTTCCTGAAAGATCAGTTTGCTTTATAGAACTATATGCTCACATGACAGCTTTTAAATGTTGGTGCTCAAATTAAGGTTTCCTGGCTAGAGGTTGAATTTGATATTCATATCTAGTCTGAAGGTATTATGGTAGTTTTCTTTTTTCTCCTAACAAATTGAAAACATATTTGCTGTGTCAAAATATTTTTAATCAATAGATACTATCTTAATTTTATAATGTACTAGCAGAGATAATTACTTCTAAGCAGCATTTGGATAAGTCAGTAGTGGAATTATGAATAGGATGACAGTTTATTGAAACCGTATATGAAATATGCATACTCATTCACCAAATGCATGTTCTAGCCCATAGAAGTAGTGATATTTCAGCATTGTATCTATACTTCTCTTTAGTAAAAGGTTTTCTTATTTACTAAGCAGTCTACCAGATTCTTTGTGCTTCTTTTGTTCATAAATTTAGAAATGGTTGGCATTTTCTTAAAGGGAAAGCTATAAAATAATTTTGATTTATAATCTATAGACAGAAGGAATGTCAATCAGTTTACATATAAAAGGGATTCACTAGGCTATGACTTCTTTGGGAAGAATAACCCTTTCTTTTTCATAACACTTATGAAATGTCTTCCTCACTGCTTTTCTATCTATGGGGGACAGTACATAAGTAAAGAACTGTATAGTCAATGCTTTTCTGAAGTGCGAATGGAGGGTTATGGTTTATTGTGACTTGTGTCTGAAATTTGATCAGCCTTGCAAATTTGGATTCCATGTGATGGTGTTAGAGAGGTCCTGCCAATTTGGAAGTCAAGTAAAATGAATAAATATCAGTTGATAAAGTGAACAAATCCTTCACAAATTAAAGTGGGACTGTAACTAAAGCCAGATGAATGAATATTGGATCCACATGTGTATAGCAAAAGCCAGTTGGAACTTAAAGTTGAATGTCTTACAACCAGCTTGGCCAGTATGGTCAAAACAGACCATCAATTCAAAACAACCAATGCCAGATCCTGTTAGTTTTAAAAAGATCATGCTTCCCAATAATTTGAAAATGATATCACTGGTAAATTCAACTCTTCTTGAATTTTGTTGATTGTTTCCTCAGCTTTGAACATTGGTTTATATAATATAAATATAATCGTGCAAATACAATATTCATTATATTTTTCCAATGAGAACATTCATTGGTACTTGTTAAACTGTAGTGCTAAGCTGAAATACCACAGAGCTGAATAATTTTTAATTCACTATAGGAAAATTTGCAGCATGATCTATGGGCCCCAAATTAGAGATGTTTTGAGTGAAATTATTATTTATGTAAAGTCTACCAGTTTAGATACCTAAGGAAACAAGAACAAGGCTTTCTATGAACCCTTAAAACTAATGGCAAAATTTGTAGTTATATTTGTCACATTTGGAATTGAGAGATTAATATGGTCATTTATAAAACCAAGTAAAGCTGAAAAATAGGAATAATTATATAGATCAGGGATTGGGGGAAAAGACAAAACTGGAGAAGGGAGCAATATATCAGTATTAGAATCACCTGTGGAACTTTTCCAAAGGATTATTTATCTCCCTGGGTTTTTCTCCTTTAAGTTTGACTCAGAAATTTTGGTGTGGGCCTAAAGAGAGATATTTTGAGAAAGTGATCCTGTTATTCCTTTCCTCCTTCAACTTAAGTAACAATTCTTGATCTAGAGGAGGATGATGATGATGATAGTAATAATTACAGTAATAAAATACTGACAACTGATTGATGTAAATAGTGCTTCTGATTTTATTTATTCAGGTAATTTTTCTATAATAACATTTTCCAAAGTAGCATATCACAAAATAATGTTGCAAGGTGTATTAGTAGGACTGTCTCTCAAAATTAAAGAGAGATATTGTGATAAAGTACCATATTCAAATCTGCTTTAGTATTACATGCTAAACAAATTAACCAGTTTCTTCTTTGTACTGCTTTTTGGAGACTTTTATATGCAAATGTGTATTGTGATCTTAAGCAAAGACATAGTAAACAACATATACCAAAATTATTTGACCAGAATATATCTTTTTTTACCCCTTACTCTCATTATTATTTTATTTCAGAGTAATGTGAATTAAGATAGTGTAGACATATGTTCATTTACCTTCTATTATTTCAACAGATACACTTCAGTCCAAGAATACAGTCTCTTGCCATCTGAAGTGTGAAAATATGGTTAATGTTTTATTTCTGTACAGTGTGTACTGTTCTGTAAGACTTCAAAGATGGTTGTATTGTGTTTGAGGATAAAGTTTAAATAATTGAATGTAACAGACAGGTGTACTTTTAGAAATCTTTGTTGTGTTTTCTTTTTTTCATAGTCTGGAAAAGAAGAAGCTAGAGGCAAGAAGCAAAGCATTTGATAATTGGAGCAAAAACAGCAGTTAGTAAATTATTGCAAATTACTGGTCATTCTTTGAGTGGGCTACCCTGATGCTTGTAGTTTTATCTCAGTAACTTTGCATTTAAAACTTAGATAGAGGTGCAAAATCAGAAGACACTGAGAAGGAGGTGAATTACGTGGAAAACGAGCATGGGGGTATCTGAGAAGTTCAGAGAGGAGAAAGAAGAGAAAAGTAACCAGTGTCTGTGAGAACACAGAGATAGAATTGCCAGTTACCTTGACTAGAGCATCTCAGTGTATTGGGAGGGACACAAACTAGATTGGAACAAGAGTGGAAATAGCTAAATGACAACTTGACAGCCTTTTTTTTTTTTTTTTTTTTTTTTTTTTTTTTAGTATTCTCCTTAAATACCTCTGTAAATATACACAGTTCAGTAAGAGTATTCGGGGATTGTACAGGCAGATAGGAAGGAGCCACCAAAATGTTGAGGACAAGACATTCACTATTACAGTTTACTCTGAGAAATATTTTAAAAGTGCAAAATGGACTGTATCTTGATCAGTATCCCCTAACTACTACTTTATTCATTATATATATGTATATATATTTATATTTTAAAATATATTACTAAATATATATTTACATATTTGAATATTATACTTTTAACACTTTTGTTGAAACACCTATTTCACTTTTATAAAGAAGGTGATTCTCATAGAAATGAGCAGTGAGCCATGAATAAAGCAAGCAACAGTGAAAAGGAAAGAGGAAGAATATTGAAGAAGCAACGAGAGAGCACTGTTTGAATTGGACTGTGAATGAGCCAGGAAACCTCTCTGTGACTCAGTTTCTTCATCTACCAGATAGAGATAATAATAGTACCAAGTTCAAAGGTTTCTAATGAGGATTCAATGTGTTAATACCTGTAAAGTCCCTGGAATAGTTTCTATCTTATAATAATTACTCACTAAATGTAAGTTACTATTAAGTGCTATTAAATGTTGTTTTTGTTGCTATTCTTATAACTCTTCTGGTATGGGTGACAGATGAACTCAAAAAAATATGTAAATAACATAATTTCAGAAAGGGATAAGAACCACAAAAATAGTAATGGGACAGAAAATAGAAAACTGGAGGTTACATTAATGAAGGTGAAGTGGTCACATGATTTGAAACAGGATTATTTTCATAAATATGATATAAAGATTTGAGTAATGTTACATAACAACTCTCAGTATAGATTTATAAATTAGTGGGGCGCCTGGGTGGCTCATTCGGTTAAGCGGCCGACTTTGGCTCAGGTCACAATCTCACGGTCCGTGAGTTCGAGCCCCGCGTCGGGCTCTGTGCTGACAGCTCAGGGCCTGGAGCCTGTTTCAGATTCTGTGTCTCCCTCTCTCTGATCCTTCCCCGTTCATGCTCTGTCTCTCTCTGTCTCAAAAATAAATAAACGTTGAAAAAAATTTAAAAAAAAAAAAGATTTATAAATTAGTCTGGAGCAAAATTTAAACAAAATTAAAAAAAACATAGCTATTATACCTAATGTGTTTACTATTTATATATTTAAAGAATATTCTAATATGACGTTACATATATAGTTCAGATATTGAATATTAATTTAAACAGGAATTAAAATGTTGAAGAGATTTTTTTCTTTGTTTGGTTTTTGGTTTTTGGTTTTGTTTTGTTTTTTGTATTTGTTTGTTTGTTTTTTAAATTTAAATTTTTTTAATTTATCCTGAGAAGGAAAGAAAGACAGAGTGGGAGGGGCAGAGAGAGAGGGAGAGAAAGAGAATTCAAGGTAGACTCTGAATGAGTAGTGCAGAGCCCAGCATGGGGCTCAAACTCATGATCATGACCTGAGCTAAAATCCAGAGTCCAATGCTTAATCGTCCGAGCCACTCAAACACCCACTGGTTGTTTGTTTGTTTGTTTTATAAAATGCTGAAGAGTTTTAAATGAACATGTTAGTTATCCATAAAAGTGTGGAGAGATAATTGTTTCAATTTTATTATAATAATGAAAATGGATCTGTGAAGTTAGCCAAGCTATAGATGCTGTATGGAAATAAGCATTCATTGTGCTAGTCATAAACTCATGTAAGGAGCTCACCTTTTTATGTATCAGTAGGTACAAATGTACAAGATATTTATTATTTCACACTCTAATGTGTTCCAGATAGACTCAAACTACATTTGTGTTTATGCAAATGTGAAAGTTCAATTGAATTCCTCATATTTAGGTGTTTGGTGACCAAATACAAAACAACAACAACAACAAAAACCCCTCCTTTTTAACAGTGTTGAGACTTGAATTCACTGGTTTTGTTTTCTATATTCATCTAGTTGATTACTTTAATAAAAAATGAATATAGCTAACTTAGATTCATTCTGAATAGTCAGTAAATAATATATAAACCACAGCACTTTATTTTTAATATTTAGGAAATGTGAGCATGGGAATAATGAACATACCTATCTGTAGGAAAGATTAAGAAATCTATCCTGCGAGAAGCAGGCTCATAAGTACTTAGAAATACAAATGTTAAATCAGAATAAAAGTGTCTCAGCAGTTTAACCTGGAAATGTGTATGTGGAGGTTCTTTTTTCTTTTTTATAAATAACTGTTTTGATGGTTTTAAGACACAGTTGTGTAATAATTGCATGTCTATGATGACTGAAAATATGAGTAAAACAAAATCTATGCAAGCAGGGGCACTCCCCCAACCCCATAGTAAATTGCACATTCTGTCATGTCTGATTGCTTAAGAGTACAAAAGGTAAAAGCAAAAATAGACTCCACAAATCACTTATACTCAGAAAAATTTGAAATGAAATCATAGTAAGTAAAAATTACTAGAATAGTCTCATATTTTTCATGAACTAGAAAGAATAAACAATGCATAAATTCCTGCTTTACTTATTAGCTAGTATTGATTGACACCTTACTAAAATGTAGAAGAGTTATCAATCGATAGAATTTAACACTGCCTTAGAACTTTTTGCTACAAAGAATTTTAAGAAATAATGTCTGACTTCAAGGAGTTTATAGTTAAGTTCAAATAAAATTTTAGTCCTCACTATTACATGAAAGCAATTTACAGATTCAGTGCAATTCTTACCAAAATTCCAATCACCTTTTTCACAAAAATGGAACCCACAATTCTAAAATGTATATAGGACTAGAAAAGATAGCCAAAGCAATCTTGATAAAGAACAAAACTTGAGGTATCATGGTACCTAATTTCAAATTAAATTACAAAGCTACAGCAATTATAATAGTATGGCTTTGGTATAAAAACAGGCACATAGTTCAGTGGAGCAGAATAGAGAGTCCAGAAATAAACTCATGCATACATGGTTAAGTAATTAATGACAAAAGGACCAAAATGTAAATGGTGAAAGGACAGTCCTTTCAATAAATGGTGGTGTGAAAACTGGACAGCCACATGCAAAAGAATGAAACTCAATCACCATCTTTCACCATACACAAATATTAACTCAAAGGATTAAAGACTTGAACATAAGACTTGAAACCATAAAACTGCTAGAAGAAAACATAGGTGGTAAGCTTTTTGACACAGGACATAGTGATGATTTTTTTGAATCTGACACCAAAAGCAAAAGCAATTGAAAGCAAAAATAAACAAGTGGAGTACAGCAAACTAAAAAGCTTCTGCACAGCAAAGGAAACTATCAAACAAAATGGCAGCCTACTGAATGGGGAAAAATATTTGCATATCATACAACTGGTAAAAAGCTAGTATCCAGGGGTGTCTGGGTGGCTCAGTTGGTTAAGTATCTGACTCTTGATTTTGGCTCAAGTCATGATCTCACAGTTTTGTGGGTTGGAGTTCCATGTCGAGCTCTACTCTGATGTCAGGGAGACTTCCTGGGATTGTCCCTCTCCTCTCTCTCTGACCCTCCTCTTCTCTTTCTGTCTCTCTCAAAATAAATAATAAAATTAAAAAAAAAAGAAGCTAGTATCCAAAATGTATAAAGAACTCATACAACTCAATAGCAAAAAACCAAACCATGTATGTAAAAAATAAGCAGAAGATATGAATAGACATTTTTCCAAATGAAAAATGAAGACTTATAAATGGCCGTAGGCACATGAAAAGATGCTCAACATCACTAATCATCAGGGGAGTGCAAATCAAAATCACAATGAGAGAGCACCTCACACCTGTTAGAATGTCTGTTATCAGAAAGACAAGAAAAAAACAAGCGTTGCCAAGGATGTGGAGAAAAGGAAATCCTAATACACCGTTGGTTGGAATGTAAATTGGTGCTGCCACTATGGTTTATCAAAAAATTTAAAATAGAACTACCATATGATCCAAGAATTTCGCTTCTGGATATTTATCTGAAGAGAATGAAAACACTAACTCGAAAAGATATATGCACACCTATATTCATTGCAGGATTATTTACAATAGCCTAGATATGGAAACAGTCTGAATGTCCACCACGAAATGAATGGAAAAAGAAACTGTAATATATATATATATGCATATATGTATATATTTGTGTGTGTATATATGTATATGTATACATATATATATATATATATATATATATATATATATTCAGCCCTTATAAAGAATTAATTCTTACAATTTACAACAACATGGATGGACCTTGAGGGCATTGTTCTAAGTGAAATGTGTCAAAGGAAGGTAACCATATGATTTCTCATATATGTGGAATGTTAAAAAAATCATATACACAGGGAACAGAGGCAGGGAGGATAGTGTTGGGAGTGGGAGAAATGGGTGAAGGGATTCAAAAGGTAAAAAAAAATCAAATTGAAGAATGAATATTATGTCTAGATTGCCTAAAATAAATTACAATTTTAATCTTCAATATTACATTAATGCTTTTTAAGGGAACAGACATTAGTCTAATTAAAAAAAAATTATCATGATTGAGTGCTTTAAATTTTTTTTTTTTCAACGTTTTTTATTTATTTTTGGGACAGAGAGAGACATAGCATGAACGGGGGAGGGGCAGAGAGAGAGGGAGACACAGAATCGGAAACAGGCTCCAGGCTCCGAGCCATCAGCCCAGAGCCTGACTGAGTGCTTTAGAAACTATAGCGACAGTGTTTTAGAAATGGAAGGGACAATGTCCATACACATATGTATATGGACATAAACTTGTGTTCTCATAACATTACTGTTACTTAGAGTTAAAGTCCAAAGACATAGAATGTGGTATTTTCGAGTCTGTTAATAACATCTCCCTTATATTTTGATGATTAAAGAAATTCAGGCATAGAATATAATCGTGTTTAGTTTTTCCAAAGGAAGAAAACATCTCTAATAATGTGACCCAAATAAGTTCAATTTTATGAAAAACATTAATGTTTTCTAATATGGAAAATATCACCCATTGTGTTTTCAGAAGCAGAAAAAACATATTTATTTGGCTAAATTTATTTTCTTATATAAACTTGCTATGTGTGAACATATTCTAACATTACATCCCAGTAATGGAAGCTGCATGACAGCATGTTACAAAAAGACACGTGCATTATTAAGTGAATGAAAACAAAATGAAAACTTCCCCTGCACTTGCCTTGATTCTCTGCGAACGTGTAGTCTATTATCTATCAGTAGATTCCTCTTGTCACTTTTATGTTGGTATGGAGCTATTTTTTTTAAGTTTATTTATTTATTTTGAGAGAGAGCAAGGAGGGAGGTGCAGAGAGAGAAGGGGAGAGAAGAATCCCATGGTGACTCCATGCTGTCAGTACAGAGCCTGACTCAGCTCGAACTCATGAACAATGAAATCATGACCTGAGCTGAAACCAAGAGTCAGGCACTTAACCAACTGAGCCACCCAGGTGCCCCTGTAGTCAATTCTTAGTGTATAACTTGACAAGATAAAGTAATGGGTCCAAAACTTAATAGAAGACCCAATTCATGTTCTAAAATAATCTATAAAATATAAGTAGGAAGAAAGATTATTCATTTACAATTGAAACATCCAAATATGGAGTCAGTAAGAAGTGTGTGCGCTAAATACACTCAAGCCAAGAGAGAGCAGGAGACACAAGAGTGGAGCTGAGTAGAAGTTTAAAAAAAAAAAAAAGCCTTCTGGAAATTGCTGGATTTAAGCTACTCTTGAAAACAGGAAACCATCAGAGTTCACATGGGATTGACGTACACTAAATACCATGCCAAGGAAAAAAAAATATATTTAAAACTATGAAGATAGCAGTAAGGCTAGCTTTTTGCACAAAGGATAGCATGCTGATTACAGTTGCTGCTAAGGAGCATTGTAGAGAAGAGAAATATGAATCAATTCAAAGAACTCAAATAATATAAATAATAGTGAAAATAAAGGAATAACACTTTGGTGATATTAAGGCCCTTATTTAACTATCAGACTTTAGTTGAAAAACTATTATGACATTTTTGTGACACTTATGCCCTGAAATTGATCGATGGTGTTGTTGTTGTTGTTGTTGTTGTTGTTGTTATCCTTTGATCTATGGTTTTTGTAAAGGGAGAATTAGACTTTTTATGTATAGCATAAGGGTTAGAAATAGAATCTCTGGTTGAAAGAATTCAATAGTTGCAGAAAAGCAACTATATTAATTAAAACAATAGTATTCATAGATAAAGCTGGATGACCTATTTGGTCTCCAGAGTTCCCTTTTTCTGGAAGAGTTCATTCAATAATAGCATTTTTTCAGAGATACTCTCCAAAAGGTTCTCATATTGCACAATATATGTAAATAAATCAAAGAATACCCAGAAATATATAATGCTTGGGTATGAAAAAGCTATTTGGATGTAGTTTTCTATTAAAAGTAAAGAGATTTATTCATTTTTCTTTCTATATCATTGGAATAGTGCTCAAGAATTCTGAATCACTGTGACATTGAAATAGAATACGATTTCAATTTATTAATTAACTGTGGAATTAGTTCAGGTTATTTTAGTTGCAACAGCTCAAATAGCATACAAAATAAAATAAGATAAAAAAAAAAAGTTGGTTCATGGAGTTGCAAGTTCCAAGGTTAGAGTTGACTCAGGAAATTTGTGAACTTTAATGATGCTATTGGTCTAGAATTGGTCTCTTTTTTTTCTTCTCCTTTTCCCTCCCAAATCCTATCAAAATCCATCCTTTTCTTGTTTTGGTGTGTGTGGGTTTTTTTGTTGTTGTTTGTTTGTTTGTTTTCCTCTTGACTAATTTTGTTTGTTTGTTTCTTTGTTTTAGTCATATTTTACTTTGACCACAGACTGGTCAAAGGAAGGAGTTCCACATCTTTAGAGTTGGTAATCTAAGAGGAAAGGGAAAACTTCTCTTTCCCTTTATTCAAATATAGTATCCTAAGGGAGACGTACTTGTCCTGGATTGGATTATTTCCAACCCAGAAATAATCACTGTGGCCAGAAAGATGAAGTACTATGATTGATCTAGTCTGTGTCACATGTTAACCACATGAAGGGGAGACTGGGACTCAGGAGGACAAGGTGGGATGGTGATTGGTAGTTGCTGTGGGACCACAAATATTTTGGGGGGAAGACAGTTCCCCAAGAAAGTAAAGTAAACACTATCAGAGTAATTGAGCAAGGGATGCTATCTGGGTTAGAACAGTATATGTTTTTTGCCATATCTATCTGTCTATCTGTCAATCAATCAATCTATCCACCTATCTGTAGGTCTATCCCTATAGAGAAATTTACTAGAAAATTTACTAGGAAATTAACTAAAAAAAATATTAAGTATAACAAGGAATTATTTTCTAAGAGGTCTAAAGTCCCAAGAATGCAGGAATAGTAGATGTAATGGATAACTGTTACCTCTAATGTTGAGGCAGGAGTATCCAAGGAAGGAATCAAGTTGGAGGAGCCCATATCCTCCCCAAAACTGAGATTTAAACTTTGTTGCAAGGGGTGTGTCTCTCCTCCTTTCAGTGGTGGAAATGGTTGCTGAGGTGTTCTTGACCAGAAATGACAACAAGAAACCCCACACTAGATTCCTTGAGGTACTTTTTGACCGGTGGTGACACTAATATTGAAGACTCACCAAGATACTGGTGAAACTTACATGGAAGTATCCCTTTCAACTATGATTAAAACTTACTGGGAGACTTCTAGTAGGATGCTGGAAAAAGTCACTGGAATTTGAACACCTCTGAATCTCCTGCATACCTTTGTTTTTTTTTGGCAAGAAAGCAGCATCTTAGGTGCAAGAAAACAAATACCACACCAGGAAGAGAAGCCCCTTCATTTTGCTCTACTCTGTTGGTCTAAGATTATGCCAGCTGGTAAAGGGGAAATGTGTACAATATCTAGCTTCAGGTGCACAGAGTTGTATAAGAAAGGATAGAGTTGGAGCTAAGAGGCAGTAAGTTGATAACTGGTACATGTCATTTTTCCCTGATCAGTCTATTTCCCTTGTATGATCAAACAACATGGAAAGCTGAATCATACCTGAAAAACAGTTTACTAATTTTCCTTAAAACCTCACTGTCATAGACCAAAAAATATACTCAATTCCCATGAAATATTACCACTATTACTACTACTTCTAATAATAGTAACAGTTCCTGTTTTTAATATATGCCAATTTTTGGAGCAAATGCTATATATGCATTATTTTATTTAATATTCAAAACAGCTTTATGAGCAGCTATAGTTATTAATCCCATATGAATAATTAGTAAACTTAGATATAAAGGGCTTGAGGTCAAGGAGTCAAAGAACCAAGATTAAAATGTAGGATTGTCCACGTACTACAAATGCATACACCATAAATAGCTTCTCATGAGAACCCCTAGATTATTTAGTAAGCATGGAATCAGAAATATGGGACATAATGACCTAAATGTTAAGTAGAATCTGACGCAGAAAGCTCAGGCAGTTATTTTATCCCATGTGTAATGAATGCTTTTGTAGGCATAGTATGGAGCAAACCACATCAGTTGTCACAAAATATATGCCTACCAGAGCTAGGCTGACAATGCTGAACATTGAAATTACACTGTAATAAACTGTTAGCCCTTCCTGGAGACTGCAGAGCGTGTGCCACTATCTAAAGGAGCAGCTGCCCCTCAGTGTACTTGAATGACGACACTGGAAAATAAAACCAAATCGTCTTGATATTTTAGGAGAGGTTAAAAAAAATGTTTATGTGAAAAGTAAAACAGGTTTAAAAAGACAATATGTGGGGGAACCTGGGTAGCTGAGTCAATTGAGCATCCGACTTCCCTCGGGTCATGATCTCACATGCTTTGTGGGTTCTAATCCCACACTGGCTTGCTGCTGTCAGCACAGAGCCCGCTTTAGATCCTCTGTTCCCCTCTCTCTGCCCCTCCCCTGCTTGCACTCTCTCAAAAATAAATAAAAACATTAAAAAAAAACACATTATGAGGACCAAATAAGACCTGCCAGCAATCTTGTAGTCAACCAGTTTGATGCCTCTGTTCTTTAGTCATCTCAGGATAGAAAACATATTGTCACTGAGAAAAGAAATACTGAGGATCTGATGTCGAAGACTTCCTGATATCTTGATAATGACTGGATAGGCACTGTCAGTGTCTGTCTCTCTGAATCCTCTTAACTTTACAGCCTTGCTCATGAGTGCCATATTCTTTGGTTTGATAATCCAGTCCATCAGGATATAGAGGACTCTGGCTGGCTTGGAAATGATTCTGTCTTCTAATGGCTTTGCAAAGCTTTGGACTGATTCACTTGATATTGTTCTTTGAGCTTGGCTTCCTCATTTTTTCACCATGAAAAACTTTAAATATAAAATGTCTGAAAACTAGAACAGCCCCTATATATTCATTATCCAGATTCAGAATCATCAAGGGTTTGTCAAATTAGCTTCGTGTGTATCTTTGCTTACTTTTACTGCATCGTTTTAACATAAAATCCAGACATTATGATACTTAAGCCTTACATATTTCAGTGTATCTCTTTAAAAAGTCATATTTTCTTACAGAAATCATTGCCTCAGTGCCATTAGCCCAATTATCAAAATTAATATTTCATTCATTCCAGAATGCCCCGTGCTCTGCTTTTGTCTCTTTGCTTCCTTGTAGCGTTATTTACTATGTTCTTTTCCCCTCCTAGTTCTTGGTAATGGTTGTTATTGCTAGAAAGTTTGATGGTTTAAGTTTAGTAAGAATACTTCAAGGATTCCTGGGTGCGGGTGGGCTTTTTGAAAGCACTCCTATTGCTCTCCTCTCCAGTTTGTGGCACAGCAGTTCAGGGTATCCCTAAAGTGTCGATAACCACTTTACTTTCTTACAATGCTGAGAATGTCTTATTTGAAATCACAAGCAAACAAAGCAAATTTGCAGTGGCCAGTTTGCTTTTGATCTTTCCTTCCTTCTTGTCTGTGACCATCAGTCATCCCGTGCTTTTTCAGAGTCTTCTTCTAGGACATATTCCATGCTCCCTTCTGAAATGTCTTGAAAATTGCCTTTCTCCATTCCCAAATAACAGATGCCTCTGGAATATATGTATTACAGGAATGCATCTAGCAGGGTATATAATTACAAATGACTACCCATCTCAAAACAGGTCAGCATATATTCATCCCCTTCATCTATAGTCACTTTTACTTTTATATTTGCTAGTATACAGGAAAACAGTATGGTAGGATCCTTTTATCTTCACTGAAATGTCCTTTGCTGTAGAGAAAAGTCTTGGGAGATTAAACTGCATGTTTTAACAGCTCGGTTGATGTTGGTATGTAGATACCAACTGACCTCACTACTCTTCAATGAGGGTGATTACTGTTACCCATTAATTACAGTGGAGGAGGCTTATCCTAACTATTCCTTTTGGAGCCTATCTTATTTTTGTGACTTTGTTAGGTTAAAAGAACATTGCTCTTGCCTTTGTTAATTATAACGCAACTGCTTTGGGTAATTATTTTAGACCATTTTCTCAAATAGATAAACATCACCATTTTTCCCTTAATTGTTCCCAACTATCCATCTTTTGATTCCTGAATTACCAATTTGAATACCATTCTAAACCCTGTATTTAATAAAAGACTTCATTGTTTTCTGGCATCTTCTCGGTATTATCTGTTCTTTATGTTAATCTGTGTGTACAGTGTGAGAAAGGTACAGAATGTGCCTAAGGAATTTTGAGAAAAGAGATGACATCCTGTATTAGCTAGCTCATGCTGCAATAACAAAATACCACACACTGGGAGGCTTAAACAACAGAAGTTTATTTTCTCGCAGTTCTAGAGGCTAGAAATCCAAGATCAAGGTGTTGGCAGATTTTTTTTTTTCCTGAGGCCCCTTTTCTTGGCTTGCAGATGATCACCTTCTCACTGGGCCCTCACATGGCCTTGCCACTGTGCACACACATCCCTGATGTCTCTTCCTCTTCCTTTAAGGACCCTGGGATTGAATTAGGGCCCTACTCTTATGACTTCATTTAATAAGTATGTCTTTAAAGGCTCTATTTCCAAAGGTAGTCACAGTGAGGATTAAGTCTTCAACATATGAATTTGGAGGAACACAATTTAGTTCATAACCCATTTTAAGAGTATTTTTTTCTGGTCTATAAATGTTTGTATAAAATAAACCATCTAAACCATACTGTATTAACTTCAAATTCTGAATATGTATGCAAAAGTCTGAATATAATAAATATGCATTTATTAGCAGACGTGGATCACAGTCTGTCTAATTGTTTACAACTGAATCATTTAATTTGATCATAGTTGATTGGGGAAGCAATTCAGGTGTTATCCTGGGGTGTGTGTGTGTGTGTGTGTGTGTGTGTGTGTATTCACGCAGGTGTGTGTACACAATCATTCACTTATGTATAGAGACATTGATTTAATTATTTCTGGTTTTGATGATTCAATAAAATAATCCCCTCTACACTATTACTCTTACCCCCTCACAAAGAATGTGCAAAACAGATATTTGGATCCGTCTTTATGTCTGAAAATCTACTCTCATATTTTTTTAATGGCACTACTCCTCTAAAGGGTAGCACTTTTTTAGCCATTTGCCTCTGTGTTTACGTTTTAAATCCTTTCTTAGTGCATGTACAGTGAGTTAGAAAAGTGATTGGTAGTTTCCATAGTTCCTCGAAATACAAAGGAAAAGGAGGCTCAGATATGAGCAAGAAATTAAATCAAAGAAAGTCACACTGATAATGAAGACATAAAATAGGATATAAAAATCTGAATGAAAAATGAGTGAATTGATGATTGAATTTTACTAAAATTATGTCCATTCCACATGTAAGTAATATTCCTAATTGAAAAATGGTCTAGAAGACTCTTTTAATATAAAAGTTTTGGGGAATCAATTCATGTTATGATTCAGGTTGTATATAATATTCATTTTTCAATGTTAACTATGTAAAAAAGCTATGTGGGTTGTTTAGGGCCCAAACTGTATTTTTTTGAAAAAAGTTTTTATTCCTACTGAAGACTCTTGCTAAACATAGCTCCCATTCATAAATTCTGATGATTATTCCAAGTTTGCAACTTAGGACAAAACTAAATCCCAAACTGTCTCCTGTCTACCATGGGTTAAGACAATTAGTGACAATTTAGAGTAATGAAATGAGACACTATTCAGGATAAATGGATGTCTTTGGTTTGCATGATAAGCTGTGACTCTGTGATTGAGTGTGAAAGTTTATGTGCCAGACAGAGGATATTGTCACCTTGGTTTTTTTTTTTTTTTTTTTTCCTGTTTTGAAGTCTTTCCTAGACCAGTTCAACTGTTAAATTTCAATTAAACTAAATTTGGTCAAAAAAACAACACACAAAAAAGGTTGGAAATGTAAGTCTATTTCTTTTATCTAGCCTGAGCTGTTGGCAAAGCAAACTGGCTTTTCCATACTTGGCATTTATTAATAATATTTTGAATACCATTGCGCTTTTTAAGCTGAGTGTGGTGGAATTCTCTTGTGGGATTATTAAATGAGTCGATTTGCATTCTAATGAGAACAAATGTTTGGGATTGCATTGTTAAAATGCTAAAACGGTGTGTGTATAATTATTTTGCAGCTTAGATTCGCAGAACTCATTTCCCCAAACTCCTTTTTTTAAATAACTAAAGAGCCAGAGCCTACTGACGGCTGGAGGGGAGGTGATTAGGGTAATTTAAACTGTTCACAAATGACTTTGCTACGGAATGAAAGCATTTCTTTGGCTTTGCCGGGGCTCCTTTCATTATCTTTAAGCGGCCGCAGTGTTGAGTCCCATAAGAAGTCTCACCAAGCTCTCTTTCCTTGTACAGTTTCTCATTTGTATTGATTAATCATTTTGTAATTCCATTCTAGGTTGACTTGCTCATCTTTAAGGCATTCGCTGCTTTTTCTTTGCTTGTCTATCCTGTAATGGTTATGTTGTCTGTTCTAATACCTTAGCTTTATCACTGCAAGTCAAGCTTTAAAACATTAATCCCTTCATGCTTTAATTTCATATTCTATTACCAGAATGAATGCAAATACTGCTTCCTTTTTCTCCTTTTTAATCATCTTTACTACAGCTTTTGCATATGGGGCAATAGTGAAGCAAGCTTTTATTATTTAGAGTGTATCTCGTTTTTTAGTAGTTTTTCAACTCCCTTTCTTTCATTAGTTTTAAATTCTGTTGACAAAATACATGTTTACTGCATATGTTTGTAGCCTCAGAACTTAATTTGTTTTTGCCAATTTTTTATAAAATATACATGTTATAAATTAACAGTCTTAAGCTACTAATAGTAACAATTGAAATGTTTTATTGTCACATTTCCAAGTATTTTCATTATTAGGCTTGACCTGAGGAGTTCATTCTTATGGCAAAGCATTGGAGAAGTGATAATTTTAGATTCCTTACATCAAAAACTTGAAGTTGGGGAAGAAACTAGTGGGGGTATAGTTCACCCTTCTCTTCTTGTAGATAATGCTTATGAATCCAGAAAATGTAAGTGATTTTACTACAGACACAAATAATTATTTTATACATGTTTATTTAAAAAAAGAATAGAGCTGAGTCTTGTTTGTAAGTTTATATTGTGATGATCAAGCTTTATTAGGCTAAATGATACTCTATATATATTGCATGAATATGTATTTTATAAATGCATACATAAGACAAATAGAGTTATATTGATAAGGATATTACTTTGAAAAACACAAATGTTTGAAAATCGTTCAGTAAAACTTTATTTTATGACTGTTACTAATGAATACAATGGAAGCAGGTGGCTTTATTTAAAGCAAATGTGAAAATTTGATAATATTCAAATATGAAGAAAATGCCAATTAAGTAATGTGCTGATGGCTATTCCCTGCTTGAGACATTAATTAAAAGCTCGTGATAATTGATGTCAAGACATTTTGTAATCTAAAAATTGGTACTTTTGTTCAAAGTCAATCTTTGATTAATTCAGTTCAAGAACTTAAAAAATTTCAGACTATAGCATAATATATTTTAAAATAGTAATATAGTTACAAAAATGGAGAAGTTTAAATAATGCTAATTTAGCTATTCCTAAAGGTTTACACTGAGAGATCAGTTAGGATTCATTTGTTTGCAGCAGGTAGCCAGAAACATGACACAGACAAATTTAAACAAAAAAAAATGGAAGTTTTTTAGCCCAAATAAATGAAAAGACCAGAGATGGAATTAGTTCAAGCTTATTGGTTTATATAGGTTATATGAATAACAGATAAATAAATATTATATAATTGATATTGGGTCGATCTAGGTTAGTTATCTCAGCCTAAGACAGCCTGCTTGGATCATGTGGTGTTCTAAAAAATATCAGTAGTTATTGAGAAGGACAGGGAATGGATGCTAGCAAGGAAGCCCCAAAATATCTACTATATAGAATTATTGGCCAAAGTTTCTAGATTATAATATATTCTCCAAATTATTATGCAGACCATAGCTGTAAAAACAATGGGCTCCACTTCCCCACTTTCTCTTGTTTCTTCAATTCTTTCACTGTTTTTTTTCCCATGTGCTTTCATGTTGGGATTCATAGGGCATGTGAAGGAAAGGGGACCTGAAAAAATGATTGAAGGGAATGCAATTATTCCATACTAATTTCGTTGTGTTTTCAGATTTAAGGTACATGGTAGGTATATGCATCACAAACAAACCTTCTCTTGTATACAGAAAAATTACAAACTTTGTTCTCTACAACTTTGAATCCTTTAATCTTTCTGTGGATGAATAGCTCCCTCCTCCTGCCCCCCAAAGCCTTAGTCTGTCATGACCTTTCATACCTGTTTTGTCTTTAGAAACAGCTTTGTAAATGTCACAAGCTTAGGATTCTTTTCAGGGGCTTTGGGTTTCAGCTCTATAACCACTGAGTAATCAAATTCAAGTTGGCTGTGGTTCATGATATTTATTGACTGCTAGTTTGGCTTTAGGACCCTAATGCCATGGGTTGAAGTGCCATATTGTCCTATTATCAAAGAAAAGTCAAAGGCTGTAGATCTTGTTAGATTCTTTTGTTTTTGTCATTTTCTATATATATTTTTTAAATTTCCTAACTTACTGCAATCTTAATAGTTTTAACTTTATGATTTTTCTTCTATTGATATGTAAGAAAACCAAAAAAAACATAGGCTTTCACCAGTTTGCACCAGGATAGTATAATCCAAAGATTGAACTAAAGAATGATGACCAAAACTAGGCCCTCAAATGAAATTGGCAGGAGGGAAGAGCCACTAGGTATTTATACAGTCATAGGGAAAGCTCTTAACTTAGATCATAAGCAAAGACACAACTGAAAATTAAAGGACCACTGACTGCAAAACTGCACTACTGTGGGTGATGTTAATATTTCAGAATGGCTTAGAAAAATTATTATTCTTACAAGCACTAATCTAATTTTTGAAATATAATAAATTAAGATGAAATCTTTAAAAGTAGTTATAATCCAGGTAATTGTATAAAATATACTAAAAGCTTCATGGTGAGAAATTTTACTCAAAAGCCAGAGCCTGTTCATATTTGGCAAAAATCATGATTAGACTGGAGCAAACAGTATTGGAGTTGATTAAGCAGCTCACCCATTGTATGATTGTAGTGAAATCTGTTGCCCTGAACTTGTTTTGTTGGTGCTTTCTGAGCAGGTGTGCTGTTCAAAGGTTGTTCATTAAGTGTATTTCATATTGTGTGTGTGTGTGTGTGTGTGTGTGTGTGTGTGTGTGTGTTTGAATCCATATTTCAGCTTTGCCAAATGGCTCCTGATATTTTTGCGTTTAAAAATAAACATAAATTTCCTGGAAAACATGTAAATCGTGTAATATTTAGAGGAAATTTTGTTTCTGTTCCTTTTACACCTAAAAAAATAGAGAAGCTTGTCTTAAGAGCATTCATATCTTTATTTTTCCTGGCTTTGGGGCCTTTAAAAATTATAATTTTGCCAAAACAGGGCTAATAAATTTACTAAAATATTTAAGTGAATTCAGAACTCTGACGATGCTGATTTGCAATGGGTATTTATCTTGGCAAAGCATATTTTTCTAGTTGTAATAAATCCAATTACTCAAAAGTACATTTATTATGCTTTTCTCTTTTTAAAAATTTCTCTTTGCTTCTTTCTATCCAGGATTAAAATGCTTAGTAACACTATAAAGGTATTTAGCTAGCTTTAGGAATCCCCTACTAGTCTGTAAGACATGGAAAAATAAAGCTTCAGTGTAGACAAGCAAATTAATATACTTAGGAAAAATTAATCCCAAGTGGTTTTCTAAGTTACTGGACTCAAAACTATAAATTATGAGCTATGAGGGGATTTTAAAAGCTATTGTGAACCATTGGCACAATGTTCTACTTTAGTCAAAGGCAAAAAAATTAGGCAGCTTATCGAAAGCAAAACAAATAACATAACCACATTTTTTTTTGCTTTACAACTTAGAAAATGCTTTGACATACATTTTTATATTGTGCTTGCAAAATCCTTTTGTGGCAGGAAATTTATGAATACTTGTCTTTGTTTACAGATTAAGAATCACAGTTACAATGAGATTAAGTTACTACCTGAAGCCATACAGATTGCCGCAGGTAGATCCAAGACTATAGCACATGTGTATCTGTGTTGTTTCTATTATACTGAACTGCTTTCCAGATCATTACAATCATGGCTGATCAGATAAAAGCTCAGTAGATCTAAAGAAAGAGTACAATGAAAAGATCAGGGAATTAACAGAGGGTATAGTTAAAGTCTAACATATGTCTTACTCAAGTGATACATACTAAACACTAAATTAGGTGTGTAGTATAGATAAAAAAAAAAAACGATAAGTAAATAAGGATATCAGATTATCTTTAGATAATTCATATGTAATAGTGAGGAAAATGCACATGCAAGAGAAGAAAACACTCAAGAGGTTTGGGTGTAAAATTTTGGGGGTAGGACCTTGAGGAAGATAAGTTGATTGCATAACAGAGCCAGCTATTGAATATAGTAGTCACACGTGATTATTGAATACTTGAAATGTGGCTAGTGTAAATTGAGATGTACTGTGTGAAATACATAAAGATTTTGAAGACTTAGTGTGAAATATAAAATATTTTATTAATTTGATATTGTAAATGTTGAAATATTAATATTTTGGATATGTTGGGTTAAATGAAATATTCATTAAAGTCAATTGCATCCCCTTTATAAAATTCTTTAAAATATGGCTCCTAGAAGATTTAAAATTTCACCTATTGCTCACATTATAATCTTACCGGGCAGGAACTGATATAGAGAGAGTAGAGAGCTCCCCACAGCTGGTGGGAAGCATGAGAGGAGGAACAGATGTGGGAGGAGGAGAAAAGCAAGGAATCAATAGACGACTCTTTGACGACACCTTCCATATCTCTTAATCTTCAATCCAGACTACTAATCACAAACCTTTCTTGTGAACATTTTTGTGAAAAAGCTCAGTTTTGCATTTAAGACAAAGGGGGTTAACTATTCAGTATCACATGAAAACATAGGAAGCTATGGTTGAGGGGGCTAGAAGAGTATAACCTAATCTCTGTCCACATCTTGAATTAAATTAATAGGAAGAGCTTTGGGATTTCATCCCATTATAAAATAAAAATTTAGTTGATTGAAGAATTACACAACCACTCTCTAGCCTCTGGGCTAAAAACACATTCTTAAGAAATATAAATATCAATTTAAATACCATGTTAAGGAATACATTCAATAACATATATTATATACTTACCAAGTATTTTATGTAGTTAAAACAGAAATGAACTCCACATCAGTGATGTCATGGCAGCTGATTTAATATCTACACTACATAGATGAGCAGTGAATGAACACAAATCTAAAGGAAGTGATAGTGAAATAGAGAAAATAAGACTCATGAATCTATTACTGTAACATAAAGAGAAAGTGGCTACTGTTATGAGGGCTTAATGGAAAAAGAATTTCCATCTGGAGTTATGATGCAACTTCATAAAGAAGACAGCATTTAAATGATTCTTAAGGAAGGGCTTGGCTATAAATATGTATACATTTTTTGAAGAGTGTATTGTATATATGATTAACAAAGTTAACATAGAAGAGAAACCTTGATAGGAGAGAATAGTTTAAGTTGATCAAAAGAAGAGATTTTAAATTAGTGTTCAATATAGAAAAATAAATTTGGGGCATATCTTAGAACACATGTAGTAGTAAGGCAATTAATTTCATTGAGGGGGGATAGGATCATATAGCAGAGATAGAATCATACAGTGGCAATGTTAAAAACATAGTAAATAATAATGAAAATAATAATAATGGTTTATTTACATATATGTAAAAATATAAGTCAACGGTGTGAACTTGTTTTGTGACTCCTGGATTAATTTAATGGAAGTTACAGTAATAGTCCAACAATAATTAAACAATTAATCAGCTAATATTTCACCTAATTTTAGATAATTCCAAAAGAATTACATTGAGAATGCAGCATTTGCTAGTAGTTTCTCAGATTTTTTTGTTCTTCTTAATTGGTCTAATACATACGGAATCATTCCTTCACTCTTAGACATGGTTGAGATATTGTACAACAAACCCTAGGATCTGGCTTCTTGTGTAACCCGTGGGGAAAAAGATGGAACAACCTAGAAATGGAAAGGCCACTGAGAAACAGGAGACCAAATGTATCCATGCAGATCTATTTTTCTTCTGTTGTTCCCTTTGTGTACAGTATCCAAGTGTGGTTCTCTACAATGAACATTCCATTGAAATCCCACACGATGGCAAACATACTTATTTGCCGTGTGACATTTTGCATCTCTTTGCAGCTCATTGGAAAGCAGTAGACATCACAGTAACATATTTCATACTTTTCCTTGCCTCACTGTCCTCACTCAGGGCTTATATTTTTTCAAATTAATTATCAGCATTTTAATTTTTGTGTCAGTGTGTTAATTTTTTTTAAGAAGATACAGGCTAAGGAGGGCAGGCATATTGACAAATATGATTAATCAAAAAGGAGAACAGCAACACTAACTTTTTTTAAGTGCTTTCTGTATTCCAGAAATTTGTTTTTAGTACTTTTCACAAATTGTCTTTGGTAATATTCACAGTGAGTCCATTATTTCCATGAGGAAATAGGAGTTCAAAAATGGTAAATATATTACTCAAGTTTAAATAGTAAGGGAGAGAACAAACGCTCAGAGAGTTTAGACAAGTTCTTTAAGGTCATCGAGGTGGCAGAAGAAATAAAAGCTCAGAGAGATGAAATAACCAGTTTCATCCAAACCCAAGTTAATGGGGGCAGAAAAGAGTTTCACAGTCAGACATGACTAACTCCATAGACTGAGATCTCAACTGCTGTCTTACTCCCTCTTCCAGAGAAAAAAAGGAAGATAAAGAAGTCTTAAAAAAAAAAAAAGAAAAAGAAAAAAGAAAAAAAAAGACTAAAATGATTAAGATGTCTACAAAGAATAAAATATAACTTCAGGGGACAAAGGAGCTTTAAAATATATGAAGTGTTTTCTTATGAAAAAGGCATATCAGACTTAGTCTATATAACTCCTATAGCAAAAGAAAATAACCCATTTTGACTCATTATATGGAAAAACCTTTCTGAAAATTGGAACTACTTGAAAATGCCAAAGGCTTGTGATTTTTTCGCATCATTGATAGGGAGTTGGAGGGATCAAATTAGGTCTGAAAAATTTTAGTAAACCATACTCTGGAGACGTAGTTGGCCTAAGTTATCTTTATGGTAGTCCTTCCTAATGCAGAGATTGCATGATCTTGTGATTTTTGAGTTCGACTAATGTTTGAATGCACTAAAATTTTAAAAGCAAGGCACTATAAATTGTTACTATGAATAGATACTATGACCATTTGCCCCCAAATTTCGGCTACGCAAAGATTTCCTTTTAATCATGCAAATGAATACTGGAAAATAGGCATCTCATTTACAGTGTCATGAGTTCTTAACCTTAAACTAATACAGAGCCCACATCATTTTGTGACTATTTTGGAAAGCATTAATTCTTCATTTTATAAAAATAATTGTATTAAGGTCAAGGTAAGGTTTTCATGCTTGATAAAGAATGTGTTGGCGTCAACTTTAACCCAATAATTGCCCTCTGTTACTAAGAGTATTACACATAAAACTTCAGTGACAAGTGAAACATATATTAGCTTTGAGTAGGTAGTAAAAATACCCAGGGAGCAAATGTAGCTTTTCAGATCTAGATTATATTAAAAGATCTCATTATTTAAAATATGATTGTCAAAACTAGATTTTCAACCAGATTTTATTATGGAATGACATAATAAGAAGAGTTTATAATTATCATTAGTATCAATAATTTGTTTATACCTCCAAATAAATTAAGGGCTCTTTCATCATAATTATTTCACATGTCACATAAAACATGAAGAAACATGAAGTTTTATAAAGTTGGCTATTCTGAGAGAAGCAGAATCTTTACAAAGAGATATCCCAAGAAGGTTATCCAGTAGGAGAAAAGAAGTCTGAACTGGAAAGAGCTTCTTACTATAAAAAGGGAAATTGATTTGGTTGGACATTTTTCTTAAACTTTGAGGGAAAAAAACACATTTATATAACTTGTGTCTTTTCCTAGGTTTATTAGGATATCTTAGAAAGTATGGCCTTACAAATTCACAAAGAACAATGTCTTACACACTGCCCACTGCATATGATTTAAACTTTCAATTTAATCACCTTCCTCTGATATTTTTGAAGGAGCAGTAAAAACAACCATAGCTTCATCTAAAAAGTCGCAGACATATCTGCTTTTTAAAACAAATGTCTCATGCACATAATGAGGGGTCATAGTCTCTCCCACCCCCACCAAGGGTATTACTTGTCTTTACCAAAAGAATCTTTTGATGTTTTCTTTCAGTCCTTCCCCTACAAACATTTATTATTGAAAATTATTTGCTCAAACTAGGATGCTTTTCCTCAAATCTTCACTTTCAGTTGATCGTGCATCATAGTCTTTCACCTTCACCCCCACCTTTTCATGCATCTGATAACCAGAGTGAAAGAAATAGAATCCTGCCTCAGGGGTTTCCCCTTGAGTTCCTCAAAGTGTGTTGAGTATAGCTGTTTTATTATCTACCCCTCATGCCAACCTAATTCCAGTTGGTGGGTCTTCTGGAATGTGGCTGGCTTGTTGTGCAAGGCAGGTTACTGTTTGCAGGAAGTATATGGGTAGTTTGTATTCTCTTGGAGATCTGTATGCTCAGAGATGGTATGCCTATGAAATATAATAGGAACAGCCAGAAGCTGATGAAATAGATATCTACATTGGGTTATCTTGTTTTACAGCTCAACATTATAAAACATAGACACCTTCAAGGTGTCAAGTAACAAATGTTTCTATTGTTTATGGCTCTGTCTTCAGCAGGATCTGGATCACAGAGTTCTTTCATCCTGATTTTGTCTCTAGAAATTAATAAGTAAGACATGACCCTTCTCACAGTGATGTTACAGTCTATTTGAAATAGATTTAAGATTTTACTATTCAAAGACTGAGAATAGCTACTCCTGTTTGGTTCCAGAGCACAAATTTAATATTGTAGGAGAGAATAGAAAATTTGAACAAAAATGGGTTTGTTAAGACTAAGTGACTTGAGAGTAATGTAATCCTGATCAAACTAATTTTTTTGGAAACCTACTCAAAAAATAAAATTATTTGACTTAGCTTACTACAGTTAGAACTTTTCCTTTTGAGTAACTGACAGTATTTTGACAAAAGTGATAACTTAAAGAATACAATACTCTCTATGGCAGGTAGGGTTTTAGGTTTTATCTTCTCTCCCCTTCCATTACTCCTGCATATGTTACCTTCCATTGCAAAAGGAACTTTGCAGATGGAACAAATGTTATGCACCTTAACATGGGGAGATTATCCCGAATTGGCCAGATAGGCCAATGTAATCACATGGGCCTGTAAAAAGCTTGAGAAGAAGACAGAAGTGTCAGAAAGAGAAATGAGTCTGTTAGAGAAATGTGGCATGCAAAGTACCCAGCCTGCTATTACTGGCTTTGGAGATGGAGAAAGAAGGCCATGAACCAGGGAATATGGGAGGCCTTGAAAACTGGGAAAGGCCCTCAGCTGGCGGTCAGCAAAGAAGTGGGGACTTCAGTGATACAACTGCATGAAATTGAATTCTGCTAATCGACCCAAATGAATGTGGAAATGAATTCTTCTCTGGAGCTTCCAGAAAGGAACACAGCCCTTCAGAAACCTGATTTCTGCTTGGGAGACTCCAAACGGAGACCCCTTTGAGCCTGTTAGACTTCTGATATACAGCAACTGTGAGATAATAAATGGATATTGTTTTCAACTGCTAAATTTGTGGAAATTTGTTAAGGGAACAGTCATATACGAATACACTATCCTACAGTTTTAGGCAGTCATATCACTGCCCCTATACTTAAACTGTGTGTGTGTGTATGTGCATACATCTTTTGGAGTAAATGCACTCAGATTGGAATGCATTGGAATAAATGTGTGTGTATTGGAATAAATACACTCAGATGTTATGGTTTCATTTCTTGAGTGTGCACCTGGGATTGGAAAATAGTTTCTGTGACTTCTTTTGCAATTTGGATTGAAGGTATAAACTTATGCTCCTATTTATGCTCGTTTTTAGACTATTTTGTGTATGGGGAAGAAGAAGAATATAATCTATTTCATTGTGGCCTGACTTCACAGTTCATGATCCTTCAAAAAAAAGCAGATGCACCTAAATTTCCATATTGTTTCATATTAGAAGGATAATAGCAAGGCAAATACGCCAAAATAATGTCCTTATTTCCTTTTATGTAGACATACTGCTAACAATTTATTGAGACATTATTTTGAGGGTTGGATATGTTCTCATGAAACTATTAGCCACACATGAAAAGTTATAGATCTTGTTAGAATTCACTAATATTCTCACTCACTATAAGCCAACCACTCCAGGAAAAATTACCATAACAATATTAGTATTGTTAATGCAAAGTACTGTGCCTCTCTTGCCAAAATTCATATGTATGTCTCTTACATATATCTCCCACTGGAAGTCTGTGGATTTAAAAAGAAAGAAGGAAAGCCATTTATGTCATTAAGCTACACTTGTGTTTGTTTCGCTCCGGTGCTATGAGCCAGGAATCTTGTGATATCCTTTTCTACCTATCAGCAGCATGTTTCCTAAGAGTTTCTCATGACCCTTAAGAGAGCAAGGTATTTCTTCCTCATCTATTGGGAGATTCTGGGAGTTTGATTTGAGAATGTCTCGTTTCACATGGCGCAGTACTTCTGCTCACACTGGTAACCCACCAAGGGCCCAAGATTTTATTTCAGTCTGATCAAGCTGTAATCTACCACATGGTTCCATAAACCAGTGTTACAATGGTACACATTCAAGTAAAGCACCAACCATTAAGGCTAAAGAACTACTTAAATAAAAAAAATGGGGGAAAATCTTTCTTCCCCTGTTCTGTAAACAGCAGATTGATTCAGACATCTTCCTCATTAGTAAACCACCTAAAAACAATAGGCTATAATGAGGTAAGTTGGCAGCTTCACATTGCAATATAGCTTGGGGGTGTGTGTACTTTTGGTAAAGGAGTGTATTATTACAGAAAAAAATTTAACTGTATCAAGTTAAAATCTCGGTGACAAACTAGTGCTAACTAGCACATGTCTCCATGTCACCATAGGTGGCTGTTCCTGACATTTCCTGAAGGACAGCCTATAGTTAAGTAGTATTGAAAGGCACCACAGGCATTATAGCAAATGTATAGGGGACAATGAACAACAATGGGGCATAATCAAGCTATTTGAGCTAATGGCTGATGCTGTTTTCAGTGTATTATACTTTTGCCATTCATATCACTATGGCTAAGGTTGTGTCAGTGTTTTCATAATAGAGCTACTATTTTAGAGGTTTATAACCTGGCAATAAAAATTGGCTTCCAGCAAAAACTTGACATACAGGACAAGACCTCAGCAAGAAAGTGATTTTTGAGAAATCATATTTTCTTGGGGGGAGATGGTATGGAATAAGTTTCGTTGTTTCAGATTCCCAGAAACTCAGAATACAGCTCAGAATTCGAAAATGGCATTTGTAAGTTATTAAACTACAAGGAGGAATCAAATTGGTCACACAATACTAATGGGCTTAGTGCAGAACAGTTTTATCTTTGAAAATGTTCTTTCTAGAATTTTCAGTGGGAGTGTATGTAATGATTCACAGCCCTTTATTTTGATATATAGAAAGGCATGGTTGCGTGAAGATCGAGGAGTTAAAATGTATTTTCAGAAGATAATATATTATGATATGGTGCTTATTTTTTTGAAGTTAAACTCCTTAATAACATCTAATTCATTAATCCTATTATTAAATGTCATAGATTTATTGCATCTAAACATTGGAAGGAATCCAGCTTCTGCACAGAGCTGGAAGATATATCACTGTTATCATTACCATCATCATCAGCTGTTCACTGCATCTTCAGTCTGTAACCTCTAGTGTGCGGGAGACTTGGATGCACTAACCTGACATCCAGTATTTGACCTCATGGATCTTGGATTCATATGTTGTCTTAGAGAGATATATACACAAAGAAGAGATAAGGTAAAATGGAATAAAATTTACAAATATATATGCTGTTGTACACTGAAACCTAAAGATAGTTTTCAGGCTAGACATTTTGAAGCATTTATTTTATTTTATTTTATTTTATTTTATTTTATTTTATTTATTTTTTAAATTTTTTAATGTTTATTTATTTTTGAGACAGGGAGAGACAGCATGAACGGGGGAGGGTCAGAGAGAGAGGGAGACACAGAATCTGAAACAGGCTCCAGGCTCTGAGCTGTCAGCACAGAGCCTGACGCGGGGCTCGAACTCACGGACCGTGAGATCATGACCTGAGCCAAAGTCGGATGCCTAACCGACTGAGCCACCCAGGTGCCCCTTGAAGCATTTATTTTAAATGTTTACAGTAGGCATGGGGGTCAGTCATTAGCTTGTGTGAATTGAGTTACAAAACAAGAGAGAAGAGAAAATGTTGACAGATTTGGAAAAAGAGAATAATGTTCAAAGGGTAGAGAGGAGGATATTAGAATAACTATTCTTGACTTTGATGTTGGTATTTTAATAGCTGTTATTAATATGTTATTAATAATAAATGGTATTAATTTTATCAGCCATTTTTACTGATGATCAATGTGTGTTAGGCATTGAGCTGCTCTACAACCTTGACAGGGAACTATTGATAAACGATTGTAGTTTTCTCACAAACACTGTCATTTCACATTTCTCCTTAGACCGTGTCTGTCAAGCTTCAGAGTGTAGAACAGCAACAGGTATATCAGGCTGAACTTGAATCCCCATTCTATTTATATATCAGTGCACCTTCCAAAGGGAGTGAAGGAACTAGAGGGGCCTTAAGAAAGCCAGACCCCTGACTTTAGTCTAACTGACTAAAGAAGTTTTCTGAAAGGCCTCATAAAACATATTCTCTGTCGTATGATATGGTGTCATTATTGACACGTTAGCTCAATTGGTTTAAATAACTGGCATTTATTATTCCAGCTTATGTTAATATGAAATGGAAAAAATATTAGCAATCTTTCAAAAGTAGGATTGAAGAATTGAGATAAAACTGAAAATAAATTGATTTGACCCCCTTTCGTATTTGTTGAGAGTTGTAACAAAGACTTGACTAGATTAGAGAAAGCCCATTTGTAAATTATTTTCATGAAAGAGACAGAATCATCTCTGAGGTTATAGAATTTTTTTCCCTTCATTAATGAGAGCTATATCTTACCTTACTTTAAACTTTTCCACTTGTGTAAGTCTTTCAATGTGACTCTTTGTTTAACACTGAATCTCACATCAGAGACTTGACAAGTTGAGAGGTGAGTTATCTGGAGCAAAAAAATTAAGCTTGTCAGAAGCAGTCCTCCCACACAGGATTAAGACAAGATCTCAAATTGTTAAGTTCTCATGATAATAGTTCTAAGGAGATATTTTTATCTGTACCACCAATACTGAGTAGATTGTGGAAAAAACAGGGTTTCTCTCTTCTGTTTGAGAGTCACTGTTTTTACAGAGACTCAGATTTTTTTGTTGTTGTTAAATTTGCCCTACAGATATCTATCTATATAGATAGATATAGATATAGATATAGATATAGATATAGATATAGATATAGATATAGATACAGATACTTCTGGGATTCACAGTTATTAGAAACTAGGAGGCAATGGGAAACACACACACACACACACACACACACACACACATGTACATATATGTATATACATATATCTATGTATTTCTTTTTTAACCACTACTTAGTGGTTCCCAAGAAGTGAATATATATATTTATTATAACATGGATTGAAAGGAGAATGGAAAATTCATTTAAAGTGAATTGATCTGCACATGGAAATGTGCAGTTCAAAAGGTAAAAAAGCAATACCAGGTAATCTCCAAGTTCCAGAAGGAAACTCAAACCTATAGTAGTGAGCTAGAGTTGAAGCTGAAAAGACTCACAAACAGGCATTGATTTATTTTTTTAACGCTTATTTATTTTCTTGAGACAGAGAGAGAGAGAGACAGAGCATGAATGGGGGAAGCTCAGAGAGACAGGGAGACACAGAATCTGAAACAGGCTCTAGGCTCTGAGCTGTCAGCACAGAGCCTGATTCGGGGCTGGAACTCTAACTCCTGGACTGCGAGATCATGACCTGAGCTGAGTTGGACTTGAGCTTAACCGACTGAGCCACCCAGGCACCCCAATCAGGTATTGATTTAAAAGCTGGATTCTCAAGACCCACACAGAAACCTAAACAGGGAAAATAGACCATGTGCATAGCAGAAAATGGGAACTGGCCTCCCTCCATAATGGCTGACACCATATAGGAATTATCCTTTCTGTGAAACAAGAAAAATACATACATACATACATACATACATACATACATAGAAACAAACAACCAACCAGCCATGGGACTAGGCACAAAAGCAACTCATCCATCCTGCATTTTGGATAATGCTGGGTTACATGTGTGACTAAATTCAAGCCTGCCAGTGTGAACATTGCAAATAAAAACTGGCCATGATGTAGTAAAACCCTTCATGTTCCAGCAATGGCAAATATGAAACCACTGTAATAAAGAAGCCTCTGCTCTCCTTGACAGAGAAGGGAAAATGGTAGACAGAATACACAGAAACCCAGGAACCATATTGTAGACTTAAAAGTATTTAGAAGATTCCCAGGTGAACAATTAATCTGCATCCTATGTCTTCATTTGCCCCTTCCAGAATCCAGTGACAAAGATCAAGAGTGTAAGTAAGGAAAAGGCTAGCATCAATTCTAGATCAGAGGAAAAGCTTCCATGCATGTCTTAGAGATAGTAAAAACAGTGTAAGATTAAATAAAATACTCACTTTTTAAAAAGTCACAAACTACCAAATCTCACTCAAGAAGAAATAGATAACCCAAATCATTCTGTAAACATACTGAATTTTTAGTTAAAAACTGTAAGCCTGTATACATACAATGAATAGATAAACAAACAAAAATAAATTTACAGCGCTAGATGGATTCACTGGAGAATTTTCCAAAACATTTAAAGAAGCAAAGATCATACTCTATCCAAACTCTTTAAAAAATAAAATAAATAAAGGAATAAGATGTGTTCCCCAAATTATTCTGTAAGGTCTCAATTACCCTGACACTAAAACCAGACCAGAGTATTACAGGAAAACTACAGAGAAGTGTCCCTATGAGTATAGGTACAAAAATCTAAACAAAATTTTACAAAATAAAATCTTAAAAAAGACAAAGGATAACACATCATGACTAAGTAAAATGTAGCAAAGGAATGCAAAGTTGATTTAACATTAGAAAAATCACTCAATGTAATTCTGGATGAAGTAAAATATATGTCGTCATCTGAATGGATAGAGAAAAAGCTCTTGAAAAAAACATTTCTTGATTAAAAAAAACAATAAAAATTCTCGACAAAGAAGAAAGAGATGGAAAATTGTTTTACCTAAAAAACACATCTATGAAAAACCTACAGCTCAAATCATAAGTAATGCAGAAAGCTAAATATTTTTCCTCTAAAATCAATAGTAAGGCAGAGAGGTCTGTCCTAGTCACTTCTATTCAACTTTACTCTGTACATTCTATCCAATGAAATAAAACAGTAAGGACTAATAAAGATACTAAGGCAGTAGAGATCTCTTAAAAGTAAGCAGATTAGGAAGAATAAACTTTTATTAAAGTTGACGTGATCATCTATACAAGAAAACCCCATAGAACGTAATTAAAAAATAAATAGCCATCACTATTGAATTGTAGAATATAAGATCAGTATACAAAGATCAATTTAATTTCTACATACTGAACACAAATAATTGGAAATTAAAATTTAAAATAGCCTTTAAATTAGATTTAAAATAGAATCAAATACATGGAACATTTATGGATGATATGAAAGAGATCTGCAAACATGTACTTTGAAAACTATAAAACCAATGAAGAAATTAAAGAAAAGCTAAATAAAAAGAGATATGCATCATAATCATAGATTTAATTATTAAATGCCAATTCTTTCTATATTCATAGATTTACTATGTATCAAAATCCCAAAAGTTTTATTTTCTTTCGCATAAATTGACAGTCTGATTCTAACTTTTTTATGGAAATACAAATAACCTTCTCAGAGCTTTGAAAAGAAAACAATAGTATAGGACTTAATCTCATTTTAAGTCTTATTATAGACCTACAGTAATCAAGGTCCTGTGCTATTGACACAAAGGTAAATAAATAGATGTTTTGAACAGAACAGATTCATAAATATATGGTCAGTTGAATTTCAACAGAAATGACAAAGTAATTGAATAATTAAAAGTAAAATAATGACATATTCAACAAATTATGCTGAAGGAATTTAATGTCTATATGCAAAAACAAAAACAAAAATAAATGAAAACCTCCATCTTTATCTCATGCATATTCATGGCTTCAAGTGTAAAACCCAAAAGTAATATAGACCTAGATGTAGTACATACATACAATAAAAATATAAATCTCCTATCTTACGAGAAATAATTTAAATAATCAGGAAAATTATAAAGTCTCAGATATAGATTTTACATATATTACAAACTTTTGATAATATAAAATGTTTATCTTTTAACTTTAGGATAAAACACAGTACTAACAATAGTCTAATGGCCAAAATAAATTGCAAACAGCTAGTAAACCAATGAAGACATGTTCACTCTCTTTTTGCCAGTAGTTCACCTCTAGGTATTCATTCTTTAAGAGTAGTCATGCATGTGAGTTCATGTGAATGAAATTATCATAGCATAATAGCAAAAAGCTGTATACAAATTAAACGTCTGATCTTGTAAGATTGGTTAAATTGTGGGCCATCCTTGCAATAGAATAAATAATGTCATTTCGTATATCTAAAGAGATAGGAAAATTATGGTGCCATATTTATTCTCACGTTGTTCCCAAATATAACTTTAAATACACATAGAAACAGGCTGGAGACTTGTAAAAAAATATGTTAATGATAGTTTTTTCTGACATTGTAATTATGGCTTTTTTCACTTTCTTTTACTTTTTTTTCCACACACCTCTACAATGACCTTGGGTTACTTCCTTAGTAATAAGTAAAAGAAAAGTGAATATGGGGAGTAGAAATAAAAGAAGGTTAGAGGTTAACAAGTGCAAGGTTATGACATTTTTAAAAATTTTATAAGCAATGGAAAACAATTGAAAGGACCAAAGAAGACTGTTTTCTCATGACTCATTGTTGAATTCTGTATGCGACCTTATATGTCACATATATATGACTTTCTTGGGATAACAATGAGATCTTTAAGCATTGGGGCTCTTACAGTCATCTTTCTACCCACAGAAACTTATACATAGTTAATGGTCAATACATACGGCAATTTTTTTTTTCTTTTGTTAAAAATTTTTTGTCAATGTTTATATATTTTTGAGAGAGAGACAGAGCATCAGCAGAGGAGAGGCAGAGAGAGAGGGAGACAGAATCCGAAACAAGCTCCAGGCTCTGGACTGTTAGCACAGAGCCCGACGCAAGCTCGAACCCACCAACTGTGAGATCATGACCTGAGCTGAAGCTGGACCCTTAACCAACTGAGCCACCCAGGCACCTTTTTTTTTTTTTTTTTTTTTAACAATTTTCATATTAAAAAAAAAACACACAAGAAATCTGAGGAAAATGACCATATACGTGCATTTTGCAAGTACTGCCAAACCCAATACTTGAAACCATGTTGAAATTGACTTACCAGAGGGTAAACTTGAAACGATATTATGAAACTAATGAGGCTAATAATTTCCGGTTATATTACATTGGAATGGTTATAATAAACCTTCTAATTAGTTAAAACATTTTACTGATATTGGCAATTCTAAGTGGATATATGATCATAAAGCATGTGGCAAGAGACATGTGTAATATTGGGGTTAATAGGGTGGAAAGTTCAATGAGAAAATAAAATTAAATAAAACCTATAAGTGCATGAGACCAAACTAAAAAATGTATACTAGATTATATCTAAGAAAATTATGAAATTTTTTATGGCAATGAGTTAAAATCATTGGGATGAATGGAGAGGACAGGAGCGGGAGGGGACGGATATACAATATAATGGAAATGAATCAGTCTCTCTGACTTGAGGATAGAACTTCCCAATGAGTATTTTTTCCAAGGAAGTCAAATATTATAATCATGGACTGCCAACTAAGTATAGAGTATTCTTGTGATTTATTTCACCAAATCATGAGCATTAGGTTTAAAATACTTCAGCTCAGCAAATAAGCAAAATCTTTATTAGCATCCCTAGGTAGTCAGGTGAATAACCTTAAATGCCATGGGAGACAGTAAGCAGTTTATCATGTTCATCATTAATCTAACAAGGGCCTTACGAGGAGGCAGAAAGTATTTAATTTGCAAAATTTCATATTTGTATTATAGACAAAAAAAGGACAAATATATATAGTTCTCTTAAACATAGAAAGGATGGCTCATTATAATTTTTATGGGTAAATAATTTACCTATAAGATAGAGATAAAATATTTATTTACACATTTATAGTCTTATTCTGTCAGTTTTACTCAAATTATTTAAATTAGAAATAAGTACCCAGAATGCTAAGATATTACATAGTATTTCATACCAGTAGACAGTGTTCTCTACTCTTTTATAAAACCTGATGTCTGTTCTTTAATTCGGTGAATATTTATTATATACTAATGGAATACTCAGAATTTTATTAGATACTATGGAAAATAAAAATGGCAGAAAATACAAACCTTGTTTTAAGTCAGGTTTCTGAGAAGCAAATCCTAAAAGTGACTGACTGAGGGAGTGATCTTTAGGAAAATCCTCTAGAAGCAAGGGAGTGATATCAAATGTGGTAGGAAAAGGGAACTGGGCAAGGATGTGGTCTCAGGCAAAATGTAGCCTTGGTCTGATCTACATATCAGAGCTTCACAACTGTACTGCAGAGTTGTTCCCTCATGGGGGCAAAAGGGTTGACTCTTTATCCCCCACTTCAGTCAATCATCAGCCTTGAGGAGGCTTTCAAAGGTGAGAAGCTTAGTATCATTTAGTCTAGGGATATTCTCCAGAGGAAGGGCAGGTGTGAGCCACAAACAGGAGAGTACACAGCCTGCTAGAAGGAATAGGCACCAAATCTACTACAAGTCTTTCCTTTTCTCTTTCTTTCACTTGGCTGTTTGCTTCTTAGTCTCCTATCTTTCCAACAATCCCAACACACACTTTCTATAAACCATGCCACCATTTTCATGTTTCTCACCCACATATTAATATATCTTAGTGAGATGAACTGGTACCTAGTCCTTCTTTACTCCATTAATGACACTTATGCTAATGAAATTGCTGATTGGAGTCAGTGCAACTCAGATATCCAAACCCTTGAATGACTTCTCAAATCATTAAGCATGGTCTGTAAAACTCTACAGATGTTTATCTCCTACATTTTTCTCGTGCTTTTTCTTGTCACCCAAAACCCAACACACCCATTCCACTCCAATCACATAGCCTCTTTGTTCAAACATGCTCAGCATGCTCCTGCTCAAGGTCATTGCAATTGCTGGGCATTCTATCTAGAACCTTCTCCTTGTCCAGTAAGTTTACTCACTTTCTTTAGGTTTCTGATCAAATGTCATTTTGTCATTTGGGTTTTTCTAATTACATAATCCAAAATAACGCCCAACGTAAACATGTTTATCACCACCTGGAATATAATATATTTTTTATTGATTGATTGAGTGGGTGGCTGTCTAACCAAATTAGAATGTAAGTATACCCATAAGAACAAGCACATTGTTCTGATCACCGCTAGTTCCCCTATACTTGGAACAATGTAAAGGCCATAGCATGTTCTCAGTGAATATTTGGTTAATTAATAAATAGGTACTGAAGGAGCAAAAAAGATAAAATACTCTATAATTGTCAGAGAAAGTTTTGCTGGAATAACTTTGGTGCTTACACTTAACAGGTAAGGAGCATATTTATAGGTAGGAAAGTAGACAAGGAATTTCCAGGCAGAAAAGTGATCTGGTGCCTCTGAGTCAAGAAAACACAAATGTCTCTGCAATAATTTGCCCATATTTTCTACTTTAGAGGGTCCATCAAATAATTATAGGCGTTTTCTCTATGAAGATATTTCTTGGAGCTATAATCTACTTTCTATTACACAGAAGTTGGCTGGGTATTTCCACTTATATGGTCTGTTGTCACCTTAGGAAGACAACTCTTTTTGTATTTATTGCTGTCTTTGTGGCTGTGGTATTAAAATTATAAAATACACCTCATTATCCCTCGTTTTCCTATTTCATTATTCATAACTTTCGTTGATTCTTTTCTTATAATATCCTTTATTCTCCCCAAACCCACTGCCACAGCCATATCCTAATCTGTCATGCTGTCTTTGTCTATTGACTGTTTTCTGCGACTCTAAACTCTCCCTATTTAATTCATTCTGTGCAATAGCACCCCCTGAACAACTATGCCACTCAATAAACTCCTGGAGAGATCTACAATGTTTACTTCTAAAGTCAAAACCTGTAGTCAAGACCAACTTCCCACTTTGTTCTCTTTCTTCTTTCTATGAAGTCTCAATTTTTCTCACATTTGTTTTCACTTAAACTTGTCTACTGTTATACTTTTACCCACTGTTTCCCATCATCTTGGAATGCTGCTCTATCCCCCTAAGTTTAACCTATCTTTTGAAACCTGGTTTGGATCCTCCTGCTACACAAACATAACTGCCCTGACCAACCCATTCTAAATTCTTTGAATTTCTCAAATTTCATTTTTTATTATTCACTTAGGAAGTAATCATTTATTTCCATGGAATGTATTTCCGTTATTTTATAGTGAAACATTATTTGAATTTATTATTTTATTTTACCATTTCACTTTACTTATGTATTTTTTTTTTCCTCCAAGAGGATTTTAAGTTGTCTTTGGGTTAAGGATAAAATCATGGTATAGTAACATGCTGCCTAGTCTTCCCTGCCCCAAGAACTCTTGAACAATATTGTCAAATTAACGTCACTAAATACAGCTTCTACAACAACACCAGGACCACTTATAAGATAGAACTACAGTCAGTATTTATGTATGTTACCTTGTCAGATTGAAAGTTTACTTACTTTTACATGTCAATTTCCCACTTAGCCTTTAAGATTCACTCAGGAACCTCATTTAAGATTTAGCTAACCTTTCCAGGTAGCTTCTGTTTCTACTTCGTTTTTGTTGGCTCTGCACCATGAGATTCCTTCCATTATAGCTATGGATTATATGTAATTGAAGATTTGGATTTGCAGGAATTAAGAACATAGGCTGATTCAGAGTCAAACTTAGAGTCAAACTTGACTTTGCCCCTTTATTGTTGCTATAACTCAGACCAGCTACATTGTACTCACTCCAATAACTTTGGGTGGAAACCAAAATGTCTTGTTGTTATTCTATAGGCTCATTACAGTAAATGGATCCTGTGGCATTTTTTTCTTTTGTTTAAATTTAAAGGGTATATATAACTATGCACAAACTGGAAGGAAATGGATAGAGAGAGTGTTGTAGATTGGGATAGCTACTCTAATTAATTCTTCAGGGAAAACACTCTCAACTTTGTTTTACATAATTTTATTCTGATTAATTTTCATTGTCGTTCTCTTGTCTGACACTTATCTGATAGCAATGTGTGGTCGTTTTCTATTGCCTTTGAGAGCTCTGGATGATATCTGGTTTCATTACAAAACTTTCTTACAAAAATAGCATCAAAATACATATTTATATTTAATGTTAGGAGAAGCAAATCTGGAATATTGTTACTCACCTTGCAGTTATCTTGCAATTAAACCTTTATTTTCCTAGAATATGCCAACATAGGTAATGTTATTTATTTTATTTTATGTCATATGATCTCCTTATCTTTTGAGAAGTAAGCTGACAACTTCTGTTATCCTAGATAATATTCATTTCTTCCAAGCATGCACAGCTCTAAAAATATTTAACAATGCAACAAATATTATTCACTGAAAAAGGGATACTTCTTTCAGCAAATTAGGTTGAAAGAGTATTATTTTTGTCAGTTGGAATGTTTCTGCCTTCTAATAATAAGACCTCTGGCTCAAATGACAAATAATAAGGAAAATGTATTATTGGTGTAACAGGAAGTCTTGATTCATGATGGCTGTCTGAGTTGTTTGATTTATTGGCACAACAAAGTGATCACCTATACCACTTCTTTTTATTTCTTGTCTTTGCCATCATAAAAATTTGCTTCACTCAAGATGGATATAATATTTTGAGTCATCAAATCCGGAAAGAATAATAAGAGGAAGTAAAGTTATCATTTCTTTCTTCATCCTCTCTTAAGAAATAAGAAAACTTCCAGAAGCCAGTGAACAAACTTCCCCCTGTCCCCATGTCTTATTGATGAAATTTTGGCCTTACAACCATTCCTAGTATAATCAGGATAACTATTTGAGCTACCACAGGCCAAATTCCCAGGGCTAACCTCATGGTCATGAAGTCTGTACAGTAACATGGGACCTCTGGCTTAGTTTAATATGCTGCTAGTGCCATCTTGAAATTCTTAACAATTTTTAGCAAAGGTTGTGCATTTTCATTTTGCATTGAACCTTACAATATATGTAGCTGATTCTATGTCTTCTCCTGAGATAATTAGCTGTATGGAACAGGGGTGGATACCTATATAGAATTTGTAAGTCTCTAGGAAGGGAAGATGTGATATTGCGTAGGCAGCCAGCAGATTCTATTTCATTTATTATTTGATTTTAGAACTGGTTTGACTCCATTTTAAATCACCAAGAACAGCCACCATTGGTGAAACAACCAGTTTCATTCCTACTAGGGAATGAATTCCTTAGTTTAAAAAAGCTGCTGAGTACAAACTGGAAATTGTGGGGGTTGAAAGGCAAGGGATTGAGTTAAAGCATTCCTTTCTACATTGTTTAACGCTCTGAATAGCACCTAAAAATCATATGTTTACCCTACCAAACTAATTGTCTTTCATTGATATCTCTTTCCCCTACTTGATATATTATCCACATGTAAACACACACACACACACACACACACACACACACACACACACACATTTTTCAATGCTTCTCACTAATATAAAAGAAAAGCAGAAAATCCTTAGCCCATATTGCAGGGTCCAGCATTATTTTGTCATTCATTTCTCCTCTATTGTATAGCACTTTTTGCTCCTGGGGTCTCTGAGTTCTGGCCACTTGGCCCTTTCAATTTCTTTAGAGCTTCATGTTGCCTGTAACTTAGGAACTTTTGTCATGGCTATTCTTTCTTCTTCCTTTCCCTTCCCTTCTCTTTATCATAGTGAACTTTTACTCATTATTAAAATCAAATTTGGAATAATTTCCTCAGAAAACCTTTCCTGCACCCAATTCCAGACCCAATTATTTTGTTATCAGAACCTATAAAATTACATTGCTTTCTTTCTAAACCGGTGTCTCAGTTTGTATGTATACTTTTATCAGTGTTTGCAATGTGTAGATAAATACCAAGAAAGCTTAAGCCTACGAGATCAAGGATGGCAATCAAAAATCAGCTTTATAAAGCTTTTTCAAAATTTGGCTCAAGTCCATTAGAACCACTAATGAATAATATGCAAAGATGGAATTTGGGTCACATCCATAACTAGAGATTTTTTTGTGTAAGGGATGTGAGTTAGATTAACTAAGCTTCATAATTACAGTTAAATACATTCCTGTTTTTTCACTCAAACATACAACTTTGAGTCACTTATTTTGTGATTTGGACCTAAACAATCACCTATTTTAATTTAAGTAGGAAAGTAACAAAGTATATCAGAGTATCATGATTCAGTGACAGACCCATCTATGTTCTTTTGGTTAAATAATTTCTAAGGTACTTTGAGGATTCTTTTAAACTGTGCCCTTTAACCTTACTACTTCACTGAGTGCCTTCCAGTCATTTTATTATCTTTTGAAGATTCTTCCATTGCTTACAAAACTCAAACGTTGAAGTGCTTATGGATCTGATGGGCTTGAGATACTTTCTAATGAAGGCTGGGGGATATATTTTTCTCTCTTGGCTCATTGTCCTTCATTAATGACATTAGACACAACGTTGAATTCATGTTTTCATTAAGGCCTCTTTTCAAGTGCTAACAATATAGTTGGTGATCTGATTGCTAATTAAAGGTCTGGAGTTAAAACCACAAAATTTTAGTTTTAAAAATGCACTAAGTGTGTATGTTTGGTTTTTGTGTCTGTGTGTGTCTGTGTGTCTATGTCCACTCGTATAAACATTCTTAAATACACATTAGTGACTAACTTGTATTTTAGAACTCAGAAATTATACTGAACTCATTTATTTATTCTCTAGAAATTTTTTGAGTATCTACTATAAGCGCAGGTACTCATCTAAACATTAGAGATAGAGTAGCAAGCCAAACAGATAAGGTAACACTGTCAAGTAACTGATATTCTAGTGAGGGAGAAAAGATGACAAGTGAATAAATAAGTTAACATAATGGTAAGCATTATGGAGATGATATATTGGGCTAGTGTGGTAGTTATATAGTGGAATGATTGAGATAGGGAAGAGTTACTATTTAATATAAGAAGTCCGGGGAGATCTATCAGTAATGTGATGTTAGCAAAATGATTAGAAGGAATGAACAGTTTGAAAATTTCAAAAAAAAATTAGCTGGAAGTAAACTTATCCCAACAATGAGGTTGAAATAAAAATACCTTTATCTATCTAGAAACTTTAATTGGTTGGGACATATTTTCTAAGTTCAAGCAACTTTGGCATTTTCTGTTTTTAATTGCATGGAAGGGCAACACCTGGCTGTTACTCACAAAAGTCAAAGACACTTCATTCTTCCTGGCTGAAATCCCTGACCTGGTTGCCTCCGACTATGCCATCTTGTGCAAATTACTTATCTTCTTGGATGCTATTATTAAAAAAATACTCAAAAGTTTAAAACAACAACAAAAAAATAACAATGATACCTGTCCTGCTAACTTGTAAGAAGGTAAGTTGGTAAGAGAAACTACAAGGTCATGCTTAAGAAGATTTGGGAATAGGATATATAACTCAGTATCTGTGAAAGCTTGGACAAATTACTTAGCATTTCTGAACTCAGGTTTTGATCTGTAAATTATTGAAAAATAATAAAATCCACATCGGAGCTACTATGAGAGTTAAAGTAGATTATTTTTGGAAAGCAACCTAACATATAGTAAGCACTATCAATAAATCTTAGATATTATTACTATAATTTTAATCAGAAAAGGTAGTGACCATGAAAGTTTTTGTAACTGAAAGAAATTATAAACAGAGGATATAATCATGTATTTGATAATTAGTCATGCAACAAATGATTAGGTAGTCGCCTTAAGCATCTTGCTGAATAATTATATTTTTATCTTAATTTGCGATTATTTTGAATAGAGAATTGGGCTCTTTCAGAATCATTATATTCCACCATAATTCATCCCTGTTTTTCAGAATTGCCTCTCCATAAATATCCTTTTCACTTGGGGTACTAGACATATAATAAATCAACATATTTATTACCTCCAGGGAGTTAAGTATTTCTTGTCTTCTTATGGAGGAATGAATATTTTCATCTGACACTCCAGTCTCAAAAAGACAAAGAAGTATTCCATTCCTTATGCACTAGGTACAAGGTGAATGAAGATAAATGGAGACATTTTTAGCTACTCAGAGGAATAAGTACAGTCAGAATAAAAGGGTCACTTCCATTTTTAAGCTTAAGAAAGCTAGCGAGGCCACAGTGAATAATTATATATTAAATGAAATGTGCAATTATTAATGGTACTGTCTCACTTCTAGCAATTTAATTGTCTACCAAAAGACTATCCAAAGATACTACATTATATTCTCTAGTATTTTACTTCTTTGCCTACTGAAGCTTTTATAATGATTTACATTAGTAATAGGCTTTCTCCAGTTCACTTAATTTAATCATTCTCAATTTATTCTTCCTTTGATGGAAAGTAACTAAGAGAGTGTAGAGTTCCCCCAAATCAGAGCCTTCACCTCTGTAGACACAGGTACATGATAGCATACACTTCTCAGCTGTGCTGTTTCTCTAGAAGTTCTGTCTATAAGGCAAGAACCATTGATTACACTCCTACTTTAAAGGCAGGAAAATGATCTTGTTTTGTAACATTAAAAAAAGTAATGGCAGACTAATGATAATAGTTAGCATTCCTCAGACACTCATTATATGTCACACACTGTGTTAATGTCTCTGGGTAGATTTCCTTATTTAATCCTCATTTCTAAACTATGAAAAAGGAATGACTATGATCCTTATACTAAATGGGCAAACTGAGGCCCTAGAAGTAAGGTAACTTGCCATGGCTTCATAGCCAGGATAGTTGCCATGCCATTCAAATGCAGGCACTTAGTCTGACTTTAGAAATTGTGTGTGTGTGTGTGTGTGTGTGTGTGTGTGTGTGTGTGTGTTTTACATTTATTTATTTATTTATTTATTTATTTATTTATTTAGAGAAAGGGTGAGTGGGGAAGGGACAGAGAGAGAGGGAAAGAGAGAATCCCAAGTAGGCTCCATGTTCAGTGTGGAGCCTGATGCGGGGTTCATACTCAGGATGGCAAGATCATGACCTGAGCTGATATCGCGTCAGGTGCTTAACCAACTGAGTCACCCAGAAAAAAGCCCCAGAAACTGTGCTTTTAACCACCATTGATCAATGTAAGTCAAATTATGTTATTCTCCCATACACGACTTTCCAAATGTTTCCATTCAGACTTTGTACTTTTTGGCCTCAATGCCTAAAAAACATTTTTCAGGTATTCGTATATTTTACTTCCTCATTTCATTCAGGTCTCTGCTGAAATAGTAATTTCCTGGAGAAATCTTCCCTGACCATGCTGTCCAGAATAATAGCCCCTGCCTCTCTATCTCTTAGCTTGCATTATTTTTTTTTCTTCATGGGTCTTCTTATTACTTGAAAGTATAATTATATATTTGTTTAGTTAGCATTCCCTCTACTACACCACAAGGAACTTGAAGACAATTTTTTAGGTGCTGAAAGCACTATACAAACCCAATAAATATTGATTGGAGAAAGGTATGAACAAATAGTAAATAATAAATAAATGAGTGACAATATTAAGCACAGTGCCTGGCACAAAGAAGACACTTAATAAAGCCTGGTTCATTTATTTTATAGTAAAAAACAGTAATAATAATTATCATGATCAAAAGTAATGAAAGAACACATATTAGAGGATAAAGAATAAAATGCTACTTTCACATCCCCTGAAGGGATTTAGAAAGTTGAGACAGAGCCAATGATAGAGATAATTTTTGTTAAAGAACAAAAACACCATATTATTTTCCTGGAAGAGAAAACAATATTTTAAGTCAAATCTTTTCCTTTTAAAATTATCAGTAATTAACACTCACTTCCAAATTTACGCTGTAGACTCTAGGCACAGACAAAATTTTAACACATATATGAAAATAACATTCTTCCTGGGATTGGAATTTTAAAACTGGAAGTATATCAGCCCTAGTTAAAGATATGTTCTGTAATTTAGTTTGAAATATGTATACATTCAAGTCATATGGTTAGATAAGATAGAACAATATAAACTAGAAGATAGAATGATTTATATGTATTTGTGATATACTTTCTTCAACAGAGAGTGTAATTGTTCGTTATATTCCTATATTCTTAAAGAATTAGTTTAGTCAAATTATAATAAACACAGGGAAGACAAATCAGTGAATTACTAAAATGATGTTCACATCTTTTATGACACATCACATCATTTATGACTTTTATGACAACCACACTGATTTTACTCCATACATTACTTTTTAAAGATGTTTTGCTAACCACAATGCCACTTGGTTGCCCACCACTATTTTCCATAGTATGCTGAAGTGAACTATAGATATTAAGTTATCACAATTTTCTGAAGAAGCAATAAAACACTAGTAAATTTCCTGAATCACAGAAATGTCACGTTCTATTTCCTCAATTCAGAAATACAGATGTATTATCTAGGGAAAGATGACTAGACTGTCTCTGACAACACTCTGAATTGTGAGAAAACATTATATGATTAACTTCTAGATTCCAGAGAAGCAGTGATAAACAATGCCAACAAAATCCTTTCCTAGTAGATATGAATGGCTATTGCTGCCTGGTACACCCACTTCTTTTATGGGAACAGAGGGAGTCTATAGTTGCCAGAGTCCTGCTCTATTATCCTTGATTCTCCCATAGCTGATGTTTCTAGAGATGGATTCTGAGAGTCATTCCCTGTAACTTTAAATACATGTTTTTTAATATGTATTTAAAATATACATTTTTTTAAATCTAAAACTAAGTTAAAATTCTCCCTTTCTTCTTTGATGGTACTAGCTAAGGGATATGAATCTTCTTATCTGCCCACAGCTAAATCTCCATTTAATATGGATAGAGTGGTTAAAACATTAAAGTGGTTAAAAAGTTAGAGATTTAAGCCACTGTGCATAGAAAATGGTTAATTGAAGCATCCCAGAAGCATAGAGATCCTGTGTCCAGTTAAACTTGAAATCCAGATGTACCTCTGACCTTGTAATGTTTTGATTATATGAGAGAGTACTTTTGATTTGTTTATTCTTAATATTTATTTATTTATCTATCTATCTATCTATCTATCTATTTTAGTACTTTTAAAACCAGTATTCTTTGTCTGGCCTGAACTAGTTTGAGTTAGGTTTCTATCACTTATAACCAAATAAGTTGTAACTAACATCATTAGATCTACCGTGTACCTACTCACATCCACGTGTACAAATGAAGTTATAAGCATAATCAAGAAAGTAATTTTAAATGAAAAAAAGAAAGATATATTTTTTTAAATACAGAAATCATGTGTAATCTTGGTCAGTAGGCATAATGGAAGTTGAAACAATTAACTACCAAAATAAGTGGCAAAATAAAGAAAAAAAAAAAAAAACTGAAGAAACCAGTATACAGAAACTGAAGGAAAAGCCTAAGACCTTTCAGTAAGAAAACATAAAGATTGAAATGGGGAATAATGAGCATTTTTAAGTTAAAAAAATTAACTTTTATTTATCTTCAAGAGACACAGAGAGACAGAGCATGAATGGGGGAGGAGAAGAGAGAGAGGGAAACACAGAATCCGAAGCAGGCTCCAAGCTGTCAACACAGAGCCCGACATGGGGCTCAAACCCACGAACTGTGAGATCATGACCTGAGCCGAAGTCAGACACTTAACCATCTGAGCCATCCAGGCGCCCCAACATTTTTAAATATTTGAAGGAGAGTGTAGATTTCTACTAGTCCACTCAGTGCATGGATGGTAAAAACTTAAGCACATAGAAAATAATTCAGAACTGAATTCATTGTGTACTATACTAACAAGATGAGTATAGTGGATAATGTATGTTGTCAAAAAAAATGTATTCATGGCTATGTAAGATATGGTGACAGAGGTCTGATGGGGTGCAACTGAAGCAATGGAAAGGTAACAAATTAGATTTAACTGTCAGAGTAACACAGAACTAGTATAAAGAATTAAATTTGTATGGACCAACTAAAGTAGTCGGTGGGACTTGAATAGAGAAAGATGAACTTGAACCCTACATAACATGTGGGGAGGTAGAAGGCAAACAGTTCAGGATGAGTAATGAGTCTTAAGTGCTCCTAGCTCATAGCACTAACATGGTGTACTTGGAGGATATCTGAGGAATTGACTGTCTGGCAAGGATGTTATTGGTAACAAGTAAAAATTAAATCCCTCTCTTCCTCCAGTCAGGTCATTCATTTCTCTCTTTTCTCTTATCTGGGTAAGGTAGTCACTATTCACTATTCCCACTCCCTTTTTTATTTTGCTTTCTTCCCCCAACTTCCTACAAGCCACTCTACTCATTTTCTTATTCGGAGGTCACTTGTGACTTTCTACCTGTGAAACCCAGAGATCTTTCATATACCACCCTCCTTGACTATCATGTTTGTCTATGAGAATGGGCAAAAGCACACCCTCAAAGGTAGACCTCTGGGATTTGGAAAGTGCAACAAAATCTCCTCCAAGGAAATTATTAAGAATCTCCATGTCTGAGGTCTAGCATTTATGCCTCCTATCTGCTTTGATTCTGTCTAGTATAAATCCAAACTAACCCACTGTTTGCATTTTGTGTTGCCCCTAACGTACTCACAAAGCACTTTAAAACAACTGGTTCTATTTGAAGGGAAAGATGGGTTAAGGAAAGCTGCACATAGGAGATAAAACTTCCCTTAACTGACCTTTTCTCTTGAAACAGATTGAGTCAGTCCCTTTAATGGCCACATCTGTCTCAGCTTTTACTCCTTGCACTGTAATTATCTGTTTGTTTTCTATATTCTCCATCAGACTATGAGGAAGTGGAGTGCATTGACCAAGTTTCATTCATCTTTAAAATTTTTTTCTGATTTTTTTTTTATTTTGAGAGAGAGAGAGAGCAAGCAAGGGAGGAGCACAGAGAGAGAGAGAGAGAGAGAGAGAGAGACAGTAGGAGAGATAGAATCCCAAGCAGGCTCCGCACTGTCAGCACAGAGCCCAATGCAGGACTTGATCTTACAAACCATGAGATCATGACCTGAGCTGATATCAAGAGTCAGAGGCTTAACTGACTGAGCCTCCCAGGTGATCCTCATCCATCTTTAAATTCTTATTAAGTAGCAGGCAACTTGCCACATTGTAGGTACATAGTGAATTTTGGCAAAACTGAGCAGAATTGTGTCATTAGTCCTACAACATTCTTTACAACTTTCTATTATATATCTAATACCCTGTATTATAATTTATTTTCTGTGAATTTATCAAGAGAAAGCTTCCCAATTTATTCATGTTTTTTTTCTTTATTTCCTAGTACATAATAGGTATTTAAAATATTATTGCATGCCTGAATTAAATAAATGAATGGGCAAACAAATTAGTGAATAATAAATAAGAAGTCAAAATGATTGTTGAATTTTGTGGCATGAGAATTAAGAGAATGACTGGGAATTGGCAGATAATATATATCTTGCTGGAAAATATTCAGTTTGAGATACAAGGGAAATCCAAATGGACAGAAACTCTAGCTCAGAATCATCTGTACTCTTTCCACTGTAGTTCAGTTGCACATAAAACTGTTTCTGTAACTCTACTTGAATTATTCATCCACCTGGAATAACCCTAATTTTTCATTTTTTTCTTTTTTTCCTTAAACTCTTATTTGTCCTTCAAGATCCTATTCAGATCCCACATACTTTCCTGGCTTTGTCCAATGGCATGCATTTTTCCCTCATCTGGACTATTCATATGTCAGATTGGTCTTTAAAGAAACATTTAATACAGCTACCCTGCATGTGTTTATTTGTTCATGTGCTATCATCTGCAGTAAATACTGAGGCCTTGAAAAGCAGAAATCAGGTTTTAATTTTTATTTACAATTCCTAGACAGTTTTGCATAAAGAAGATATACCATATATGTAAATATATATCTTGCAATATATTATCTTTACATTTTTTTAATGTTTATTTATTTTTGAGAGAGAGACAGAATGCAAGTGGGCTAGGGGCAGAGAGAGAGGAAGACACAGAATCGGAAGCAGGCTCCAGGCTCTGAGCTGTCAGCACAGAGCCCGACCCAGACCTTGAACTCACGAGCCGTGAGATCATGACCTGAGCCGAAGTCAGATGCTCAACCAACTGAGCCACCCAGGTGCCCCACAATATATTATCTTAATAGTGGTTACAAATATAAGACTGGGGATTATGTAAAATCTCAGCAGTGTAGACACATTAAACACTGTATACACATTTTAGATATATTAGAATAATAGATGTAGATAAGTACGTGTGGGAGCATTCAGCTTTGGCTGGTGACCTGATTATTGCAACAAAATTAGTCATTATGTTGGAGGGATCAAACTTGTGTCACGGGTAGTATAATTTTTATTTTTATTTTTTTATTTAAAAAAATATTGTTTATTTTTGAAAGAGGGAGGGAGGGAGAGAGGGAATGAGAGAGAGAGACAGAGAAAGAAAGAGAATATGAGCAGGAAAGGGGCAGAGAAAGAGTCCTGAGCAGGCTCCAGGCTCTGAGCTGTCAGCACAGAGCCTGACGTGGGGCTCAGACTCAGGAACCGTGAGATCATGACCAAGCCTAATTCAAATGCTTAACCGGCTGAGCCACCCAGGAGTCCCCATAATTTTTAACGTTATACCCATTTTTACAAGATAGAGGCAAACTTTTTTTTTTTCTCTTCAGCTCACAACTGAAATTCTGTATGTATCTGTATTGCTGACCAGAATCTCAGAGAATGTATGAAAATATCATTCATTCATAGGGTTTGCATAAGTTACATTCTAGGTTTTTTGTTGCTGTTGTTGTTCCCAAATGGTTTATCAAGCTTGGGAGAAAATATTATACATAATTGCTACACCTTAGATTGCAATATACTATACCAAACTAATCATAGATATTTATAGCCTGCATAAACTCTGTGTGCCCATCCATGGCAAGCATTTAATAAAGCTAGTTCATCTGGAAAGGAAGTTAAATTAAATAATCCAAAATGAATGTGATGCATATTCACAAAAAATGTCGTGTTTGGATTGAGCTAACAAAAAGGAAGTCAGGCCCCAGCAAAGACAGACAAGTTAGAATTCAATCTTTCTCTCTATATGAGACATTAGGCTTTCACTCTATGTCCATTCTTTTTAGACATTGTGCCTCTACCATTTTATTAAATCCTCTAAAATCCAATACGTCTCTATTATATAATGCATGGATACAATAAAACATTATCATCCAGCTGCTGTATAGAAATCTAAAAACTATATAAGGATATTCAAATGAAATTTTCAAGGTAGATTTTACTTTCTTAACATGAGAAGAAAATTAATTTAAGTGTAAATGTGTTAAAGCTAAGTGAAGGATGGTGAAATAAATTCTGATATTTTCATTCTTAAGATACTATTAAATTTCCAAACACTTGAGGAATCATCACACTGTAGTAATTATCTATGTAAAAAGAAGAGACCCATGGCATTTAATAGAAGATCATTTTCCACCACTGTGCAAACTAATGAAAACTTACTGCAATGTTAGGCAATGTTACTTGGTTCATGAACAGGCTATCAGGGTATGATATAGGTCTATAGTTTATTATCTGTAATTCTAAAATCCAAATAGTCTTAAATAATATAAATATAAATATAAATATAAATATAAATATAAATATAAATATAAATATAAATAAATATGAATATACCTTAGTGAATCATTTGGTGTCAAAACGTCCCTTGACTTGAGCTGACAGGAATAATACATAGTCTTATTTTTACATTTTAGTATGAATAGTCATACATTTTGCTAGCATATTAATGTGCTGTTATATTGTATAGGATGCTCTCTTTTTAAATTCAAAAACATTTTGAATTCTGAATCCCATCTAGCCCCAAGGATTCCAGATAAGGGATTTTGGATGTGATGAAATCATTTTCCCTTTCAAACTTGCAACCTTATCTCTCTCCTTACTCCTCCCACAGCAGCTCAAATTTCCATTTGCTTTTGATGATTTGAGAATATTTTTGTTTGCAGAGTTTTGAGAATGGAAGTAGAGAAATTGAGAAGATATTTTCTCTTTCCCTACTCTAGTCAAATGAGATTTGAACTTGTATATTAAGAAGGGTATGGACAAGCAGTTTAAATAAAAATGATTTCTTTTTTTTTTTTTTTTGAGTTATTAAAAATTTGGGCCAAAGCAGATTTCTTTCATGATCCCTGTAACAAAGTATGGTATAGATCTGAGGAGAAGTGAAGTATTCTCATCACTCTCCCATTCTGGCCGGCATCCGAAAGCTGCTGTGTTGGAAACATAAGGAAATAAGATTCTTGACATAGCCACTGGTGTTTAATTCCTAAGACCCATGAGCAATGACAGAAGTTGAATTGGAAGTGATTTGCCTTCAAATGACTTGGAAGGCATTAAAAGTCAATAGGTGAATTCTAGAGCAGGCAAAGAATATTCTAGACATAACTTGATGACTCTGTGACACTAAATTGTGAGTCACATGGAGACATGTCTTTAGGGAATCTAACTAATAAGTGGGGGGGGGGCATTTTTAGGGAGCTAAGTTCTTTGTAAATGTATGAAACTCAGCATTATTCTAATAAGCACATAAATGTAAAAGTGAAACTGATAAGGCCAAATGACATTTTGGTTTGGTAGGTTGGATTTTGTTTATTTTTACCATCGATAAGAAAATACTAAGTCTATGATATGGGTAACACACACAAAGACCAGTCCTCCTCAAAATACCACTACTCACATTATCCTTATTAGTATTATTCTCTATATATTTAGTTAAAATTTTCAAACCTCAAATTAATAATTTTACTGTAAAAGTTGGTGTCTTTGTCTGTAAAGTTGGTGTCTTTAGACAATTGGTGTCCAATTATGGAATCCAACATATATGCCCAACTTTATTATTAATCTGACCTTTCATCCTATCACCCTAAGGAGATCCTTTACCAATCAAGATTACTTAGACTTTGTATTTATTCTCCAGTGCTCACTGTTGTCCCCTTGGAATGAATGTCTCATTTTCTAGCCTCCTAATGGAACAAGTCCAAACCTTAGTATCCAGCTTATGTGGATTTATTTTCTCCTTTAAGAAGTTGACAAAATTGAAGAAAACCATCTTAACAGAGATTTCTTTAAACAAAAGGATCCTTAGTACTCCTAAGCAAGAGGGAAGACATTGTGTACGTATACTGTAGACCTCAATAGAGATGTGTCTCAGTTTGCCTATTAATCAAAACTTCTTCCACCATTTTTCTTGTCACTGATGAATAGACTTTGATAGGTTTCCATCTAACTTTTGGAATGAGTTATAAAATGGGCATTTTGTTGGTGAGATTATATATGAATGTGACTCTGGTGACTACCAAAACTTTCTTTTTGGTCAAATTTATAATTTCTGCAGAACTGGAAGGGCATTAGTTAACAGTGATACTTGACCACTTACAAATTGTGCATTTTGAAAAAGTGATTCAATTGTCTCTTCAAATGCTAGTGAGCAAGGAGAGGGTAGAAAAGTCATTCATTAAATGTACTTCAGGTAATAGTGAAGGTCTAGAATTGAATGTTTTCTTGAAAACGTTGCTTGTTGACAGATGAAGCCATCAGAAGCAAGGAGTTAGGGGTTTTAAAAATGTTTTTGTTTGAGGTGCCTGGGTGGCTCAGTCATTTGAGCATCTGACACTTGAATTTGGCTCTGGTCATGATCTCAAGGTAGTGAGATCGAGCCTCACATCGGGCTCCACATTGAGTATGGAGTCTGCTTGGGATTCTCTCTTTCTCTCTCTCTCCCTCTCTCCTTCTCCCCCACTCACTTTCTGTCTTGCTCTAAAAAGAAAAAAAAAATAAAAATGTTTTTGTTTTTCTTCATTTTTGTTATTGTTATTTTATAAGAGGAGAAATATATCCCAGATATTTAGCTTCTTGAAGATATATCCAGTGCTATGTCTTTGATGTGAAAATCAGAGTCATTTCTGAGTTACAAAGATAGTATGTTCATGCCAATGAAGACATTTAGAGGCATTTAGAATGGCAGATACCAAGCCTTTCTATTTGTGGCATGTGACTGTGTATGTGTGTGTGTATGTGTGTGTGTGTATAGGATTTGTGTGTAACTATTAAGTACTTTAAATACATTTTATGAATAATTTTCAATAATCTTCCCTCATTTGTCTAATTTCTGTTAAGTCTGTACATCACACCGTGTTCTGTGGCCTCTCTCCACCAGTCAATGACACCATTCCTATTTCCTTGGCATCTATACATAGCTAATTATGGTGTGTGTAGGGTGATTTTATTTCTCTCCCAGTTTGCTTTCCTGTTTATAGAAAACTTCCATTTAAAAATTATAGACTCTAACCTGTCTGAAGTGAACACTGCAATATGTTTATCTGTTTTTTATTTTTATGAATTTATTTACTTTGTAATTTTTTATGTTTCTTTATTTTGAGAGAGAGAATGCAAGCAGAGGAGGGGCCGAGTGAGAAGGAGAGAGAGAGAGAGAGAGAGAGAGAGAGAGAGAGAGAGAGAGAATCTCAAGCAGGCTCTGTGCTGACAGCATGCAGCTCAAACCCGTGAATCATGAAATTATGACCTGAGTCAAAACCAAGGGTCATGGGGCGCCTGGGTGGCTCTGTCGGTTAAGCGTCTGACTTCGGCTCAGGTCATGATCTCTCGGTTTGTGAGTTCGAGCCCCGCCCGTGTCTCGCTCTGTGCTGACAGCTCAGAGCCTGGAGCGTGCTTCAGATTCTGTGTCTCCCCGTCTCTCAGCCCCTCCCCTGCTCATGCTCTGTCTCTCTGTCTCTTAATAATAAATAAATGTTAAAAAAATTAAAAAAAAAACAAAAAAAAACAACAACAACAAGGGTCAGGCGCTTTACTGACTGAGCCACCCAGCTGTCCTGTTTTTGATTTAAAAAAAAATCATGGCAAAGCTTGTACATATGATCCTTTACATATAGAGCAACCTTTACATATAGAGCATGATGCATTAATAACTATGTAGTTTTGGACTACGTGAAAACTCAAGTCTCTCTTCTTTTGAAAATAAAGTCGTATTCATAATGAATATATAAATTTATTGAACTGCAATCTGTGCATTGACCATTTTAAATTAGGCCTTTTTTTCCTTTTAGAATATACTCTCATTGTGAGTGAAGGCAGAGAGTAAAGAAGAGATTAAAAACAAACAAACATAGAAATTTTGTGCTTCCTGAACAAAAAGTAAAAAGTAGCTTCTGAAAAAAAAAAATCAAATACTGCTTGCTTATAATATAGCAACTACATTCACTTGTTCTGTAGGTTCCTTTATAAGGTGGAAGCAAGAGAAACTTTGAGAAAAATTTCAAACAGTAAAATACACATGTAGCAGAATGGTCTAACTGGAAAGACTGGGCTCTTTTATACCTATCTTTTATTTAGTGTGGGAATGAAGCTAGTACTGTATTGCTCTTTTTCCATGCCCCAGAGGCCTCTGAGAGTTGGATTTTACTTGGTGTGACTTCTCAGAGCTCCTGGCGACCAGTGAATTCTCCAAGGGGACTTACTGATACTTGTTACAATACATTAATCAGAACAGGGGCTCTCTTCATGAAAGGAAACTGGGAGGGGAGAGTCTAAAGTCTAGAATTGTGTAAGTCAAAAGCTTAAAAACAAAATATTCTTACCTGCATTTCCTCCTACAGGAAGCTTTGGAAAGGAAAGTTACCGTGTATTACTTTTCAGAGGTGAAAGAGTTTACTTGTTCAGAATCCCAACAAACCATATTTCCTTCATATAAGAGTTATGAAGAACAACTATAAAATTGTGTAACTCTGAGTGGGAACAGGTCTTCTTTTGTGAAAAGGGCAAATATCCCTTTAATAAATACTTCCATTGGCAAATTGTTAAGGGGGCTATCATGAAGGGCTTATACGAAGATCCAGGAGATAATTGAGAAATTTGGGATGCTTGTTCTTTTCTACCAAATCTGGCTTATGTTATTTCCGAGCCAAGCTGTTGACCTTTTCATACTCCTTTTGTTAAGCTGTGGCACCAAAAGGATTACGTATCCAAACAATTTTGAGAAGCTTTTCACCATGAGAAAAGTAGGGGGCTTAAATTTATTGAATGCTGCTGCATTTAACCTATTTAATTGGGATGCGTTAATTAGATCTAATTGCAAAGTTGTTTTAATTGGAAAATCAAGCATTGCACTGATATTGGTGTGCATGATTAAACAAAGTAACTGAGGTCACCAGTAGATTGTGTAAGATTCATTCCTGTGATTGATTAAGTATGAAAGTTAATCAATTTAATTTATGTGATTGATGTTAATTCTTTCCTTTTGAAATTGCCTGTTCCTATCTTATTTTATCAAGATACCGTGTGTGGAATGTCAACTAAACTACAGTAGCTCTTCAGTTTGTTTATTTTGGTATAATGATGTGTTTATTTCTGATCTAAGTAATTTTAACATGGTTTTTGTGTCACTAATTAAGATTTTCAAGTTACTGGAAATAAAATTAGATTTTCTATTAAGAAAATTTAATTTTCCTTGGGAAATAATTCAAGCAACATGGGAAAATTAACCTATTAGTTCCATTAGTGGATTTGGTAGTTTATCGCCTTAAAACATATGCCACACAACTCAGGAACAAAGGTGTCCCTCTTTTTAATCATCTCTTTGTCAATGTGTTTCATGCTTCCTTATCACAATGATGATAATTGTAATAATAATGAGAAAATGAAGAGCATTTGTATAGTACTTATTATGTACTACTTTTTATACTTATTATGTGCCAGGCATTGTTTTAATTTCATTAAATATAATAACCCATTAAATAACTTATATTTTGTAAATGCATTTGCTTCTGTGAATTTCCTTTTATTAAATTCACAGTTGTAATATCTTCTTATGTATGGGTTGCATCTTTGACACATTGGCAAACATACAGTTAAGTCATAACAAGATAAAACTATTTGCCTAGGTCGTATATTTAGTAGATACCTGATTCATTTTCATATTTAACATTGCAAAAGTTGAGCCTATTTATATAATTGGATATATACTTGTATCAGTCAGGATTATCCAGAGAAACAGAACCAATAGGAGATATTTATATCTTTATTTATCTTATCTATATCTACTTACCTACCTACCTACTTAGTTATCTACCTGCCTATCTATGTATCTATAGAGAGAATTCTTTCAAGGATTCCTTTTAAAGAATTGTCTTCTGTGATTCGGAGGAAGGAATGGGTTGTAATCTCGCATTGTAGGGCAGGCTGGCAAGCTAGACACTCAGAAGATGGCATTACAGTTCTGAGACTGAAATCGGCAGAGAGGGCCACCAGGCTGGAAACTGATGCAAGAGTTGATGCTGCAGTTTTGGAGAATTTCTTCTTCTTTGGGAAACCTCAAGTTTTGTTCTTAAGGTCTTCAACTGATTGGATGAGATCCACCCACAATATTGAGGGTAATCTACTTTGCTTAAAGATAATTGATTATAGCTCTTGACCACATCTATAAAATGCCTTCACAGAATACCTAGATAAGTGATTGATTAAGTAACTGGGTACAATAGGCTAGCTGAGTGATATATAAAACTAACCATCACATAACTTGAATTTATATGAATGGTTTATAAAGATGAGCAGGAATCATGGAAGTGAATACATACTTAACTGTAGTGAAACATCAATATAGGATTGTTCTGCAGTTAGAGAACAGTACTAATAACTTGGTAATAGTTTGTAATGTCAAAGTTGTGACAGATTTTGAAGCTCATTTCATGGACAACCTTTTTGAACTATTTTCTTCCTTTCTTTTCAATTTTCCAAACTCCCTTGTACCCTGAGGGCCATGACACTAAATTTTTATGCAGAAGACATAACTATAGCTCTACTGAGGAAGGGATGTTGTCATGGGGAAGATTTATCATTTTTTTTCCTAAATAAAGCATAAAATAAAAACAAAAAGTAAAAGCTGCTACACAGATTTCTTCTTCCCTTTCTTCTTGCCCAAGCTACAGAAATGAAGCCTATAAAAGCAGCAATCACTGACAACCTAAGTACAAAAGCTAACACACCAAACAAAGATGGCAAAGCTGTGAGATAGGAAAACTAGCTTCCTGGAGGACAGTGCTGAGGTGTTCTTGGCGAATACATCCTGTCATTGGACTTCTTGTTATATAGGAAAAGCAATATACCCTGTTTTATAGCTACTACAATATGTGTTCCTTGGGATATTTGCTTGTTCATTTGTTTTTGTTCTTGTTAGTATATGGACACAATCCTAACTAAAGTTTTTTGTTTGTTTGTTTGTTTGTTTTACTATTTTTATAGTAAAAAGGGGGAGTTTATTTATATTTATTGGATATCCAAAACAAATTGTGGTATAGCATTGCATCATCGTATTCGGCAATCAATGTCATTTTATCAGAAGGGGTAACTCGAAAAGAATATTAAAGCATTACAGACTTTCCAAAGCAAAATCAAGGGCTGTTATAAGAATACGCAATGTTGACTATGAGGGACTATGAAATCGTCTACATATTGTTTTTCTCTGAACTGAATTATTATCCATGTTCCTTAGTAACTGATATTATTTAGAGTTAATTTCTATTGTAATGGATAATAGAACCTATATTTCTATGGAATCTTGGAGGGGAACACTCAGTAAATTTAAGAAGGGGAAAGAAAGGAGATAAGAGGCAAAGGTAAGAGTGAGAGTAGGATGCTTGAGAATTAATGCTATATATTTTTTTCAGCTGTTTAGAGTTTATCTCTTTCCCTCCCCAGGGTTGAGAAGGAATGATAATGGTATCAAAAACATAATCTTACCTTTGCCTTGTTCTTATATTGTTTATTGTCTGGTACACATTCATGAAGAAATATATACTGGGTCATCGAATGAATGAAAAGCAAACTAATTAAATATCAAGGTACTGGAGATATTCATGTCAGAAATGCTTACAGGAGAACACACAAAAAAATAACAAGAACTTAGCCTAAAAAGGAAGTTTCAAGTGGATAGACATGAATTCTATGAAATCTTGAAGTGTATAAACAAGGCGGGTACCGTTTTATGTGGTAAAATCAAGACTACAAGGGTAAAGATCACTTTGTTCAATTTTAAGTTAAAAAAATTATACAGTGATACCTTCTGCAATTTTGAGATTTTAAGTCATACACACACGTGTGTGTGTGTGTGTGTGTGTGTGTGTGTGTGTGTGTGATATGTGATGTAAAAAAGGAATAAAGAGGGAATCTTTATTTCAGGGGTCTTCACAATCTTGAGGGATAAATACAGGCAAATCTTGGCATTTCCATCTATTATTTTCCATGGGTTTGCAGTAATTTCCTTCATTGTTCAGAAAACCATGGCCTCAGTGTCAGGCACTTGACACATAAACAGCCAATATTGTGTGTTGTGGAGAAGTTGCTTACAAACATAAGATCAACATTTATAAATTTGATGACTTTACATGAGATTCCCTACTTCTCAGTTCTTTTGAACCACAGAGAAAATGTGTCTGCCTTCTAAAATACCATCAGTAGTCTGGAGCTGACAAATGGGTGTCCTACTAGATCAGGCATGCAATTAGAATTCACTCCAGGGCCCACCATTCCCTGTTTTCTCCTAACAATGAGACATTTAGTCAGTTATCTTTAATCAAAGAACCTGAATTGTTGTTTGGGTTTAGAGAAATACAGAAATGTATCTTTATAACCACTACTATCTATAAGGAAAACAAAATACAGACCAAAAGGGCTTTCATGGTTCAAGGAAAGCAAATAAAGCATATTCCACTAAGAAAGTAAAGAATATTATAACATGTTTGATAGCAAATGGACAGTGTAATCTAGAATTATACTGTCCTGTATGATATTCACTAGACACATGCAAGTATTGAGATCTTGCAATGTGGCTAGTCCAAATCAAATATACAGTGTAAGTTGAAATATACACTGAATTTTGAAGACTTACTGAAAAAGAATTTAATAACTGATTATATGTTGAAATAAAATATTTTTAGATCATGAGTTATATAAACTATATGAAAATTAATTGCTACAGGTTTTAAAGCTATAGAGGCTATGTAAGTGTTTGCTCCCTGAGCTCCCATTATTAGCACAAGTAAATTAGCATCTGATTTGCATTCCTTTTATTTCTTTTTCTTGCCTCATTAATATAGTTAGAACCTCTAGTTCAGGTTGAATGTGGTATAGAAGTGATGAAATGGATATCCTTACCTTATTCCTGACCTGATTGGCAAAGAAAAAAGAAAAGAAAAGAAAAAAGAAAAGAAAAGAAAAGAAAAGAAAAGAAAAGAAAAGAAAAGAAAAGAAAAGAAAAAAGGAGAAGAAAAGAAAAGAAAAGAAAAGAATCTTTAAGCATTAAATATGATGTCAGCTGTAGTTTTTTTTGTAGATGACCTTTATCAGGTTGAGAAAGTTCCCTTGTATTCCTGGTTTGCTGAGAATTTTTACCAGGAATGGACAATGGATTTTCTCAAAGGCATTTTTTTTTGTATTTATTGAAACAATCATATGTTTTTCTTCTATCAGTTTGTTAATGTGATGAATTATATTATCTTTTGCATGTTAAACCAGACTTGCATTCTATTAAAAAAATTTTTTTTAACATTTATTCCTTTTTTGAGAGAGAGCGAGAGAGATTGTGATTGGGGGAGGGGCAGAGAGAGAGGGAGACATAGAATCAGATACCAGCCTTGCATTCTTCGGGTAAATCCCATTTAATCATGATGTATATTCATGTATATATATTCCTAGACTTGCTAAAATTATGTTTAAAACTCCTGCATCTATGTTCAAAAGGAATATTTGGTCTGTAGTTTACTTCCCTTGTATAGTGTTTGTCAGGTTTTGTATCTAGGTAATTTTAGCTTTATAGAATGAGTTGGGAAGTATTCCCTTTCTTTCAATATTCTGGAAGAGTTAATGTGGAAAAATTTCCCCCCCTTAATTGTTTCATGGAAATCACCTGTGAATACTTTGGGCCACAGTATTGTCTTTGTGGAAAAGTATAAACTACAACTTGAATTTCTTTAACAGATGTAAGGCTATTCTGATTACTATATTTCTTCTTCAGTGAACTTTGGTAATTTTATCTTTCAAGGACTTTTTCCCTTTTCATCTAAGCATGAATTTTATCGGCAAAAAGGTTTTCATAATATTTCTTGGTGTTTGTCATTTCTGTAAAAGTTTTGTTGTAATGCCACTTCACTCATTCTTGATACTGATACATTTCTGCCATCTCCTTTTTTCCTGATTGGCTTAGGAAATGAGTGGCTTATTTCAGTAATCTTCTCAAGTAACCAGTTTTGGGTTTCTTTGGTTTTTAAATATAAATTTTTCTGTGTTATATACAAGTAATCCCACTTTATCTTTATTACTTTATATTTCTAAGTTGGATTTCATTTTCTCTTATTTTTCTACCTTCTTACAGTATTGATACTGAAGTTATTAATCTAACACTTTCTTCTTTTCTAACATAGGTTTTTAATTTTGTAAATATTCCCCTAAGTATTGCTTCATCAACATCCATCATGTTTACTAAGTTATATTTTCATTTTTGTTCAGCACAAAATATGTACCACTTTTTATTTTTAATTATTTTTTGGCTCATGGGTTATTTAAAGATATTTTATCTAGTTTCCAAATTCCAAGAGTTTTTTCCAGAGATTTTTCAGTTTTCAATTTCTAATTTAATGCCATTGTGGTCATAGAACAAAGTTTGTATACCTTAAGGCCTTTTAAATTTAATGAGACTTGTCTTGTGGAACCAATATGAATATCTTGGTAAATGTTTGGTATGTACTTCTGAAGACTGGGTGTTCTGTTGTCATTGGATAGAGTGTTTTATAATGGCAATTTTAAAGAGTTGTTGGGTGCCTGGGTGGCTCAGTCAGTTAAGTGTCCAACTCTCAGATTTCGGACCAGGTCATGATCTCAGGCTTCCTGAGATCAAGCCCTTCCTTGAGCTCCATTCACTGATATGGAGCCTGCTTGGGATTCTCTCTCTCTTTCTCTCTCTGCCCCTCCCCTGCTCATGCTACTCTCTCTCTCTCTCTCTCTCTCTCTAAAAGTTTATTTATTTATAATAAACTTAAAAAAAATAAAGAGTTGTTGATTGGTTGTTTAAATTTTCTATAACTTTACTGGTTTTTCTTATTGTTTCATTTATTGAAATCTGATACTGAATGAAATCTTTCATTCTTATTATGAATTTATCCTTGAAGTTTTTTATCAATTTCCATTCCGTGTATTTTGAAACTTTGTTCTTAGTGCCACAGAATTAAGAAATTTTACATTCTCCTGATTAATCAATCTCTATCATTTATAAAAATAACCTCTTTATATCCCTGGTAATCTTACTTGATCTAAAATTGTTTTTGTCTAAAAAAAATTGTCTTTGTCTGATACTATGATAGCAATTCTAGCTTCTTTTAGATTACTACTAGTATTTAATATCACTTTCTATTTTTTTTTTTTTTTTACTTTATGTCTATCAGTGATTTCATATTTAAGGTATGTTACTTATAGGTAGAACCTAGACAGATTATGCTTTTTTATCCAGTTTGATAATTTTGGCACTTTAATTGGGAGCCCTACGACTACTTATTTTAAAGTAGTTATTGACATGTTTAGGTTTAAATGTATCATCACACTGTTTATTTTTCACTAGTCCCTGTTGTTATTTGTTCTTTCCTTTTTCACCCTTTTCTGGATTAATTCAGCGTTTTTATGATTCTATCACTGCCTTTTTAAAATTATTTTTCTATAATTCTTTTGTTATTTTAGTGCAGTAAGTGTATCTTAAACATAGGGAAAAGTCAAGAGCATTTAACACTCAGATTTAGCGCTTAGATTCAACATTTTACTGAAGGTCTTGACGTAATAATGCATGAAATGAATAAACTATAAGAAGATTATAAATGAAGAAAGAAAACTGGAATTATCTTCAAATAACTGCTTGTTTAGAATATTCAAAAGAATCAATAGATTATTCAATGAGGGTTGCTAGATTTAAAATCATTATTACATGTTTGTTTTTACTCCACTATCAGTCCTTAGAAATCATTCTGTTACATTGCATATTTATGTTGAGCATTTAACCGGTTTTGGAGGGAGCATCCAAAATTCATGGTTGGATGTTTCTCATAGGTTTCTCTACCTTGTTTAGTTATGGCTTTGTCTGTAAAGTTTATGTCCTGTAAATTCCATACAACCATGACACCTAACTCTTTTTTTCTTAATGTGTATTTACTTTTGAGAGAGAAGAGCAAGCAGGAGAGGGCAGAGAGAGAGGGAGACAGAGAATCTGAAGCAGGCTCCAAGCTCTGAGTTGTCAGCACAGAGCCCGACATAACACTTGAACTCGTGAACTGCGAGATCATGATCTGAGCCAAAGTTGGACACTCAACTGACTGTCACCCAGGCACCCCACAACTATGATAACTAACTCTTGAAGTTACTTTCTAAGTTCCTATCTTCACTCAGTCACTTAAAATTCTTCACAATGAATCTTGTGATTGAGAAGGACTTATTCAGTAATTTTAGTTGTTCTTAATGAAACAATTTGTTCATTTTCCATCTGCCATATTGCCAAAAAGCTTAAACTGTACAATTTTCACAGCTGTATAATTCACGATGTACAATCCTTGCAATGCTATAATAATGATGATAAGAAAAGTTTCAGGAGCTCCATCTCAAATGTTAAAATTACAATTAATAAAACAAACAATTTACTGACTGTCTCATAGTTTCTATAGGACAGAAGATAAATTAGAATTTTTTTTTGTCTTTTTGTCTCATGTTCTTAAAAGTATTTAAATGTAGGGGCGCCTGGGTGGCTCAGTCGGTTAAGTGTCCAACTTCGGCTCAGGTCATGATCTCACAGTCTGTGAGTTCGAGCCCCGCGTCAGGCTCTGTGCTGACAGCTCAGAGCCTGGAGTCTGTTTCAGATTCTGTGTCTCCCTCTCTCTCTGCCCCTCCCCTGTTCATGCTCTGTCTCTCTGTCTCAAAAATAAATAAACGCTGGGGCGCCTGGGTGGCGCAGTCGGTTAAGCGTCCGACTTCAGCCAGGTCACGATCTCGTGGTCCGTGAGTTCGAGCCCCGCGTCAGGCTCTGGGCTGATGGCTCGGAGCCTGGAGCCTGTTTCCGATTCTGTGTCTCCCTCTCTCTCTGACCCTCCCCCGTTCATGCTCTGTCTCTCTCTGTCCCTAAAATAAAATAAAATAAAATAAATAAATAAATAAATAAATAAACGTTAAAAAAAAATTAAAAAAAAAGAGTATTTAAATGTAATGCTCTGAATTAAAGACTCTTTACTGTATTTCCATATATTTATATATGTTTAACTTAACTTTCATTATATTTTTCATTAAGTCCCTTTTAACCTAACTATTCAATAAAAAAATGTTTGAGTGCTAACTGCATGTTTGCTCCCGATAAGTAGACAAATCGTTAGGCCACAGACTTTTCTCTATTTGGCTATGATTCTCAGGTTATAAATAATGACAAATTTAACTTACTCTGACTTAAAGATAATTAATTGATTTACATAGCTGAAAAATTAAAAAAAATCAAAATGATTTCAGACACGCTTTGAGTCAGTCATCAACTCAATTAAGTAGGCTGGAATCTGGTTCTTTCTGCTTTGATTGCAGTGGTGTTGGCTTCTACACTAACCTCCACATCGTGTTCCATTGGCCCTGCTTTTCAAGGCTTTCCTTCATGTGGTAGAGTCCAGGTTTCATAGTCTCATTTTACATCTTTCATAATCATTTCTGATAAGAAAAGTTTAAAAGAGAAAGTGAAAGTTTCCCTTATAGAAAACCTCAACAAATATATGCTCACGTCACATCACATGAGCCTGTTTAGAATATTAGTCTGTCCCTGAACTAGTTATATGTTGAGGACATGCTGATTGGCATGAGCCTGGAACGGAGGGTAGTTTCAACTATATCTAAGCCATATGGCTGGTAACAGTGGTTGAGAGAGAAGGTGTTTTGCAAAGATAATTCAGAGACTGTTGAGAATGAAGAAGGTCTGTTTTCAGTGAGGTGGATGGAGGTAGAGAGTATCATGCTAAGTGAAGTAAGTCAGAGAAAGACAAATGCCATATGATTTCACTCATATGTGGAATTTAAGAAACAAAAGAAATAATCATAGGGTGAAAAATGGCAATCCAAGAAACAGGCTCTTAACTATAGAGAACAAACTGATGGTTACCAGAGGGGGTATGAGAGGTGGGTGGGTGAAATAGGTGATGGGGATTAAGGCGTGCACTTGTGATAAACACCAGGTGTTGTACATAACTGTTGAATCACTAAATTGTACACCTGAAACTAATATTACACTGTATGTGAATGAACTGGAATTTAAATTTTAAAAAAGATTTTAAGAAAATAAGGAAGGTAAATGGAAGCTGGTGACGGGGTGTGGGGTGGAGAGATAACTACTGTTCTCTGTGCCATCTTTTAGTAATTTTTTGAATTGGGAACTTCAAATCATCACTAAAAATTGTTGAATCATGGAGTGTAGTCAAATAAAATTGTCCAATTTTAAAACAGCAGACTAATAGGCTAGACTTCTCTTTCTCATGATATGTTTCACTCTGCTTTTTAAACATAATCACATGATTTAGATTTATTTCTATAAATTTTATCCTCCTGGTTTTCCCTTGCCATTCCTGCTTGTTGAGTTGTTTCAGATCTTGATTCTGTCAGCTGTCATATTAACTTACCCTTCTAGACTGAGGTCACCTGAAAATGTGATAAGCATACCTCCTTTATGTTTCATAGGACATAGATAAAAATGTTTCATAGGACAAGGCAAATATACTGGTTGAGCTTTCTTTCTTTCTTTCTTTTTCTTTTTCTTTTATTTTTTTATTTTTTTATTTTTTTGATCATGGGCAAACACTTGAATAAATAATCTCTAGTACATGGTAAAATTAGGGTAAAAATATTCAGTTTTTCTGTTACTATCCCTGTCAGCTTGACTTAGTAGTATCAATAGTAAGCATTCACAAACATATATGATTATAGTCAGGGTTGGGTAAGGATAAGAAATAAGATAAAGGTCAGGTTTATCTTTTGTACAGATTTCATGGTTAAAAAAGAGAGAGAGCAATGATTTTACATTTTGATGCATCCATTTTGACTGTATCAAAGCAGACAAAACAGCTCAATATTTCTGTGTTAGAATGTCTACATACGTGGCGCACATCTGTAGGAGGGCTGACAATACCGACCCCATCCTTGGCCCTTCCTCTTGTTAATGTTGATCAGCGACCTCTCTTGGGGTGTTGTGTCCCAAGGCCAATTGGAGATTAACATACCTACCTTAGAAATAGCTGCTGAGGAGGGGATGGGAGGAGGCTTCTTTGGCCTCCCATGAATCTGTTAGAGATAACGTAGTCTTCCCCGTGAATCTGTTAGAGATAACGTAGTCTTCCCCCTTCGTAATGCACAACCGCCACAAAATCTAACTAAAGGTTAGCTGTCAGTTAGGTACACGAAAGCCTTTGAGGTGCATGTGAACCCTTTGATATTATTAAGTTGTCCTTCTGTGTGTCCCTTTGCTCTATAAAATTTGCGGACTTAAGTCTGGATTTGGTGGAGAATAACTGTACACCTGCTGTAGATCATCCTCTGCCTGATCCCCACCCCACCCTCTACTCCCATCAGTGTTACCCTGAATACAACCCCATGAAAACTGTATGGAGTGGCCTGCTTCATTTTATGATCTAAAATGCCTTCTTAGTTTGGGGGATATTTTCTGTCTGTCTCTCACCTTCTAACAGCATCTGTTGGTTCTTGTTCTATAAAATTACCTGCCATGAGAGTTACTGGCCATATACAGATAATCCACTCTCCTTTCCCAATCTGTCTGGTGCTTTGATAGTGTAGCTTCTGAGTTCTGATTCACCCATTTGATCTTTTAGGTGACCTTTTTTAGTCCTGCCTATTGACATTTATGACTGCTTAATCTACCAATATGCTTTGTAATCCCAAATTTGGTGGGGCGTGCTGTGTAAATCATGTAATTTATTTTTGATGATGCATTTCTCTAGATAAAGGAAAGCTACTAGCTTAGGAAAAATGCAAGTATAAGGATTGGAACAGCAAAGCTTGTGAGCAAAGGCTCACAAATTTTTAAGGGGAATCTTTTTTTTTTCCTGCCCACAGCCAAGGTCAGAGCAGGAGATTTTCCTTAGTGCCTCTCTTGGCTAGCACTGTTTTATTATTTTTCACTGTTATTTTCATTTTGTTTGTTTTGTTGAAGCCCACACCACATCCACACCCAGATCAAAGCCCCTGTCTCTTGTCCTTGAATGACCATTAAAACTCAAGCCTCTAGATTAGATACTGTGAATTATTGTAGGATAGCTGTAGTAACAGCTCTCTACTCTGCTTTTCAGCTGCCTTTCTTCATTTTGGCCTCTTTCACTGAAGTACTCCCAGTTCCATGGAGTGCCTGGGTGGCTCAGTTGGTTAAGCATTTGGCTCAAGTCATGATATCACGGCTTGTGAGTTTGAGCCCCGCATCAGGCTGTGCACTGACAGTGTGGAATCTGCTTAGGGTATTCTCTTTCTCACTCTCTCTCTCTGCCCCTCCCCAGATCATGTGCTCTCTCTCTCTCTCAAAATTAATAAAAAAAGAAAAAAAAACACTTAAAAAGAGAGAAATACTCCCAGTTCCTTTCATCATTCTTCATTTGTTTTCTTTACTATCTTTACTAATAACAACTGAGAACCTTCTACTATTAAAGTATGAAACTCAGACCTAATTAACTACTGCAAGTCTAGGTTGACTGCAGTAAAGCTACAGTATTCTTTTATGAATTATTATTCTGATTATTGTTGTTGTTGTTGTTATGCACTTACCTAAGTGTTCATAAGTGTTATCTCAATTCCATCATTCTGTTCAACTCAACACAAGGTAATTTCCTTTTAAAGTTGATCTTTGTAGTTATTTTTTTTTGGGTAGCACAGTCCAGTGTTAAGATATTAAAAAAATAATTTGCCTTGGCCCACTTTGAATTCCATCTTTGCATTGTATAATCAGGTAATATTAATATTTATGTTTAAAATAATACACATATATGTTAGGATGTTTTAGGATATAATTAATTATGTTTCGTATTCCTTGCTTAGATATTTGATTCTTTAATATAGTATGATTAAGCTTATTTGTAATTTTTGCTACTGAAGATTATTAATTTTAATATATTTGTGAGTGTGGTTTTCTCCCAGTCTGTATGAATTATGTAGAATCTGCTCAGCAAATTCTTTTACAAAAATGTTTATATACTTCATTCCGTCAGGAATTCAGAGATAAAATACATAGTAGAGGAAATTAAGTTTATAATTACTGACTTTTTAAAAAATAGTTCTTAGCCTGTGAATTTATATTCTCTCCTGTTTAGGCTCTCACTCTTCAGATTATATGTATCATTTAGAGAGAGAGAGAGAGAGAGAGGGAGCACCGCTGAGAGAGAAAGGTGAGCACCCCATCCTACATTCATCAAAATGGAATTCTCTTATCAAAAGTACACTTTTGATGATTTGGTAATAGATTTAGAGCTCAAAAAAGAATTAACCAAGTAATTCTCAGAATAAGAAGACACGTTTTGGCCAGCATCTGGACAACATCTACTTAACTACTTTACACAATACTCTTTTCACAATTCAACTTGACCTTGAATATGATTGCTTTTTCAGCTGCAAGTGCTGTTCTTAAACATATGATGCCTACTGTGTTGTCAGATGGGTTGCTGATCTGAAATGTGCAAAATTAGAATGAGATGTGTACACCCAGGTGCATAGAGTTTGTGAAGAGCAGATCTAATCCTGTTGTGATGAAGTGTTAACTTGAAAGGATTGTTAGCCATAAAAAAGTCCCCCACCATGTACTCAGCTACACCTAAATTCAGCTAGTTAATGTGGGTTCCATTTCTTTGCTTGAGGTGAAATTCATGTGAACTGTAAATGCTTGATCAGGAATATTTCACTGGCTTTGCCTGGCCAGAGAGACCCAGGGAGAGAAAAGCCTTAGGCCAAGAGGATCCTGCTGACCCAATTGTTGCTAGTCTGCAGCTTAGAAATGAGGAAAGAAACAGGGCATCGTTAGGGTACGTGGAAACTTTAGGCTTTTTGACATTCTGTTTGCAATCTCTCAATAGTGTTGATTCATGTCAATTTCGTTTCCTGCCCCAAACAAACAAATTTTTTAAAAAAAAGATAAATTAATAAACAACCACCACAGTGACAAAACTTCCATTGTGGAGATAAAGATCTCCTTTCTGTTTTCCATTTGGAAAGCACTAATGCTAAATCACAAGAAATGCTAGGATTGATCTGCTTACTTGCAGTACCAGGACCAGAGGCATGAGCAGGTTCTTAAAAGTAAAGGTTGCAACTGGAACTGTAGGAGAATCATTAAGCATAGATTTGGGAGAGAGAGCTACAGACCTAAATCCGGAGAAGTGGGACTAGGAGAGGATGGTGTAGTTATACAAAGACAGAAACCACTAGTAAAATAGGACCTGCCCTTTTCAAATGACTTAAAATTGGAGAAGTGATTTTTTTTCCCCAAAGACCATGTACCAAGTTATCACCTAACATAGCGATGCTTTGTTATGCTTTTCTCTCTAAAATAGGAAATGAAGCTACACAAGAGACAAGGATGGATCAGAACAAAACAAATATGACAATGGCACATTAGAATGGGTAGCTTAGAATGTTTCATTCCTTCAATAAGCATTTACTGAGCCACTATTATTGTTGTTGTTGTTGTTGTTTTTCCAGGCACCATGCAAAGATCTGGGGATACTACATAGTTTTAAACCAAACAAAAATCTCTGAAATCTTCACTTAAGTAAAAAAGAATGACATACATAAATATAAAATCATAGCTTTATGTTATTATTGGTAAGGACAGTGGGGTGATAGTGATTAAGAGATTAGAATAGGGAAGGCACACTGATATACAGGTGATGTCACCTTGAGAGAATGAGCTAGGACAATAGTGAGCTAGCTGAGATAGGAAGAAAACGTAGGAATTAGTTAAGTGGAGAAGGCCAGGGGGAAAACATTCTGGGCAGAGAATACTGCCTGCCAGAGACTCTGGCTAGAGGTAGAATATCAGTGGTGAAAATTAAAAATATGAAGCTAAAGAAAGAAAACAGGCATATAAAGACATGCAGACCCCAAATTTGATTATTCAGGGTCTTGTGACCCACATAAAGAAACCTTGCCTGTATCTTAAGAGAACTGGAAGCCAAACTTTAGTGTGAAGAATGAACTTGCTATCAGGGAAGAACAGATAGAGACTAACTGGTAAGGAGGCTGCTTTTAGGAATGGAGAGGAATGATGATGATAGTTTGGTTCAGAGTGTAATTGGAAAAGGATTAAGAGGATGGGGAAATGTGGGATATATTTGGGGAAAAAATTCAACATGCAGATAGGTAAACAGCAATCAGATAATGCAGGTAACACATGCCACTCCCACTCAAATGCCAACATTTGTCACAGGTTGTTCACAGTACTAGGGTCAGTACCTGTTCAAAATAAATGTCACTCTCTGGTTCATATTCAGAATTTGTACATGGTCCTTACTGTGATAAGAACAAATCTTAGCACAGAAAGTACAGGGGCAAGGAGGTAATTGAGGGTACTTTGGGAGGAGAAAAGTATGCATGTGGGCAGAGGAGGAACAAAAGCTTTAGAAGAAAATTAAGTTACTTATTTCCTTAATACTTTTTTTTTCTTCTGACATGCTTATAAGTAATATTCCCTGCCTGAGCTTCGTGTGATTATGTTTACAGAGAAGGAGGATGGTGTATAGAAGGTGTATAGAAGAAGGAGTATAGAAAACTGACACTTCGTAGAATCTCGCTATTCATTTTGTTTGCTCTCTTCAAGGTATATTAGAACTTTAGAATCTCAGGCCCAAATGCAGTCCTACTAGATCAAAATCTACATGTTCACAGATCTCTAAGTGTTTTGGGTGCACACTTAGGTTTGAGAGTCACTATCGGAAAGAAGTATCTAGTAACTATCCCAGAGATGGGATGGAGCACTGTGCCACTATACATTGTTTGACAAATTGTAATCCCTTTGCTGCTCAGCCTCCTTTGACACACACATTCACACAAGATGACCTGAAGTTCATTTTTAAGTGGTGTATGCATGCTCAAATACCACATTAGTCATATGTCTGTCTAATGCTATTCAGTACTGAAATAAAAGCGCACCAACTTTTGAAAATGATAATGGATGAAAGTAAAAGAAGTTGGTGATGACAAATGAAGAAGAAAAAATTAAGCCATAGCTCATATTTAATAAAAAGAGAATTCCACCTGAAATTTTGAGAAAGAAGGTGCTGCTAACCACAAACTTAAGCGAAGAGATCAAAAGCCTTCTTTCAAGTTGTCTGTCCATGGAGGTTCTTGCAAATTTCATCTCTTTTCATTCAAAAAAAAATTGGCTAACTTTCCAGTTACCTACTGCTACATAACAAACCAACCCATAATTTAGCAGGTTAAAGCAACAATTGATCACCATCTCTCATGGTTCTGTAAATTGAGTGGGCTCATTTGAGTAGTTTGAGGTTAGGGTCTTTTCAGTCAAATGGAATCTGAGGTTGGGGACATTGAAGGCTTGACTGGACCTTTTGTCTAAGGTTATTCATCATGTGATTAACAGCTGGTGCTGGCTGTCCTCTGCTGGCTCAGTTGCTGATTCGAATGACTCCCTGTGGTCTCTCCATGCCCTTGCCTTCTCATTGTAGAGAGAGAAGGAGGGAAGAGAGGAGAGACACAGAGAGGGAGGGAGAGATAGTTCTAAAGAGCATTTAGACAAACTTAAGCAGAATTTCCTCAGGTAGAACGGAATATATAATCACTACAAATTAGATGCTGTTTTCACCCCTCCCTAAATATAGATTTCATTTGCATCATCATCTCGTCTGCTAAAGGTCATTTTTTAAATGTGAATTTTTAAATGTCAGCTAACAAGGAAGTTTGACTACTCAATCTCTCCTGTTATTCTGACTCCATCAGTCTATTATTAAGAACATTTTAGTAGTTGATTGCTGATATTCCTAATTAAGCATTGGTTTGTGTAAATTGATTTGAGGAGACCTAATTTTTAAAAACTCATGTGGCACAGAATCTCCCAGATAGTTCAGTAGTCTATCCCTTTCTTGACCAAAATGCAGTAAGTGGATTTGGGCAAAGAAATATAATTGTAATATAATTGTCACAACCCCCACTGAGCCACAGATTACATATTCTTAAAGACCATTGCTCAGGGGTTCTATAGAAGAAAATTCTGCATCGGATGGAAGAATGGACAAGAAATCCTAGACAAACTAGAAAATCTTTAAAGCCTTTCTACATTGATGATCCTATAATTTTAGCGCCCCTTCTACATTTAACTTGGGCAAATCATAGTGGGCTTTCTCCTCAACTCAAGCCCCTTAAATGCTTTCTGAAAGAGACTCGATTAATTGCTGCTGCCATTGTCACAATCAAATTATCTATCCTGTGAAAAACCTGACTGTCTAATTAATGTTGTAGCATATGTGCATTAATCTGTCTGCTCCTCCAGTTCTCTAATGAGACACAAACTCACTACAAGATCTTTCTTAAGGAATAATAAGCTGACTGACTCGGCATGACACCATCACCTAATTAATAAAATGGTGACAATTTTGAAATCCCTATGCTGTGATTTTTCTTTAAAGAAAACTGTTTTGCAAATTTGCAAAGGGACACAAGAAAGGATGTAAATTTAGCAGTTAGCAACCTTTGACTAAACAAACAAGGGATTAGATGGAATCAATACTGCCAGAAAGAATTTCTTCCAAACAGTCCAGGAAATCTGGAAATGCAAGAAAATAAATCTGCATCAGAAAGAATGGTCTGTTTATACTGACATCTAGTGGTATTCATTTTCATGTTCGCCCATGCCTAAAAGAATTCCCCAGGAAGATAACAAATACAGAAAATTTATTCTGTTTTTTTAAGTCAGTACAAACATATAATTGATATAACACGTAACTGAAGTAACAGGAATTAAAATGTCACAAAACTCTAGAATTGGTATCACCTGGTGATTTGAAGACCTATTTTTGAAAGTGGTAATGGTGAATGGATTACAACTGACATGATGACCATAAGACCTAAAGGGATAATGTCTGCCCCTAGGTATAAAAACATGAATTTCTTCGTGTTGAAACATGTGGCCATGGAATGAATGAATATACATATATATATATATATATATATATATATATATATATATATATATATATAAACAAAACCAACCAATCAGAAGTTTCATGGTATAGGGGCACCTGGGTGGCTTAGTCAGTTGACTTTCTGACTTCATTTCAGGTGATGATCTTGTAGTTCATGAGTTTGAGCCCTACATTGGGCTTGCTGCTGTCAGCGCGGAGCCTGCTTCAGATCCTCTGTCTCCCCATCTCTCTGCCCCTCCCTGCTCATGATCTCCCTCTATCAAAAATAAATAAATATTAAAATTTAAAAAAAGTGGTATAAATGATGGTATAAATAACTTTGTAAAAAATAAATCATCTGTGGCAGATTCATCTTAAACTAAGATAATTAAAAGGACTTCATTCCCAAAAGGTTATAATGTAGAATACTGTCAACCTCTGTTTTCTGATAGTTTACAATGGAAGAATTTAACTAACTCTGTTATAAATGTGTATATGTATGTGGGGGTAGGGAGGTGGTGATGTAGAAGTAAAGCATAACTGTAAGTCTGTCATGACACTTGGGGTAGTTTTTTGTTTAGAACACATTTTTTTTAAAAGGTGGAAATTAAGAGAAGAGAAAAAAATTGAAATAAAATAAACTACAGTTGCTAAATAGGAAATAACACTTGATAAAAATGATACGCTTGTTAAAATCAAGGGACTAATGGGGCGCCTGGGTGGCTCAGTCAGTTAAGCGTCCGACTTCAGCTCAGGTCACGATCTCACGGTCCGTGAGTTCGAGCCCCGCGTCAGGCTCTGGGCTGATGGCTCAGAGCCTAGAGCCTGCTTCCAATTCTGTGTCTCCCTCTCTCTCTGCCCCTCCCCCGTTCATGCTCTGTCTCTCTCTGTCCCAAAAATAAATAAACGTTAAAAAAAAAAAAAACTTAAAAAAAATCAAGGGCCTTATGAGACTGTTAAGTAGTATTCCCTCTAGCTACTTCAGAAGAGAAGAAATGTTGACAAGCAACACTTTTTCAGAGGAAGGTTTTACACTGCACCAAGTTCTGACATTTGGCCTTCTGAGAAAGCCTACAGAGAATTCCATCCCCTGCATTACTCTTATCATATCTTCTGGATCATTGTAGGGCAGACCTTATCCATTATGGATAGATGACTTCACCCAACAATTCATTCAACTAGCTATCCGTATACCAAGCATTGTAACTGAGTCTGAACCAGTACAAACTCTTAATTCTTGAGAGCCCATGTCTTTACTTCTTTACCAAAAAGAAGTCTTGCCTTGAGTTACACAATTTCTTTGTGCAGCACTGTTCCATGGACTATCTTTCAACAGTCATCATCAATATTCTGTGATATTAAATATAAAGTTTTAGAATGTCCTTGAAGTTTATGTCTGTCCACTTATACCTCCTGTACTTCAAGGCACATAGAAACTGCTTTGACCTTTGAGAATGTCTTTTTTTCTTTGCAAGATGAATCCCACACAGCCTGACACAGTAAGCATTACTTCAAAAGCTCGTTACTCTACTTTATTCTCCCATGTGATAACCATTTTGCCTGTAAGTGTCATGGGTGAATATTTTGAAAGACTAAATGTGACGATAATACCTCTAAGTTTTATTCTGAGCATTTTAGAAAACACCTTCTCCTTAGAATATATAATGAAGTTAAATAACTTGACTTTTCTGGACAGGAAAATTTATCATTGAAGCATTGCTTCGTTATACAGTGGTATGATTTAAATACCACTTCTTGCCCACAGAAGGGAATTATGGTAAACAGATTCATAGAATTTCTAGCCTAAAAATTTGCCTGGGTGTTCTAGGGCATAGCCACGGGCAGGTTTCAGAACCCTTTTAAATGCAGGAATTTAAAATGCTTCATACATGTACCTAAGGATAAGGAGAAAAATTTACTTTTAACATCTATCCACAGGCTTGAATTTGACTGACTTACAAAATCTTCCTAAAGGAACAATATTAAGATTCAGTGAAAATATTTAGTGATGCAACATGTCAAATACTCGGTGTACATCTGCAACCTTAAGAATAAGTGCACTGCCTCCTATCACCTTTGGTTTAACTGCGTGCTGAAAAATGTAGCCACTGCTTGGCAAAGTGTCATCTTTCTCAGTGTCAAACAAAATCGCTGAGGTTTTGTTATCTTGACAGTGGCCAGAGTCTCTGTAGTATTTCGCAAAAGGTATTTTGATGGTAGCAAATAGTCAACGGTACATATGGGTGTATACATGTACATATTGAAATTTATCAGTAATAATTTCAAATAAGTGAGGGGATATTTATCTTAACTGTCATGCCACCCAAAGTGTCACATACTCCTCCATTAATGAGTGTAGTAAATATCACACATGTCTTTTATTGCTTGACTCAAATAATCAGCTATATGTAACGCTATTTGTCATTTATTATATAGTATATAAAATATACATGTATTTATATTTACATATTTCATATATACTTATATCTTTATTTCATATGAATGAAACAACCAATCTGGAGATTGATGCTAAGATATCTTTGTGAGGGGCACTTGGGTGGCTCAGTTGGTTAAGCGTCTGACTTCAGTTCATGTCACGATCTCACACTCTGAGTTCGAGCCCCGCGTCGGGCTCTGTGCTGACAGCTCAGAGCCTGGAGCCTGCTTCAGATTCTGTGTTTCTCCCTCTCTCTGCCCCTCTCCTGCTCAAGCTCTGTCTCTGTCTCAGAAATTAATCAAAACATTAAAAAAAATACCTTTGTGAAGAACAAATCATGTCATGACAGATTTATTTTAAACTAAAGTAACTAACACGTGAATGTTAGTTAGTCAGGTCCCAACCTCATTGTTTTGTTCCCTGATTTAATTCTCTAGAGTGAAACTAGGGTAAATGTATTTTTTAAAAAGTCCTGTGGTGATTCTAATTGTACAGCTATGGTTGAGAATTCTGGCATCTTGTTTCTGTTCTGCCAGTAGTACTCACTTTTCTTTTTTGGAGAGAGGGCGGGTGAGGATGGGTGATAGAAGCCAATAATACAAAACTGCAAAGATAGAAAACATATCTAGTAAAAAATAAACCTTCTTCTTAACCCTAATTCCAAGCCATTCAGCTCTCTTCCCCAGGAGCAACAACCATTACTAGCATCTTAGACCTACTTCAGAAATAATGTATGCACAAGCAGACATGATTTTGTGTTCGACAACTCTTCTCTCCTCTGCTTTCCCCTTACCATACAAGAGCTACTCTACAAACTCATATGAATATTGCTTTTTAAAATATTTATTAATACATATAAATACCTCTTTATATCAGAACATGAAATGTTGTTTTCTTGTTTTTAACAATGACACAATATTCCATTCTATGACTGGGGTGTAATCTACAGTAACTGGTCCCCATTCCAGTATTTTAGGCTATGTATTTGCCTATTTAACACTGTATCAGATTTGTGAGAATATCTGTAGAACAAAACACTTGGAGTGGATGCATGAGATCAAGATATTGTGCATCTCTCATTTTGATAGATAATACCAGGTCACCCTCCAGAGAGATCGAAAGGCTTGACACTCTCCTCAACAATATGCAAATGTTTTTTTCCTGTCTTGCCAACACAACACATTAGCAACATTTACGTAACTTCCAATTTGATAGGCGGAAAAAAAAAAAGTTTTTCCTTGTGATGCTAAAATGTTCATCTTTTTTCCTGGATGAGGTTGAACATCTTTTCTTATGCTTTAAGAACCATTGGGATTTTATTTTTTGTATAATATTTGTTCGTATCCTTTACCCATTTTTTCTTTTGGATCTTTAGCTTTTACCTTTTGTTTTGTTTGTTTTGTTTTTGCTTTTTTTTAAATACCTATGTGGCATTTTTTTAATTCTTCTATAAGTAAATTTCTTAGTTTGGTTTTAATTGGTTAGGTTTTGAGATGCAATAGAAAAGATCTCTGTACTCTGAAACAGTTTAAATATCATAAAAGTTTCTTGTTTATTATAGTTTTGCTTTTACATCATTACGTTACAAATATTTGATCAATTCAAAATTTACTCTAAATTTATAATTAGTATTTTTAGTATTGGATTTTTATATCTCAACATTTATTATTTACATACCACCCCCTTCTGTGTTGGATTTAAGTTTACATACCCACATTAATACAATATAATACACAAAATGAGGTTAAAATGAATAAAATACATGAAGAAAAAAATTGATATAGGAGTGCCTGGGTGGCTCAGTCGGTTAAGTGTCCGACTTCAGTTCAGGTCATGATCTCACATTTAGTGGGTTCAAGCCCTGTGTTGGGCTCTGCGCTGACAGCTTAGAACCTGGAGCCTGCTTCGGATTCAGTGTCTCCTCGCTCTCTGCCCCTCCCCCACTCGTACTCTGTTTCTCTGTGTCTCTTGAAAATAAATGAATTAAAAAAAATTGATATAAATAAGGCAGAGAAATACGTGACTTTAGTATAAAAATTACATGTAATGAAGAAAACTATTCCATTTAAAAGTGGAGCAGGGGGCGCCTGGGTGGCTCAGTTGGTTAAGCATCCAAATTTGGCTCAGGTCATGATCTCATGGTTCATGAGTTGGAGCCCCACATCAGACTCTCTGCTCTCAATACAGAGCCTGCTTTGGATCCTCCTTCCCCCCCCTCTCTGCCCCTCTCCTGCTTGTGCTATCTCTCTCTCTCTCACTCAAAACAAATAAACATTTAAAAAAATGATCAAAATAAAATTTAAAAAATGGAACACAAATATGGCCATAAGCCGTAAAATAGTGTGAGAAGGAACTATGATATAATACAATAAATTATTAAATGTACAGAATTATTAAAATTAATATATTCTAACTAACAGAACATATGTACACACACATAGACACACGTACACACATATACATATACTTTTTTGATTAAGGGTATCGGAATATTTTCCACCACTGAAAATAAAAAGAAATTTATTCCCTGAATTTTCAGGTAAAGAATATTAAGTAAGTGATAAGCAAACTTCTGGAAAACATCCTTAAACCCTGAGAGAATTCCATTAACCTTTTTATTTATTGTCACTTAGTAAGTCTGGCAGCAACGAACTAAAATAGTTTAGTAAACCAGTGCTACATACGTTGGTCCCAGAAATGATATGATGGAGGCATAGGTTTTTTTTCGTTGTTGTTTGTTTGTTTGTATTTTTTTTATGTTATATGTCAAGGAAAAAAGTTTTTTTAATCTAGAGGAATGATGAACAACATGTTGTTCAAATATTCTTCAAAATGATAGTTTCTCAACTTAGTTTTTAAAAGTACTTAGTAGACAAAAATTTCAAAATACACTTTTTGAAAGTATACTGATTCTAATTTGCCAATTAAATGCAGGGCATAGTCATTAATTTTTATTCTCTGACACATTCTATAAATAGATGAATCCTTACCTACATTGTAAGATCCTCAAAGGCAGAGATTGTATTTATGTTTATGTTTATATTTATATATTTATACTTAAACATCCATAGTACATAACTTCAGGAAAATGGTTGGTTGGTTCTCAATAAAATTTAACTAATTCATATGAAAATTATTCTATTTCTATGATAGTTCCTACAGATAGGAAGAGATACCATTTAAAATAAAACAGTGTCATAATGTTTTGCTAATACAAAGATGATTATCTTAACCTTATGTGGATAAAAGAAGGATTGGTTTATTTTAGCTTGGTTTGCACAAGTGTGTTTTCTGATAAGGAGACTAAGAATAAATAATAACCCTTTGTTTTTATAGATAATTTACATCAAATTTAATTTGTATCACCCTAGTAGATTTTATCAGTTGAAGAAGCTTGTCTGTCTTGTTCAACCTCGTACTTCCAGGATTTAGAACAGTGCCTGGAATATTAAATTTCAAATTAATAAGTTAATAAGGGCTAATGTTTGTTTTTTGACCTTAAGTAGCTTAATAGACTAGGGCCACATGATTATACATCTTTAAAAATAATGTAACACGTATACGTTTCTAGTATGAATAGCCTTGTAGTAAAGGTAGAGTTTTCTAGAAAGTGACAGAATACTATTACCTTAAGTTAATTGCAAACTGTACTTTATAAAATTGCTTAGTCTCCCTGGTTCTTTGGTAAATAGGCATAAAAATGTTAGTTGTTTTTTTTATTTTTTTTTTTAGTATTATATTTCAGTGTGAGGGAAAATACTATTCCACTTAAATTTTTCATGTGGTCATGGCCTCAAATCTTATTCTGGTAGAACTCAGTACACTTATTTGACACTCTCTTGTTTGTTTGTTTGTTTATTCCTTTATCCCATTCGTTTTCATTTGAGTATAGTCGACTCATAATATTGCCCTAGTTTCAGGTGTACAACTTAGAGATTTGACAAGTTGATACATTATGCTGTGCTCACCACAAATGTAGCTACCATCTGTCCTGTTACATCACTGGTATAATATCATTGAATGTATTCCATACCCTGTGCTTTTTATTTCTGTGACTTATTCATTCCATAACCTGAAACCTGTATTTCCCTCTCCCCTTCACCCATTTTGCATACCCCTTGTCCCTTCCCCTCTGGCAACCACAAGTCTGTTCTTTGTATTTATAAGCTGGATTCTTCTTTTTGTTAGTTTATTTTTATTTTGTTAGATTCCACTTTTGAGTGGAATCACATGGTGTTTGCCTTTCTCAGTCTGACTTACTTCATTTACCATAATACCCTCTAGATCCATCCCTGTTGTCTCAGATGCCACGATCCCATCCTTTCTATGGCTCCATAATAATCCATTATTGTATATATATGCCACGTTTTTCTTATCCATTCCTGTATTGATGGACATTTAATTTGCTTCTGTATCTTGGCAAGTGTAAAAGTACTACAGTAAACATAGGGGTGCATATACTTTTGATTGTTTTTGCTTTCTTTTGGTAAATACCCAGTAGTGGAATTATGATCCTATAGTGTTTCTAATTTTATTTTTTTTGAAAAACCATACTGTTTTCCACAGTGTCTATACCAATTTACATTCTCACCAACAGTGTACAAGGTTTCCTTTTTCTCCACATCCTTGCCAATACTTGTTATTTCTTGGAATTTTGATTCTAGCCATTCTGATAGGTGTAAGGTGGTATCTCATGGTTTTGGTTTGCTTTTCCCTGATGATTAGTGATGTTGAGCATCTTTTTATGTGTCTGTTGGCCATCTGTATTTCTTCTTTCGAAAAAGAGCTGTTTAGATTCTCTGTTCATTTTTTAATTGGATTTTTTTGGTGTTGAATTTAATAAGGCTTTTATATATTTTGGATACTAACCCCTTATGAGATACCTCCCTGCAAATATCTTCTCCAATTCTGTAGGTTATCTTTTTGTTTTGTTGATGGTTTCCTTTTCTGTGCTACAGCTTTTTATTTTGATGTACTCTCAATAGTTTATTTTTGCTTTTGTTTCTCTTATCTTAGAAGACACACCTAGAAAAATGTTGCTATGGTCAATGTCAGAGAAATTACTGCCTATGCCCTCTTCTGGGATTTTTGTGTTTTCAGACCTTACATTTAGGTTATGAATCCATTTGGAGTTTATTTTTGTGTCTGGTGTAAGAAAGTTGTCCAGTTTCATTCTTTTGCATGTAGCTGTCCAGTTTTCCTAGCACCATGTATTAAAGAGACTATCTTTTCCCCATCGTGTATCATTGCCTCCTTTGTCAGTTTAACTGACCACATAATTTTGAGTTGATTTCTGGGCTGTCTTTTCTGTTCTCTTGATCTATGTGTTTACTTTTGTGCCAGTACTGTAGTATTTTGACTACTATAGATTTGTAGTAAATCTTGAAATCTAGAATCGTGATACTTCCAGCTTTGTTCTTTCTCAGGATTGCTTTGGCTAGTTGGAGTCTTCATTGTTTAAACTTTAACTATATATGTACTGCATCAAAAAATGTATTGCCTCTTCTCCAAGATAAATTATAATAGTGATTATTATTACTATTTGTAATTATAGTATTTTTTTTTATTTTGTTTCATATTTCAATTTATTATACTTTCTGATTTTTTTTTCCTTTCTGCTCTTTATTATCCGGATTTGTCATCTGTTGATTTAATAGTTATAAACACTGTCTATTTTGATGGTTGTCCTTTACATCAGTTTCCATTTATGTTTTCTTCTCTTGTTTTGTTATGTATAAAATCTATAAAGTATTTTTCTTCAATACTCAAAAAACATTTATTCCTTATCCTTTTCCTGTATCCAGTGCTAATAATGAAAATTCTGATGTTAATCAGGAGGTCTTATCTTTCTCTGCAAGAGGTTTTAGAATTATTATTTTGTCTTTGATATTCTTACATGTCACCGAAGTATATCTACATATGGGTTTTGTATTCTCCCTCCTAATTAATACTCTATCAGTGGTCTGTACTTTTTCCATTATACTAGTGTATTAGTTAGCTTGAGCTACTGTAACAAAATACCACAGACTGGATGACTTAAAGAAAAGAAATTTATTTTTTCACAGCTCTGGAGGTTAGAAGTCCAAGATAAATGTCTGGCTGATTCAGTTTCCAGTGGAGGCTCTCTTCCAGGCCTGTAGTAGTTGCTTCTTGCCATGTCCTCACGTGGTTTTCCTCAGTGGGTGATTTGATACCATGAGTCTAGAGATCTTTAAAATCACTTTGACAGAGAAAGACAGATACCATATGTTTTCACTCTTATGTGGATCCTGAGAAACTTAACAGAAACCCATGGGGGAGGGAAGGGGAAAAAAAAAAGGAGGTTAGAGTGGGAGAGAGCCAAAGCATAAGAGACTCTTAAAAGCTGAGAAGAAACTGAGGGTTGATGGGGGTTGGGAGGGAGGGGAGGGTGGGTGATGGGTATTGAGGAGGACACCTTTTGGGATGAGCACTGGGTGTTGTATGGAAACCAATTTGACAATAAACTTCATATATTGAAAAAAAAATAAAATAAAATAAAATCACTTTGAGAATCACAGTCTTAAATATATTCTTTATCCCGCGCTCCTAGCTTCCTCATTCTCCCCCACCAAAACACACACATTACCTTTCACAATGGATTCATTTCTACTTAAAAATTTCATATATTGATTTTTATCCATTTTTATTTTTATTTGTTTTAATATTACTTGGTCATTAATTCATATGATCCATGCTTTCCTCTTTCATAGATTCCTTAGGGTACTCTTGGAGTTTATTCTGCCTTTAGTATGCAATTTTGTGTTCCCTTTGAGTCTAGGCCATGCTTTATAGGAGTAGGGAATATCATAAATTCAATACCAGTTTAGTGGTACTTTGAATTCAGGTCTCACTTCCCAATCCACCTCCCATGATTTATATTTTTTAGTCCTCAGATATCTCTATTCATTCCAAGACTTATAGGTGCATTCATGAGAGAGGTTTCTGTAAGTGGAATCGCCCTTTCTTGGCCTGTTTACAAGAGAGAATTTTAAAATTTATGCAGAAAAGAAAAAAAGTTATGCAGAGAAGAGTGAGTGATAAAATTAGAGGAGAGGGTACAGTTGTAAATTACATATTGGGCAATATTATAAGTGGTAAAGTTCTTAGATTCTATTCTAATAAAAATCAGAAATCTCTGAAGGATTTGATCTTGTCATAGATATAATATGATTTACATTTCAAACAGACCACTTCACACAGATCAATTTGGTATATAGAAAATTAACTGTGAAAAGCTGGGGTGTTTGTTGATGGTTTCAGCATCAGTAACACTTGCATAAAAAATATATTTTAAAGGTATGAGTAAAATAATATGCCATTGGATAGAATGTAAGGAAAGAGGACAGCAAAGGGATAAAGGTAACACTGATATTTTTGACCTAAACAATTAGGTAGGTAACAATGATATTTACTAAGATGGAAAAGATTGGGGAAAAACAAGACTTGAAGCTAAATATGAGGACTTTTTTTTCTACCCCTTTTGGACATGCCACATTTGGCATATCTGTTAAACATCCAAGTGGAGATGTCAGTTGCACAATTGGATGCACTTTATTCCATTGCCACAGATCTTACTGATTGTGAACTGTTTTGGATATAAGTCCTAAAAAACTCTTTTAAATGTGTGTATGAAACACAATTATATTTTTCACAAATATTCATTATGTCCTAGTAATGCCACATTTCCATATGTGAGAATCATCCTTTATTTTTCTTACAGCTTTTCAGGAATGTATTTGATACCTTGATTTTAGGTCATTCCACACAAACCCAAAGTGCTTAAATTTAATTATATTTGTATGATGTTGTAAATGTAAGCAAGTATTTGTTTCTTTGGTGTCTTTTATAATCAGAGTACAATATGATACATCACAATTTTCAATGTCTGAGTCATTCAACTGAGAATAACATCTTGCAGGATTTTTTATTTTACAGCCATGGTGGTCTTTTCTTAGCCCAAGTCACTTTGATGTCTGTTTAACTATGTGTGGTGAATATATGATACCTCATCCCTTCATTTTGTCCTCCAGTCTATAATGAGTGACTGTTATTCAGAGTTCCCACTCAATGAAAAATGTTCACTGCCTTCTGGAATTTTTTTATTGTCTGAAATTTAGAGCTTGAAGACAACTTACTCTGTAATTGCTAGAAAATCATTATGGTCTTTCAGCAGCTCATCCCATCAGGATTATCATCCTAAATCAAGAAAGATGTACACACACACACACACACACGCACACACACACAGAGTTCATGTGCATACACATGGTACACACATGTGCACACAGTAGTGGGCAGTGTTGAGTGACCCAATTTTTCTCCATTCTATTTGCATCTCTCAGGAAGTAGAATAGAGCAGGAGCCATGTTTCTCCAGAAAATAAGAAACAGGAGCAGAATGATATCTAATTAAAATGTTTACAGCATTTCCCACGAGATATAAGCTACTGACATTTTCCAGACTGCAAGCCAAGAAATGCTTAGGATTATACAGATGTACTTTGCAATCTACAATTGCCATGCAATGAAAACATAATTTAGACACAGTTCAGGAAATATGGATTGGATAACCTTTCTTTAGAACTCAGAAATTAAAAGTTAGGTCCTATGAGAACTTAGGGTAAGTTGAGCAGCTCGCCTCTTCTCACAGTAAATTAAGAATCCATTTCCTCTGCTTTGTAGGACCTCTTCCTCTAGAAAGGTTTCCAACATCTGTATCTGAGTCCGCCAAAACAATAGTTGCTTTGTTGTATCTCGTTTTCCTCCCAGCTGCTCTCATACCTACTTTAACACTCTACACTTTTCCCTGATTATCACACTCTGGTTCTCCGTGTTATAATATTTCTTAGGTGTGACCAGTGTTACCAATATCAGCTTCTCCTAACCTCCCTGGTTCTTAATTCCTCATAATATTACTCACTGACACATTCAACTGATAGATGTTTTTGAACAACTACCTTGTTCTAGATACCCTTAGAGTGAAGGGGACATATCCATAACCAATGTAGACAGACCTGTTGTTCTAATGAAGCTCACATTTTAGTACAGGGAGAGGACAGAGAGACAAGAAACAAGCAACCAGTATTATTTGCTATAGTGATGAATACCGTGAAGAAAATAAAACACACTAAGAGAAAATAAAGTGATAATGGGGAAAGTAACGTTTTTTTCACTTAATCCCTCTGAATTCATATCTTCGCTTCCTTCCTGCAAGGTCTGGTGTGACCTAGAATTCATTTTTCTCCCATTCACAGAGGCATTCATGAGGCCACTAAATTCTCAGCTTATTTCCCATACTTCATTTCTATTCGTATAAAATAACTGTTTTAGGAGAATAATGGAAAGTATTCTTTGTCACTTCAAGATCAGTTTCCTGTTAACGATAGATATTTCTTTGCATTATTACATAGAATACCATCAGTTCCCCTTTTCTCACTCTCTTACATGTAGACCATGACCAGAGGTCCTTTTCTAATAGAAAAATCTATTTTTTCTATTTATAATCTGCTAAAAATCCATGGGAACTTTGTGGGGAAAGGAAAAATTCCTGTACATTGATATAGAACTGGTTTTTAAGTAAAATTAATTCTTTTACTAATCACTGTGTGTGAAAAATGTAGTAATCTACAAATATCCTTCCCTTGAAGAAAGAAATGGATTGCAGCAGAAATAATGGTATAGGAAGAAGATTTTATTATTTCAGTGACATCAGTTCTGATGGAATGTCTTAAAGCTTGGAACTAAGGAAAACATTCCAAATTAAGATTTCTTCCTAACCAAATTTTACCAAGAAAACCTGTAGAAATATTAAGAAGATAAATGTGAGTTTGGGTAATGAATGAGTGTAGAAAGAATGAATACAAGAAACCATTCTTAACTACTAGTGAACTTCTATTAGTGGGTCTCTATGCCCAAATCTACATGCTAATGATGACTCTTGGGTGACTATTAGTTTTATAAGGAATGTTTCCCAATACTGCTTAAACTGTTATATCCTCATTTCCTCTCCAAAAAGATTCTTTGATCACAGCTTCTGTTTGTTAGTTTGCCTGTTTGTTTGTTTGTTTGTTTGTTTTTACTTGTGGTTATTACCACTATCTAATGTGCAGTAAGTACTTTATGCCCTTTTCATAGGTACATTGCATAGCAATATATGTGCATAAAAATAAAATGTAATTGGGATCATCTTGACATCTCTGCCTTCAACAGACCTAAGCAGAATGCTCTGTATAACATTGCCTCCTAAGTATCAGTTGCAGGATGAATACATGGAGTTGCTTTGTGTGTGCGCATGTGTACATGTGTGTGTATGTTGGAGTCGAGCTGTATCACAATAGGTCTCTATGTCCAAAGGAATGCACTAGCCAAATAGCATAAAAAAAGGTTACATATGCAATCTGAATTCAAGGATACCAAAGATTACAATAAGAAGTTTGTAAACAGTTTCAGAACAATGGAATTCCATTAGTCTAATTGTATTTTTCCTTTTAAAATTAAAACATGTTCATTGATACAAAGTAAAATTATAGATCATTAATGGAGAAAATACTTAGCACTGTTAAAACCTTGGAAATTGTCTTTCAATGTTTTTTTTTTTTTACAGAAAATGTGACATTTTATATTTTCTTTGATAGTGTGAACTTTTTTCCTTTATACCAGGCACTGTGGTAGATTTAATAGTGAGCATAGCAGATGAAGTTTTGCTCTCACAGTCTATGATATAATGTATCTTTCCATGTTGATAAATATTCATTATCACATAAATGCCTAAGTCTGTATTTCATACATTATTCAACCTTGTCCTATTGCCAGACATTTGGTTTGTTCTCTACCTTTTTCTATTATTCACAATAATTCTCCACCTATGGAATCCTTGAGACCAAATGTCCCTTCCTTCTCACCCAGTTCAATTTGACCTACTACCCTCTCATACAGTTCAGAGCCAGCTGTTGATCTGATTGGATTAAAGTCATTCATACTAATGTGAGGAATACTTTCCATGCATACGGAAAGAGTTTAATCCACAGTGTGTGGTGGTTTTTGACACGGTCAAATTCAGCCACCATCAATTCTTTAAGATCCAATTCAGCAAAAATCAACTTGCCAAATATTGAATTTATGGAGTGGCTAATTTTAAACACCTAGCATTTTCTCATTTCTGAACATTTTATACATTTTATAAGAATGGGCAAGATATCCCCTAAACACAGATTTTTCTCTTTACTTTTGAGGTCTTACACTCTGCCTCCTCACCTTTCTATGACCCTGATTCTTTGTTCTCATCCCTTTGCCCTCGCATTTTCACTCAAATCTCCTCCTGCCTCCTACCTGGTTTTGCCCGTGCTCATGCCTCTAGCAATAAACTGCTACAGCAAATTATCCTGGACTAGATTTAACGTATTTTCTGATAGTTTTCTGAGAATTGGTCATTTCACAAACTGGCTCCAGGCATATTCCCCTACCCACCTCCCTCACTGAACCATTGCTGAAAACATGGCTTTTACTTGGGACTCTCGGGTAACAATACTTGCTTATTCAAGGTCAAGCCACCTTCCTTTGTCTAGCCTAACAAGGACTACGTACATGAATTAGAACAATAACTTCACACATTCACCTTCTTTTCACACCAGGTCAATAGTTTGAAGAAGGTGAATGATATATAAATATTTCTAATTTTATGTTCATAAATAGAGAGGACTTCCTGTTTAATTTATAAGTGACAACTATTGCTGGCATTTTTCACCTCTGTTATTTTTCAAAAAGATCAATTTTGCCTGTAAAGCATGGATGCAACAAGCTGACTCATCATTTCTAATTTTTCACAAAACCTTCAGAGGCTGAATTCAAGCATGTATACTAGAAATAGTCTTCAGAAAGTTTTCCCTCATCCTGATATACTTGACAATCCACGGACACAGTTGGACTTGAGATGGTTACAGAGCCACACAGCTGCATGGTGAGCCCCATGACTCTGCCATGGTAAATTGGACTTCTTTGGAAGTGTGAAAAGTCAGAAATGAAATCCTAATTTCACATAATAGAAATATAAATCAGAATCTCTTCTGTGCATTGCAATTGCATGGAGGTTGATGGTAAATTTTGTTCTTCCTGTATCATTTCTTCCTTTTATCTATTCACTCTCTAGCACATGGAAGCTGCAGGCAACCCCCAAGTGCAAATATTTACTATGTGTGAGAGTAAGAGGGACAAAACACAGTACAAAAAAGTAAATACTTTGTACTATATAGAATTTAAAGTAAACATTACTTAAAGAGGAAATAATTCATCCTCTGTTCTCCTACTTGATAAGATAAATCATAAAGCAAACCATAACATGAGATATAATAGTTACCATACATTTAGCATAATGGCTTGAACACATTTTCTTTGTAGGAAGTATTCCTATAATAATAGACCAATATGAAAAATTACCTGCGACAAAGCAAGAACACGAAAGTTAACTCAGCACCTATGAAACCCCAAATACGGTATATAATAACAAATATATTTAAATTATCTATATATCTATACCCAAATATGGTATATAATAACAAATATATCTAAAATATTAAACTCAACATTTAATTTTTTAATGTTTTTATGTATTTTTGAGAGAGTAAGAGACAGAGTGCTAACAAGGGGAGGGAGCAGAGAGAGAGGGAGACACAGAATTTAAGGCAGGCTCCAGGCTCTTGAGCAGTCAGCACAAAACCCGACGCAGGGCTTGAACTCATGAACTGCAAGATCATGACCTGAGCTGAAGTCGGACACTTAACTGACTGAGCTTCCCAGGTGCCCCCAAACTCAACATTTAATAAGTTCAGGGTCTTTTCCCCTTTTCATGCCTCAGGCTTTCTATTAAAAAGCCTTTACATTTTATAATGCCAACACTCAAATAAGCACTAGCCTAGCATTTAAAACACATTAATCAAGTATTGTTTATTCTGTCTGAACTCACCTAGGCCATGAAACTAACGTTAACTAACGTGAATGTGAGATTGTGGCAAAAGAAGTTCATATTATCCAATATGCCCAGATAAGAAAGTATCCAGATACCTTTATTAACATGGTCAGTATGGCAGGCACCACCATTTGCCCACCTCGGATCTATTTGTTCTTTCTACCCTGCTTAGAATACTATTTTGTTTTATGGTAGATGATAGATAATGATGGATTTTATTCAACCATAAGAATTTTCTTTCTTGCTTTGACATCGTGCCTTGTGACTAAAGGTGGTTTTGAGGCCCAGTTGAAGGAAATGATCCTAAAGGGAAAGTCTTACAGGAGAAGCAGAATGGCTTTCCTGATAAATCAGTACAGACGTAGCTGCCCGCCCACTTCCTGCTGTGAACATGACCATGGTATCTGGATTTGCAGGAAGAGACAAATATAAGAAAAAATGCAAACGTGCTAATTATGGCAGAGCAGAAAGATGGAAAAATTTATTCCTAACCCACATTTAGCTTGGTTTACTTGAAAAAATAAAAGCTCTCTGACTCACAAGGGCATTTTCTGATTCTTCTTCCCAGTCTAATTTCTGTATTTTAAATCTGCACAGGAGATGTTGTTACCAAAACAAAATTTTTAGTGGACAACTCTACCATGATTCAGTCCAGATTTAAGGAATAAAAATGAAAACTTTTAATCTGTCTCAATTTTGCATGATGTTAGAGCTGTTCATTTACTTTCGTTGCTCGCCTTTTATTTCTTTGCCCCAGTTTCTTCTCTTATTATCCTCTGAATAGAAGCTAAAAATACCCAAACTCTGTGACCCAGTGACCTCAAAAATGTAAAAACAAGAATAAAGGGGACATTTTTAGGACATGTTAGGGATTCCAGCATGATTGATCCAAGGGATACAAATTCTTGATTACTTGTGTTTGTGATAAGTAGATATCTACATCATATATTATAACACCAGACAACAAATGCAGATAGTTCTTACACTAATCAGAGATTACCTTCGAGTATCTGATCACTAATGCCACCATTTTTGACCAACTGACCTATTGGCTTGAAATAGAGAATTCCGAGGCCGTGAAATTAAACAGTTAAGATGCTTTTAATAGAGATACCAGAATACGTAACAGGAAGTAGTTAATGTAATGGGGTTTATTAACCTCACATAATAAGTCTAGAGCTTCCTGAGTGTAGGGTTTGTATAGTGGCTTACACAAGCACCGATGGTCATTCCATTCTGATAAATACTCACTGTGTTGGTCACGTCTTACTACATTGTTATGACAAATCAGCCATACCGCAGGGGATAATATCTGTACCAGGAATTATGTAGGCAGCTGGGGCAAAATGCATCTCTTTTCACATGGCAGTCTCTTTCCTTATGAGGAAAATCCATTTCCAGAAGTCTCTACGCAGATTCTCCTTGTGAATCATTGGGCAGAGCTGGATCACGTGTTGTTTTTTTGTTTTTGTTGTTTGTTTGTTTGTTTAAATCACTGAGTGGCAAACTAGAATGGGATTGTTTTGTTTGGGCTGGAGGAAAGACCCAACCTTCTTGTCAATACAGTCATCCAAATGATACTTGAATAAAATTGAGATTCAGCTTGTATTGATTATCAGTTTCTCTAAGGGTTTTTTTTTTTTTAAGCTCCTTTTTTTTCTTGAAGAATTTGGAATAGTTGGCTAAATTAGTTTCCCAACGCTGACATAACAAGGTGCCACAAACTGGGTGGCTTAAAAAAGCAGAAATGTAGGGGTACCTGGGTGACTCCGTCGGTTAAGTGTCCAACCTTCACTCAGGTTATCATCTTGCGGTTCCTGAATTCAAACCCCGCATCAGACTCTGCTGACAGCTCAGAGCCTGATGCCTGCTTCAGATCCTGTGTCTCCCTCTCTCTCTGCCCCTCCCCAGCTTGTGCTGTCAGCACAAGAGTCTGTTGTGGGGCATGAACTCATGAATAGTGAGATCATGACCTGAGCTGAAGTCAGACACTTAACTGACTGAGCCACGCAGATGACTCTTCTCTTCTTATAAGGGCACCAGTCATATTGGATTAGGGACCATCTCAGTGACCTTTTTTAACTTGATTACATCTGGAAAAGCCCTATTTCCAAATACATTCACATTTAGGTACTGTGGATTAGAACTTCAACATGTATTTTTAGACCATACAATTCAACTGATAATATTGACATGGTTAAAGAAATGCTTTGGGTGTGCAAAGTAAGGGAAACAGCCCTAAGAAATACAAACACGGAGCCGTACTTGAGAACACACGTGGTAGAAACTAATACATACTATTTTCAGAGTGTTGACTGTCAGACAAATTGTTTAATTATTTTTAGGTTTTCTCTCTCTTTGTTCAAGATTCAGATTTCTTTGAGTGACAGTTAGATTGGCTCTCTTTGAACATAAGCTCACCCCTTGGCAGCGCACTGGGGAGACTAATAGAGTACTTTGAGATCCTTCCAAGCCTTCATTCAATATCAAGGAGGTAGTTCCCTACAGGAAAACTAGGTGTGTTTACCAGAAGAAAAGAAAAGTGGTATGAAATAAAGGTAAAAATGAGCACTATGTGACTTACTCTTTCCTTATCTGCCCCAGGTTGATAGCTGGCTCTGTGAGTGCCACACTGGCAGTGGGAAATCAGAATAGTCTTGGTTTCCCTTGGACAGCCTAGTCATGAGGCTCTGTATGAGACACTGCTGGGGAGACTGCTATGAAAAATGGAATGGCATATGTACTACACATTAAGAATTTAAGGCTGATATAATTGAACTGTCTGTTCATATTGGCATGTACCAGATGAATATCAGTTCTGAATATAGGTACACATAAATGTAATATTGACTGCCATATTTATGAATATTTTAAAATTTTTAATGTTTATTTATTTTAGAGACAGAGGTAGAGAGAGAGAGACAGAGAACAAGTGAGGAAGAGGCAGAGAAAGACACACACACAATCCAAAGAGGCTCTGAGCTCTGAGTTGTCAGCACAGAGCCCAATGTGAGGCTTGAACCCATGAACTGCAAGATTGTGACCTGAACTGAAGTTGGACACTTAACCAACTAAGCCACCCAGGCACCCCTGAATATTTTATAAACAGATTTTGTGTCATCCTTAGCATTGGAAAGGAGCTATAGAGGGAAGAATTTAAAGCATAAAGATAATAAAAATAAGAACAATTTGAATGTAAGTTTCAGTTTTCACTAACAAAATTTTTAAGAAATTAATTTGATACAGTGTATAGTTTGACATATGGGATCAGCCCAAAGTTTGGGGAGACCATAACTGGTAGAGATTAAAGAGATCACTCTTCAAGGAGATCTGGATTAAAATCAGGATTCTGCTCATTGTTATATTTTTGAGACATAGTAAAAGTAAGGCATATAGTACTTGTATGAATACATGCTTAGCAATAGGTATTTGTTAAATGAATGAATGAACGATGAGTCAATAAACTGGAAGGTAGCTTATGATGAATTCCAATATGTTTGTAAATGAAACATTGAGAAGGTGAACACACACACACACCACTGAAACTCCTTTTCAACTCTAATGTAAATAACACTATAAGTAAAATATGAACCAAGAATGATCCTTCACCTACTCTGATGATCATCTACGTACTATGCCTAATCTCATGCATTCATTGACCACCTTGTCCTAGGTAAGACACCACATGTAGTATTTGGAAAATACATGGAAGTCACACAGTCCCTACCTTCGAAATATATGTAAACTGTTTGGAATTAGGAAAGATGGCATAGGCTTTTTTCCAAGGCAGAGAGAAATTAGTCATTAGAGGTTTGAGTAGCCCAATGAGAGAAAACAAAGGATTGATTTATTTTGACTAGTAAGAGCAGGTCATGAAGATAATATTTGAAATTGGGTACTAAAACTGTTACAGCTAGTTGTGATGTTTTTTTTATTTGTTTCTTTGTTTGTTTATTTGCTTGCTTTCCTGGTTAGAGAGAGAGAGAAGAGAGAGAAACAGAGACAGAGACACAGACAGAGACAGGAAGAGATATTAGGAGAATAAAAAGGTTATATTGCCAGCCAGAAGGAACTGGAAATAAAAGACCCTTTGGTCCTTGCCTAAGTGATTTTTTTTCTTATGAATTGGCATTTATCTAACAGAGATTCACACACTCCTCAAAGCTCACTATAAGATTCTATTCACTTTTAAAGAGCTGCCACTTAATTATCAAAAAAGATATTATGAGGGATAAGAAAATGTGAAGGCTAAAGGTGTTATAAAGCATCATGTAAATAAATAGCCTCATCTCAAATGTTGGAGAGGAAAACATGAATGTTGTTTGCAGTAGTTTGATAGATTGGCCTCACAAGGAATAAAAAGGGACAGTTTGTTTGCAGCCATCTGGTATATCAGATTTTCTAGCACCTTTGCAGCATGTCCCCTTACTGAGCTCTGATTCTCTGTCTTATTTCGATAAGGATGAGCAATCTTGTGTGTATGTTTTTTTTTTTTTTTGGGGGGGGGGGAGGTTAATTTACCTTTCTTAGCCACTTATTTTCTCGAACTACTTAGCAACACATATTCTGGCAAAAATGTTAAGGTAAAAGTTGGAGGATGAGGAGGAAATAACACTTTTGAAAAGCATACCTGAGTTTGTATCACAGCGTGCTTCTATGGCAGCATTCTAAAAAATAAATAGATAAGTCACTTCAGTACAAAACCCAGAGGATCTATACTTATCAATTCCCTTGTGTTTAGTTAAGAGTTCAAATATATTTGAAGGCACTCCAGTATAAATTAGAATGGTCTCCAGATGTTTTGGCACTGTAAATGACCAGGCTAAAATTCACTTTTAATGAACCGTATTTTAATGTCAGTCTCTTCTGTCTCCTTAAATGACAAAGAACTCATCTGACTTTGTAATGAATGTTCAACTGTTCGGTCATCAAGTCTGCCATTTATTGTGCCTTCGTATTTTCCTGTGATTCATAGGAGAATGGTTAAGATTTAGGAAGAGAGTAAACGTAGAATCAGTAGGACATGGAGTCTCTCTGGGTAGAATACAAAAATCTAGTTGTGACAATTTCCTTACTGAAAATTGCAGGTTTAGAGGCCAGAGAAACCATAAATAAATACAGGGGATACTGAACAGAATAAATAACCTGAGATCACAAGCTCAGAATCCATGACTTTGAGTTAACTGTAATTCCTGTATCTCTTTCTTGATATTTAGAAACAAAAGTTTAAGAAAAATTGTGTCCAAAGATTTCATAGAACTCAGCTTCAGGATTATTTGGATCAATGTATTTAGGGTTGCTTTTGCTTTGTAAACTTACGTACATACAATGTTTTCTCTGCTCTTCTACTCATAGAATTACAAAACTCTTGACATTATGACTAGATGGAGTGAAAGGTTATAAAACTTTCTATATAGATTTCTCCTTTTAAACATACATGGAACTTCACTGCTAAAACTAGGAAAGTGGCAGGCAATTCATAGAGTTGGCTATTTAAGTGCCTGGAAGAGCTCCCAGGAAGGAAGGAAGGAAGGAAGGAAGGAAGGAAGGAAGGAAGGAAGGAAGGATGGGAGGGAGGGAGGGAGGGAGGAAGGGAAGAGAAAGGGAGGGAGGGAGAGAGGGAGGAGGAAAGAAAGAAAGAAAGAAAGAAAGAAAGAAAGAAAGAAAGAAAGATTAAAATTATCAGTGGAATGGTTGTATAAATAAAGCTTATTGCCCTTTTTTTCTAGGTAATAAAACATGACTTGTGATTTCAGAAAAATCATTGTGTAGAACTATACATTGATCTGCATACAAATATAGAAATATACAAATTTATAAATAAGTATAATCGTGTAGATAGTAGTATGACTCAGCAGAGTTTATCTGTTACTTATGGATTCTAGGTCCTGTACTGAATGTTATAGGAATAATTTGTCAAATTAATTTGACAACTACAGTCACCAAAGAAGTAAATTGAAAGAATGATTTTATTGAATCATATTATTTTTCCAATTCCACAATAGGAAAGGAAATATTTTAGATTAATAAATATTTGTTAGAATTTGGATTAGGGGCAAAATATGCTTGCCTTTATAAAAAAATTACTCTACCTATGATATGTTAAGCATTTAATGAACTTGACATATTTCCTCATGAACATACTTTTCAACCTTGTTCCCTGAAGCTCACTGTTAAAGTAGATAAAGCTGCCACTCTGATTGTAGTCATAAACTACCCAAGAATATTATGTTGAAAGATGATACCTTTAAGACATCTTTTATTTCTTTCATCAATTCTATTATCTAATTTGAATTTATGAATATCAAAAGAAGGTTTGAAAACAGATTATGGAAAAGCTTCAAATCAGTGGGCTCTTTGAAATGCACTTGGTTTTACTGTATTGCTACTTCATTTGGTTCCTGTATTATACCACTATTTTGTTAAATTTTGCATTTGAAATGTAATTGCCTATTCAGTAATTCCTAGCATTAGTCAGATTTCTTGGATTACATAAATATTGATTTACTTTTACTGTGACTGATAAAAAGAATCGCTATCACTGAAGCATGAAAAAAAACCTTCTGTTGAAAAGTGTATTCAACTACTTTCATTTGACAAATTTATATATACATATATGTATATATAGATATATATACATATTCTATATATACACATACATACTTAACTATTCCAGCTTTATTGCAGAAGACATTTGAATTGCTTGAGTAAAATTTGAAAATACTGTATCTGTGACTTTTTGGCTGTCAGTCATAGAAGCACTATTGGGAGGGTGGCCATTAGTATCACCACCAATGGAATATAAGAGCCAATTAGAATCTTTTATGTCTGATAACAGTGAATACCTATTAAAATGAAGAAAAATAAAGAAATAGTTAAATTATACTTTATGTTAATATGATAATTTAATTTAATATTCTAATATATTAATTTCGTGCCTAAGGTTGCAAGATGCCAGGCCTAATAACCATGAGGGTGAAGGAGAGTGTGACCAAGTATCTAGAGATTCTCTAAATCCTATACCATAAGGCAAATCATATTTCTTTCACATCTGAGGCAATGCATGTGAACAGATGGATTTTCTTCAGTCCATTTATTTCCTGGGTGTAAATTGGGGTTTCTCAACTTTAGCACAACTGACAAGTTAGACTGGATGATCCTTTGCAGGTGTGGGGTAGGGGTGGGAGGGTCCATAGGCAATGTAAAATATTTTAGCAGAATCTCTGGCCTCTACCCACTAGATGTCAGTAGTGCCTCCCCAATTGTGACAATCAGAAATATTTCCAGACATTGCCAAATATCTTTTGGGGTTCAAAATTTCTCCAACTGAGAACTACTGACATCAACTATACTATCCTGTTCCAATATTTAAGTATATCATTTTTGAAAATCAGGTTACCTATCCAAATAGCCTGTATCTATAGAACTGGGTTAACTTCTCCAAGTGGGAAGATAGAACTTTAGAAAAGAATAAAAGAGAAACTTAAAGAAAGTCTAGGTCAAACACTCAGTTTTTTAACTCTGAGGATAGTAGAAGGTATATCACATTTTGCATGACATCTGCCTGTATCATCACCTATTGTACTTTATTTGCACGTATTCAGCCAACAGCTAAGGACTTCATGAACTTGACTCACTGAAGGGTCAGACTCTCATGCCTGTGAATTGTTCTTAAACACATTTTCTATTGCATTAGGCACGGATAAGCTTTTCTTTAATGTCAGGCATGCCTATCATCTTTTTCATCCTCATTTTCTTCTAAAATATGTGTGGGCAATGAAAAGGCAATTCTGCCCTGTGGATTCAGTTCCGGTAATGTACTTTTCTTACACTGGATTGAATACCTCTTGCACGTGTTTTTTTTTGTTGTTGTTGTTGTTTGTTTGTTTTTTGTTTTCTTTTTAAGGTTAAAGTACATGTGCAGTGTTTCTGTTAACTGATGAACAAAATGATCTTAAAACTAAATTTTACGATAATGGTTGAAGCAGTGGTCCCTAAATTGTGATGCCTTGATCAGTTAGTATCGTCCTCATTTGGGAACTTGTTTGAAATGCATATTGTCTGATACCATATTAGACCTCGTGAGTCAGCAACTCTGGGGGTGCTTTAACAAGCCTTCCAGATGATTTTAATATACATTCGAGTTTGAGATCCACAGGTTTATATGTTTCATTTTGGGGAATATTACATTTTTATCCAATTGATATGTAAACACCAAATGCTCTGTACTATTTTTCCTTTAGCTGTCAGTATGCTAGCTAACTTTTGTAAGCTTTAGGAAACTAACTAATGGCAAAGCAAAATACGCATATTGATAACATCTCCCAAGCTTATATGCACCCCACATTTTTCTTTCTTTCTTTTCTGTCTCTGCTTGCAAGAGGCCATAAAGCGTTTTCCCTTAGCCCTGTAAATTGGCAGTAATTGACAGCCTGACTGGGAGTTAGGCTATAATTCCAAGTTTGAAGGGGCCAGGGACACGAACTCTTGCTTCACCTCTTAAGACGGATGGGAGGTCAGGAGCAAGGAGCATTGGGGTAAAGGGTTCCCTGGAAGCTTGGACTCAAGGCTATTGCCTGCAGCCTTCGCCTTCAGTACATCGAATTCAGCATGAGGGCTGCCAAACGAATATACCTCTCACCAGCATTACAGTCATTTTTCTTTTTAACCTACACCTGAATGACCCAGAAAGGGTTATACCCAATGAGAAATTTATCCATACTGGCTGACAAACTCCAAGTGTTCCATCATCCTACAGAAAACAGTGCAAGAAATTCTAAGTCAAGCTGATGTTCCATTTAGCAAACAGCAAATAATACCACTCTGAGAATTGCAAGATATTTCATGCTACTGATGTGTCAACAGCAGTAACTGAATATATAAAACTTCTAATACTATCAGATCTCAATATACACTTCATCCTGTCAACAAGTGTTTCTTAAACATCTGTTTTGTCCAAAAAGCTTATATATAATTAAATGTCATAGTCCTTGGCATCAAGATGATCATAGTTTCATCAAGAAAATTTTCAAAGTTATAGTTATTAAAGGGCTAAATGCTATGATCAAGTATGTGTAGAAAAAATTATATCTGGATTTAAAAAAAATTTAATGTTTATTCATTTTTTGAGAGACAGAGACAGAGCATGAGCGGGGGAGGGGTGGAGAGAGAAGGAGACAGAATCCGAAGCAGGTTCCAGGGTCTGAACCGACAGCACAGAGCCCGACTTGGGCTTGAACTCACAAACTATGAGATCATGACCTGAGACGAAGTTGGATGTTTAACCGACTGAGCCACCCAGGTGCCCCTATATCTGGATTTTTAAAGACAGTATGTTATTTAATGTTTTACCCTCATAACCTCCTGCTTGATAGGGTTTTTCTCAAATCATGTGTATTTTCTAATTTTTGGCTAAGAGGATATGCAAAAAAATCTCTATGGAGTTAATTTTAAGTCTAATGTCTACTGATTCCTATATATACTTTGCATACCATGCCACCTGCCACTTCTGAAATATATGAACTTCTGAAATACATGCCTATAGGATTGTTTAAAGATTTTTTGTAGTCAAAGAGTCATTTGATTTACAAGCATAGGGGCAATCCAAGCACTTGCATGGCTTAGGACATCTTTCAAATTTTGCAGGAGTGGTTGGAGTCATGAGAAAACTACTTGAGAGAGGAAAAAGCTGCCCAAAATAGTATTTGGGCAACAATCTGACCGGAGGCTGCAGAAAAGTGAAGTTTAAAACACAGATCATAAGTGATTCCTTCATATAGAAAAGTGTCACCGCTATCTACAATAAAGGTGATATTAAGACAATAGAACTGGGTTGTTGTAGAAATATTTGTACTTACATCTTAAAGCATTTAATGAATTAAGAGCAAGGTCTATAACATTGTTTGAAGATAGATATAAAAAAAAGGAGCTTTTTTTTTTTTTTTTTTTAGATTTGAACATTTGTTAAAATGACCCTCTCATAACATTCTATTCACCAGACTATTCTGCTAAACTCTCAGGCTTGCATAATATGGATATTCATAAAAATAAAGTAGAGAGGAGTGCCTGGGTGGCTCAGTCTGTTAAGCATCCAACTCTTGATCTTAGCTCAGTAAAGGGTCATGAGTTCAAGCCCTGCATTGGGCTCTACTATGGGTGTGAAGCCTATGTTAAAAAATCAATCAGTCAATCAATCAACAAAGGCAGAGAAATGAAGTTCACACACCATGAACTTAGAAGAGAAGTGAGAAAGTTTGTTTTTATGTACCTCTCACCATCACCACTACCAAACTATGCTTGTTTTCTAGTCTACTTTCTCAGTTTGCAGCTGCTTTACCTACCCTGTTGCTTAATCTAGAAACCTGGAAATCTTTTTTAACTTCCTTTTCTTATTTTCCACTTACCACCAGGTTCTGCAAATTATACCATTAAACCATAACTCAGCTGACACACCATCCTCATCAAAGATAGTGCCACTTCTCCTTTGAACATGCTATAACTTGCTAATTACTTTTCTTATCTCTACTTTTGCCTCAACCATCCATTCTTTACACAGAAGACAGAGTATTCTTTTATACGGGCAAATAGAAATTCTCGTTCTTAATACACTTTAATGGCTTGCCACCGTTCTATGAGTGAAACTCAAGCAATGACACTCTAAGGTAACCATTATGTATATATTACAGATGAGGGAATCAGAGCTTTTAAAACTTAATCTTATCAAGAACGCATAATTATCATGTGGCTCAACCTAGCCATTCTAAGTTTAAAGAACAAATCTGCTGCAAATTTGTTGCCCTCTGATGTGCTGGGTTTACAGTATTACTGAATAAATATGACATGATGCATATCATATCATGATGCACAAAGACAATCACATTAAAATATTAATAATAATAATCACATCAACAACTAAGATTCGCCAAACACATGTATTGAAGACTTATAACCTTGAGGCCTTGAACAATATTATATCTAATTCTCACTATGAAACTCATTAATTTATAAATTCATAATTGTAGAAATTCAATCCATTTATTCTGAATAGAAATGTAGCATTTTGAACATAAGTAAACAGGATATGGAATTAAATATTCTATATTCAAAATATCCTGTCATTTACTTGCTGTGTGATTTGGAGGAAAGTGAAGTTTGAAGCATCAGATTCCTCATTCTATAAAACAGGCGTAATAATATTTTTCTCATATAATTTCATTAAGCACAGAAAATGAGATATTACTATTAAATGTATGCTACTAAAATGGTGACAGTATAATTAGAGATATGTTTACATTTGACTATATATTTAAGTATTTTAACTAAACTGGCTTACATTAGTTTGAGTCGTTGATATTTTAATTATGCTTTCAAATCAATAGATCTCTGTTGACAAAATGAGACATTGTAGACGTAGAATGTGATCATATTGGCCAAATAACACATAGTTTTGCTTTTTTAATAATTCCTGTTTTATAGAAATATTTTATGAAGTCAGGTTGGTTGAATGGAATTTATTTATGATCTGTATCAGTCAGAGTTCGGTCAGAGAAACACAACTACTGGATGGATACAGAGAGACAGGTAGATAGATGCACACATTCATATATAGGCAGATAGATAGATAGATAGATAGATATAATATATGAATAAATGTGTTACAAAGATATGACCATATGCAATTGTGGGTGTTGGTAAAGCAGTCTCTTTAAGCCTCTGGTCCTTGTTTCTAATGCTGAAGCCTAAAGTCCTTAGGGAAGACAGGTGGGAAGGGAAGATGGATGTAGAATGGATGTAGAATGGGGGAGACCAAAACCAATCTGGAACCCACAAGTACAAGCTAGAGCCCCAGGAGAATGGACTGAAATACATGCCATTTCTTGTTACCTCTGACCTTGGTGGTAAAAGAGCCCTGCAGAAGGTGGGGTCCTTCACCACAGAGCTAAGCACAAGCACCTGACATAAGAGTTAGAAAAGATAAAGGGAGGTACCAGGAAAGATGTAGCAGTTCTAGGCCCACCTGCTGCCCCATGTCAATAAGCTAAGGAACCAGAGCAACAACGATATGTGCAAGATACAAAATAGTTGTCGCTTTACTTCCACCCTCCAAGTCACTTTTAAGAACTTTATTTTCCCAGTTTAAGTGGAGATATACATGGAAAGGGATTCTGGGAAATGTAGTTCAGCATACCCAAGTTCATACATTGCAGAGCCAACATAACCCACTCCTTATCCAGTTGGCACCCATAAACGTCTCCTTAAATTATACTTAGCTTTCAAATAAAGATAATAACAAAGTCAAGCTTTCACCTAACATGATATAACTATCCCTAGTATACCTGAAAATAAGCATATTTTTTTCTCCTAAGAGGATAAAGTCCTTTTGTTTTTGGATGATATTCATTCTTCTCCTAATTCATTCCTCAAATTGAATATCTTGTAATTTAAAAACTGAGATATAAAATTAACTACTATTAATGAATCTTATATTTGATTAGGAAATTAGAAAGAGGAAGATTTTTTTAAGTTGGTTAATACATATGGAAACATATTCATATCAAAATAAGGAATAAATACCTCTAATGATTATAGTCTTTTCTACAACTGGTCATGGTCATAGCTGGTATTTATAGCTGCTTTCTTTCCCTGTTCATTCTATACTCCCTTTTCTTCAGCTAGCATCTTAGCCTGTCATGGTTTCTTAGCTAAAATGGTGACAAATCTTTCTTCTTCAAGGTTCTGGATCCTTAGCAGGCCTGCTTGGATTATTTTAGTTTTCCATTGACTTTAGTCACAGAACATGTGAGTACTAAGGATGACCTACAAGATCTTCTGCATTACAGGCATGTTCCTCATATCCTTTTTGTGTAGTGGCAACACAGTTTCTCCTTGAAGGTCAGAATTATAATCCCAGCCAGTGTGATAACTGTTTCGTTTGCCTGTTGATTTGGAGGCATGGCGATCCCAAAGTGGACAGGTGGCAGATTCAACTTGTAATTCAATGGAATCATTTTGTGTCTCCTGAAGTCATTCTGCAGATCAGCAACAAGTGTTAGCTAAAAAGTTGTTTTACTCCCTTTCTTTAAATTTTCTAGATCAATCTCCTTGTGGTACACACTAACCAGAAACATACAAGAAAGGGAATTCTGGAAAATGTAGTTCAGACTAGCTAAGTTGAACAATAAGTAGCCAAGCTACTTTAAAATTGTAATAATTTTTAAGTCCCTCAAGATTTAAATTGCCATAGATTTTTGGTTTAGGGAACTTTGTTTATGTAGAAGCATTCTTTCTTTGGAACAAGTACCTCTAGATCAGCAGAACATAAAATTTTGGCAGTGGAATACTAGGCATAATATTGAGAAGAAGAAACTCTTCTTTCTATCCCTTGATTCTTGGTTATCAAACAACACTGTATATTGAATGCTGATTGCATGCATTTACTTTATCCTGGAGGACATTGCTCCAGCCCTGCAAGATGTTTCCACCTACGTGGTGCTGTAACTAAGACCCCAAAGGGCCATTCCATCATTCCATCATGCTAACTGCTTCAGCATGATGGAGAACATAATAAACTTGTAAACTTATGACCATGAGTATATTGCTGTATTTTATTTGCTGTGAAATGAGTTGCTTGATCAGAAGTGACGTTATGTGGAATACTATGGATAATAAGATGTCCAATAAATATGTGGTAGTTTCATAGGTGCACTCCAGGCAGAGAGACTTAATATATTTCCATAGTAATGCCTATTCCAGTAAGAACAAACTGCTGCAATGACCGTGTTGGAAGAGGTACAATATAATCAAGCTGGCAGCAGGTAGATGACTGATCCTTTCAGGAAATGGTGCCATAATAGGGGTACAGTATTGGTTTCTGCTGCTGGCAAAAGTGGCATTCAGGACTAGCTGTAGTAAGATTGACTTGGGTAAGTGGATGTCCATGTAGCAGACCCTATAACTAACTTCTATCCCTATCATAATGGCTACTTTGTTCATGAACCCATTGCATGATGACAGGAATGTCTGAAAGGCAGTTAGGAATGGAAAATACATATATAGTCAGGGAGATTAAGAACAAGCTGGAGTCGCATGAAAACTGGTAGACTCTTGTTACAGTTAACATTGTCTCTGAAACTTTTGCTATGGGTGCTGTACAGAAGCCAGATTCTTATGATGTAGTTAAATGCACACACCTGGCCCAGAAGTTAGAGAAACTGACGGAAGATCCAAGGAAATGTAAAACAGTTGCAGACTCAAATATAGATTCACACCAATGAGATCAGTAGACAGATTTGTGACACTGTGTGTGAGCTATAAAATGATTTCTGTATCACTTCCTTTTCTCAAAATCTCATAGAAAGAATCTCCTTGTTGCCCAGACTAACCAGAAACATTTAAGAAAGGGATTTTGGAGAATGTAGTTTAGTTTAGCCAAATTGAACATGGCTGGCCGTCTTTAAATTGTAATAAATTTTAGACCACTACATGATTGAAATCACCATGTATTTTAGTTTGGAGAATTTTGTCTATAAATAGACATAGTAGAGAGAGCTCAGAATTGGGAATCTGGAGATTGGGAGTTTCTGTCATAGTTTCATCATTACCTGGACCTGTGAGTTATTTATTCTCTCCTGGCCTTTCTTTCTTCAGCTATAATATAAAAGCAATGCACTAGAGTATCTTTCAGAGGCCTCATTGTATAAAGGGTAAAATAATTTACTTTTAGGCTGCTGAGAATCAAGGCCTAGTTATGTGTGATTTTGCAAGAACTTGGGCTTTCCAGAACTCAGTGTCCTCATCTGTAGAAATAATACCTGCATAAAAGGTACTGTGAGAATTGAATGAGTTCAAGTATTTTAAAGTCCTTAAAATCATGAGCGGCAAGTAGTGAGCACACATTAAACATTAGTAGTGGTAATTTGCCTGTGAATTTCATGATTGCTTGTTTATTGTAAAGGTTTAAAAACCATATTGATTGTTTCAAAATCTGTGGTTTGGTTTAGGGAATTAAAGGGAAATTGCTTCAGGTCTTTGTAAATTTGTTTTACCATTTGTAAATTATTATTTTCCCTCTTTTTTGATACTGAATACATTAATATGGACGCATTCAATATCCATTGAATATCTGTAATGAGGTGGACATTGTATAGATACGCAAATGAAGCAATTATTTAGTAGCCTTAATGAAGCGTGAGGATAATGGTATAGAGAGTTATTAATTGTATAAAAAATGCTGACAAAGGAGCTTTCTCCCTTTTATGATAAGAGTGCCCAAAGAAATGTGTTTAAAATTTAAATAATCTTGATGTGTGTTTTCCAGATTTGGAGAACTACCATAAATGTACTCTTTTAGATACAAAGTCTTATTCTAGTAGAATTCTTCTTTTCCTTTATTCCATCACCAATACTTGAACTTATTTCAGTAAATTCAAATATCATGTAAGTGTAGAGCCTCCTGTCCCAACTGACCAGAGAAATTAGGTAGCTACAAATCCCATCTGACAGCTGATCTTGGGCAAGAAGCCAAGCCAGCAGTGCTCCACAACTGTTGAGCATAGCCTCTGGCATTTCATAACCAGGGAGCCTGAACAGTGACCCTGGACAGCCCTGGAACTCAGACCACAATACCACCTGGCCCTGCCCCCACAGCAGAGCTCAGCCTACAGCATTGCCCAACTGCTGAACACCACCTGTGGCCTCACCCAAGCAATGACCTCAGCCAGTGAACCTGCCCAATCTCAGAACATAATCTACAGCCCCACCCAACTAGAGAGTATGTCTGATTCACATACTTTTGCTTTGTATGTTTTTTGTATCTGTGTTTACCTTAATAACAAAATGGTAAAATGATGGCTGAATCCCATGATGGTTGGTTTCTTATCTGAAGCCATGTGTATTAGTTCTTATTTTATTAACCAAAGCTGGTCAAATGGACAAGCTGAGGTTAATGTTGTGGGAACTACAATTATATAACAAGAAAGGCAAAACATTAAGTGGGAATAAAAATCAACTTATCGCAAATAGAATAATGTAATACTGACAAGAAGTGGCATCACCCAAACTGTGAGGGTTGTAACAGGATTGGTGAGAAGTAGCTGTCTTCAAAATATACTGAATAAGTGAGATCTAGGGCAGTGCGGTGATTAATTCTGTGTGAGTGGTAGAGTGAAAGGAAAAGTGAGGATCATTATCTAGCATTCTGAATTGAAATACAAGGTCGATAGCGATACTACTCAAAGATAGGAAACAATTGAATATGTAAAACAAGATGTGATGAACTTTGAATAAGGAGGAAGATCACAAGCTTGGACAAATTTCACTTTGAGGGACGAGTGGTATTGTCAAGGGAAATATCTTCGTAACTTAAATAAACATAGGTCTAGAATTCAAGGGAGAAATCTAAGCTAGAAATAGATATTTGAGTCACTGGAATTTAGATCATTAGTGAAGCCATTCTCTGAAGAGTATGTAGGGTGAGAAAGAAAGAGAAGATTTCCGAGGATTAGCAACATACAAGGGCTAGGCTAAGAAATAAGAAATAAAAAATTTAAAAAAAATTAAAAAAAGGTTTCTAAGATAAAGAAATCAGAATGGTGTAAGAAAAGAAAAATCAGGAGTTGTCGAATTTTTTTTTTTTGCTTGTTTTGTTTTGGCAGAGATTGAAAACGAAGTTTAGAAAAACAGCATAGTTAAATGTTCAGAGAATTCAGTAAGATAAACACTGAGAGATATTGGCTTGTCATTGGTATGTCCATGTGTTTTTGAAAGAGGATATAGGCAAAAGTCACTGGTGTTGAGGGAGCAGTGAAATAAAAGTTTGGATATGGCTTGGGCCTTCTGCATGGACATTGAAGTCATCAAAGATGTGGTATAACATCAGGTAGAGAAGTCTCTCAGACAAGACCAAAATATTTAGTATATCAGGGAGATAGCAGAAGGTAGATGAAAACTTTTTACTGGTTTCCTGGCTTCTTCTCATTTCTGTATTAGCTCTCAACGTAAGCATTACTTCTTTAGAGAAGTCTTGCCTAATCCTCACAAACTTAAGTTAGGTGTCCCCTAAAAGTCCCTATAGCATAATTTGGTTATACCAAATTATATCTCTTACAACTCTGCAATAAAATTGAACAGTTGGTTTTCTGTTTATGAGGCCACTAGCTCCATCAGCTGATTTTAAGATTATGCTGATTATTTCCTATCTGTTTAGCACTGCAATTACCACATAAAAGGTTCTTCAAAAATTTTTGTTGATAGAATGAATAAATGAAAAGATAAACAGGAGAAGTAATGAGATTTCAAGAAAACAGTGGGGTTTACCCAAGGCTACAGGAATCCCGAGGAAAGAAAACTACAGTTTCTGTTCCCTAGTAAAAAGTCAAACAGCACCAGAGTTACTGGTACTCTGGAAATACTTTTGCCTAGAATTGTGAAGTCAAATTATTCCTGTGCATAAAAAAATTAGTACAACTTCAAGTCTACAAAAAAAAAAAAATGATATCACTTGAAAATTCCAGATTATGTATTTTTTCCGGAAATAGAATGTAACTAAATAAACTTAAAAAAAAATCTTGACATCTTCATTTTTTAAATATTTATTTATTTTTGAGGAGGGAGGGGAAGAGAGAGAGAAGGGGAGAGAGAGTATCCCAAGCAGGCTCTGTGCTGACTGATGTGGGATACAAACCCTTGAATTGTGAGATCATGCATGACCTGAGCCAAAATCAAGACTAGGACAATTGAGTGGCTGAGCCACCCAGGCACCCCACTAATCAACTTTTAACACTCAAAATTATGTATGTAAGACAAGCTATCATAAGTAAAACAAGTGAGAATAAGTGTTTTTAGTCACCTTATCTGGCATGTTAGGACAGGTCTTGGATTAAGAAAAGATGGAGGATAGTCAAAAGGCTAATAATGGAGGTAAATAAAAACTACGAAAGAAAAGATATTATTTAGTTAGTGAGGTGAAACTATGTATGATGTTTTGGACTCTATTATGTACTCTATTCTATACTTTTGGGAAGAAAATAGTTTCTTTATTTCTTATGTAAATTCTACAAAGTAGCCATTATAATGGAGAAGGAAAATATTCAGAAATTATGTAATTTGTTCAAGGTTATATATGTGTGTAGCTGGGATGTGTGTAGCTGGGATTCAAATCCAGTAGACCCTACATTGGTTGTCAGGACATTGGAATTATAGTGAGTTTTCACCCCCAAGACTTTGAAATGAAGGGCACACTGTCTGGAGATTAATCTTTATGATTATGAATATATTTGTGTGTTTCCATGTAGACATTTACATGTTGAGAGAGTGAGAAAGAGAGTCACTCTAGCTACAAAGATGGATTTTCTGGTCAGCATAATCTCTCTAGATATTATATGTAAATAGCTGCTGAACCGAGAAGATTTAGGATTATTATCAACAAAAAAGTTGCCAATGCCAAATTGGTAATACCATTTTCAGAATTGGTGTCTGAATGACAGAAGTTATCACAAGCAGTGGGACTGTATTTTCAGCTGCTACTGTGGAAGTTTTTAAAGGTCATATATACTTTGAGAATATTATCTCATTATGGGGCAAGAATTAACCCTCATATTTATGGAAAAAAATGTATAAGATTTCTTTCTTTCTTCTAAGCTGCATATGTTAAGTGGTAATATTTTGAGGCCAATGAATTACATTTTTTTCTTTTTTTTTTTTAACAGCAGCCTTTAGGATAAGTGGAAATTCCAAACTTAGATTTAATTATGGTAAAGACATGGTGTTTTAGTAGCTACTTGAGTAATCAATAAGGAAGATAACTATAAATAAATATAAAATTAAATATATGACCAAAGAGAATCTCAATTTTATTATGTAATATGTTTAATTCTGTCTTATTTTATTTTTACATTTGAAATAATGTTTTTGTTATTTAAAGTGATTGTTTTGAATACAAATTAAATTAGTATGTAGGTGTAAACTCCTTAAAAGTTTTAGGGATTTCTGGTGTCCTGAGGTCTTTTACTGTGTGGAGACTTCCCCTTTGCTTCTCCTTTGACATTTAAAGACAGGTGAGTAGACTCACTAACAGCATCACAGGTTGTGGTTTTCCATTGTGTTTGTGGAGGTCACGAGGTTACAGAATTCGATTTCCTTGATGTCAGTCTCAGTCAGTCAGTCCCCACCTGGACTAACTCCTAGTTATGTTGTTCCGGACTTTTCTTTTCTTTTCTTTTCTTTTCTTTTCTTTTCTTTTTTTTTTTTGTTCTTTTATTTTATCTTTTACTTTTTGGAAGGGAAAATATGTACTACTTAAGTTGGCTTAGTGAATATTTAATGTCCTGGGGATCACATAGTAATATCTATAATGTTTATATAAGAATAGAAGTAAATACTAAAACATTACCAATTTTATTTTATAAATAATATCCTATGTGATAATATCTGAACATTTTTTTCAAGTTTGGATAGCTTTCTCTCCATAATGAATTTCATTTAGTCACAAGAATACATTAATGATATTTGCCCACAAATTTACTCCTTAACTTTAACTGAATTTTGTCTACTGAGTTAAAAATATTTAATAATTATCTATGATATACTATATACTGTGATTAAGTGCAATTTAGAAACCAAGATGAATGAGCCAGAAAGATAGGATCGACTAATTCCAATTTAAGGATGGCAAAATGAAGGAGAAAATAGGTCCCTTCTTAAAATATTTATGAATTTAAATAATAAGCATAGGCTTATGGCAGGAGACTCTACACAGAGATTAGAAAACAAATTCTGATGTAACTAGAACATAGGTCAGTGGGCTGGGGGCAGGGATGGAGACACAGTGGAGATATTCCAGAAAAAGGCCAAAGGCTGAAACTAAAATAGGACACATTTGTTGCCGGTAGAAATGCCATCGCTTTAGGGTACCGGGGTGGCTCAGTCAGTTGGGTGTCCGACTTTGGTTCAGGTCATGATCTCACGGTTTGTGAGTTGGAGTCTTGAATCAGGCGCTGTGCTGACAGCTCAGAGCCTGGAACCTGCTTCAGATTCTGTGTCTCCATTTCTCTTTGCCCCTCGCCCACTCATGCTCTGTCTCTGTCTCTCTCTCAAAAATAAACTTTACAATTTTTTTTTGAAAAGAAATGCCATCTCTTTGTTTTGCCCCTGAATACAACTAAAGAGCAGATACTTGTCATTGATAACATTCATTCAACAAAAATTTACAGAGTCTAAATGTAACAGCAAGACATGTGCATCTCTGGAGAATTGCATTTAAAGCACCTTTTCTTTTTGGATGAACATACAGAATTTTTTTGCTTTGGTTTTTAGTTTTAGTTTTTAATCCTAAAACATATATGAATGTCACTTTTTACAAGGTGCTGAGAGAGATATTGAATTGGTGATTTTAGACATTATTAGTTTGGGAAGATCCATTCTAAGCTGTAAAAGTATATGTAATGTTTTGCTGACACAGTTAAGTAGTTACTGAGCCAGTGTCTCAAATCCTTCTTATTCTTCATCTATTCTTCCGTCTCTGAGGTCAGCTTACTGATTGTGTGATTGAAATCAGAGAAACCTCAGGTAATATATATTTGAAGGCAGGTGTTTTATTTAACCCTGGATGATTCAATCTTATATGACTTGGTTAGATGACAATCACTGAACCACGAAATTTCATGTATCTCTGAGGCTATTGTTTTATAAATAAAATCATTGCAGAGAGTTTCATTATAGTAAGAGCTACTGTGTGAGATGTATGAGAAAAATAAGCTGGTGGACCATAGACAGGCAACTTTTATAGATATAAAAATGTTTTATATATATTCTAATTTTGTTGAAGTTTCTATTATCATGTTAATAATATTATTTGATTTTGTTAAGTTCGAACCAAACAGTCCTTTGTACCACATGCATGAAATTTATAAGTGTATGGAAACCAATTTGACAATAAATTATATTAAAAACATGTATGTAATACTCATCTCATTAACAAGTGGAGCCATGCATCTAATGAATAAGCCCACCCTCAGTGCAGGACACTTTATTTTGAAATATTTTGTTAACAGACATGAAGAAATAATAATTCAAAGTGCTGAGCACTGGGAAAGACTTAGGTGACATTTGGGATGGATGTGACTTAAAAAGGAACTCAAGGAGCAGAAACATATTTTATCTGTTGTGCGGGCTTAGGAATTAAATATTAATTTTGGAAAATGTGTCAATGTTGTGTTACTGATATATTGAAGAAAAAGGAAGGAGGGAAGGAAGTAAAGGAAGGAAGGAAGGAAGGAAGGAAGGAAGGAAAAGAAAATAGCAAAATAACTGATTACTTACGGGACATTAAGATGTAGAAATTTTTACTTTTTTTCCCTAGAGTGTAATAAATGGAAGGAGAAAACTAAGACAGAATGTGTCAAATTTGATTGGCACTATATACAGAAATACCAGAAGAATTTATAATGAGGCTGAGAATGTGGAACTAATGAAGAAGTATTACAACACGAAAGAAGGAGGATTGGTGTGGGAAACTGGAGATGAAGTAAAAAGTAGTCAGTGAGGAGATCAGACAATTCTTCTAACCTTCCAGGAACTGAACACACAAAGGAGCCCAATTAGAAATAAACTTGCTAGAAGAAATATTTCATAGTAAATTGGGGATTAACAGTTTTCCTAAAGGGAATGAAATCAGAGCATTCGAGCCTCCTTGTTTCAGAACGACTTGCTTTATTTTTTTTTAAGTTTGATATAAATTTCCTTCTTTTCACACACACATACACATACACATTAAGTCATGTGTAAAACAAATTAACAGCTAACCAAACTTTCTGATTTCTGAGAAAAGAATCATCTTCAATTGAATCATGGATACAAGGATATCTAAAAGTATTCTATATTTCATCTTTTTTTTTGATACTAGGTCACTGTGATGTATTCTCTGGATGTTAGAGAATTTCCTGGAGACATTTCATCTGCTGATTTACCCTACTGCTTCTCCAGATACAGCTTCACATATATCTAGCATATATAGAAACATGATACTTAGCTTTAATTTGACAGAATATAGCTGAGCAATTCAGGGTATTTCATAGATGCTTGAATAAATTAGCTGGAAACAACACCACCACCACCACCAACAACAACAGGGCATCTTTCTAACAGAAAAAAAAACTTAGGGTCACAATGTTTCTGTTCCAGGATCTTGTATCATATCAACTCTGCTTGTTGGTCAGCCACTAAGTCAACCTAGGGAAAGCAAAGACTCCCATTGGTGGATAGTAATTTAGAAATCTTAATTATCCTTATGAAATAACAAGTGACTCCTTGAATAAGAGCAGTGTGGTTTCTCATTTGCCACTTAAAGATAGTCTTCTGTTTTCTTTACCACAATTGCAAAAGAAGAAGGTTTTGATGACCCTCCATTCTCGAGTCAGTGGTTCTCCACAGTACTCATGGCACACAAAAAGTTTAGTCCTTTCATGGCTATTTCAGGTCTTTTGGAGGTAACACTGGCATCTCATTTTTGAAGATGTCAACTTATCTTCACACCTGAGCGCAATCTAGAGAAGATTTGGAGAATTAGCTGCCATGTTAAAACCATCAGCTGGGCAAATTTATTCATTCACTCGTTCTGCAAATATTTATTGGAAATCTGGTATGTGGCTGGGTACTTAGGGACAAAACCTCAAACATAATACATTCTCCATCGTCAAGGAAATGGCAAGCAAGCAAATAATTTCAATAGAATGTGATGAAAGCAAGATGAATGAAGCATGAGGGAGAGACTCTTAAGCAGTTTGGAGTAAAAAGGAAGGAGTCAGAGGAGGATTTCATAAAAAGTAGGACACTTTTGAACTGAGTCTTAGAAAGCTAATAGAAAACTGAAAACAATTAGTTGAAGATGGGTTGTTTTTCTTGGAAGGGAAATAGGGTAAAAAATAGTGTTTTGAAATGGAATTCTTGGAAGGAGTATTTTTCATTCAGATTTTTACTAGCAAGTTTATATTGAGCAACTGTTGTCTTATTTTGCTGAACTTTGAGGATTACAATGACCAGGCCAAAAAAAAAAAAAAAAAAAAAAAAAAAGTAGCATGGTGGCCTGGGTCTCAAAGCTGGACAGCCTAGATTTGGGGTTTATTCTTGTAAGTGCTGTAATAAATTGCCTATCAAAATAAATAAATGAATACATAACATAACCTTGGAAAGTGGTAAATGATATAAGGAGAAAGAAAAACAGGTGAGCAGAAAACGGTTGAAGGAGAAAATGCTATTTTAGATAGCAGAGAGCAGACGTTGACAGGACCCTGCATGTAGCCTCCGGGCTTGATCTCTTCAGTAGGCTCAGGCCAGGCTCCAACTACTTGTACTTGCATGTCTTTGTATTTAGGCTTTTTCTGGAGCCAATAGAAGATTGTGGTGGTTTGGTATTTGGCAGAACTGAAGTGGACGAGATTTAATACTTCCCAGAATAGCCATCAACCAGGGACTTTTAGGACTTAGTCTACAACCATTCCCAGCTTCCTCAGCCCTAATGAAGGATAATTCCAAAGTACAGTAAAACCTTGGATTGCGAGTAACTTGTTCTGCAAGTGTTCTGCAAGACAAGCAAACATTTCTAATATGTTTTAACTTGATAAATGGATGAGGTCTTGCAATATGAGTAGTAATGCTGAACATCACATGATCACAACCCAGCCAATGTTCTCTCTCTTTCTCTCCTTTCTCTCTCTCTCTCTCTATGGGATTACGGGTGATTGTCTCCCATGCTCAGATGGTTGGTTTCAGTCCGCAGTGTGTGGCAGAAATTAGTGATTTTTCAGAATATTGGAAGGTGTCCACAACCAGCACTAGTGTATTTTTTTGTCACTTCCAAGCACCTATGGGCAGTCTTTGCTTTTCTGTACAAGACAAGCTTAGGAATGCTTTGCTTCATTCTAGGTCAGTCTGCCTGCAGTTAGAGACCCTTTCCTCTGCTGACTTATTGCTAGTTACATTAAATACAGTATATGACAAGAGTTTATTAATACTGTACTGTAGTCATCATCCATGCAAGCATATACAGTGGTCCCCATGCAGGACAAAGTTGAAAAGGAAGGCAGTAAGAAGGAGATGATTACAGTGGGAGTTCAGAAGGAAATCATTGAGAAGTATGATTCAGGTATGCGAGTGGCCGAAATTGCAAGATTTTATAAGAAGTCTATATCAGCATCTCATCTGCAGAGGGGGAGGAGAAAAAGGCAGAAGAATCCCTCACTTCAAATGAGATTAGGGAGATGTGTCAAATGCGGGAAACAGTGCAAAATTTTGTTGAAAGCACCACTGAATAAGGCTGTAGCAGTGCGAGCGATAAATCTGTTTAATGACAATGCAATGTCACATTTCCATGAAATCCTCAAAAGGGGGCAAAAGGAAGTGTCATTGGATAGGTTCCTTATTAAAGTTGCAGGAAAAGAAAAAGATTCCATTGAGCCAACAGACAGCAGTGATTCCATTAGTGATACTGAAAGTCGTCCTACACAATAATCTTCCTCTGTCTTGTCTCCCTCTCACACCAGCCATGAAGGGTTTCAAAGGTAAGTGCAGGTTAATTTGTTTATTTCTCTTTATATTTTAGATTTTATTTATTATTTTATATTATATTACAGTACTTTAATCAGTTTTATATGAATGTTTTTGGGTTGTGGAACAAATTATCTGAGTTTCCATTATTTCTTATGGGGAAATTGACTTTGATACATAGGTGCTTTGGATTACAAGCATGTTTCTGTAATGAATTATTCTCAGAAACCAAGGTTTCACTGTGTGTTCTACACTATTTTCAAGAATTTTACTGTGGGATTGAGCTCCACTGGCCCACAGTGGTAGCTGGCCCAATCACATTGTCCTTAGTGACTCTGTTCTTTGTCTATATCACTTCCTTACTCCAGTTCCAGTGTTTTACCTCTCACATGAACATTTACTTGAATCCTTTTCTTAGAGCTGTCCTTTAGGATGACTTTAACAAAGATAGATTGCTGGTCGGGACATATATCTCTGAGGGAAATTGTGGAGTGAAGCATTCTAGGTAGAGGAAAGTACACATGCCAATGACATGAGAAAGCAGTAGCAAAGCCACTGTGATTGGTTGGAGTGGAGTGAGGATAGGGAGTAAGTGAGAAGTGATCTTGAGGAGCAGGCAAGGACCAGGTGGCAAAGCTCTTTTGGGGCTATGGAGAAGTGTTTGGAAAGTGAAAGCAGAAATAGCACTATTCTATATGAGGCAGGGGGAAAAACAAAACAACGCTGGTAGAATATTAGCTTTAAAAGCAGACTTTAGAGAAGACATAATGCAACCTTTTCTCTTTATAAATGAGGGAAATGAGGTCCAGGCCACCTTCCGAGCAACAGAAAAAGACAAGTCTTCTACCCAAATATGAATCCCAAATCTGTCTGATTATGAGTCTACAGTTGAGAGTTATTTTCAATTTAGAAGCTTACCATGAGGATAAGTATAACAAATCAGAGTGAAATGAATAAAAGAGACATAGCAATATTAAGAATGTCTCATTAGAAAGAATAAGTGATACTCTTTTTTGTTTTTGTTTTCATACCAATCCTCCAAGTTCAGTGCTTCTAACTCCCAGCATGTAAGATAGAGCAGCTCTTTCCGTTCTCCCCAGGGAGGGGTGAGTGGGCAGAGTTGTGAGTGTTGTCTACTGCTGAATTCCACGTGGGCTCAGTTAAGGCAGGTCTGGAAGCCAGGCCAAATTTCAGATGGGCATCTGGGTACAGGAATTTCTGCTCTGTGGGCCTCCTGTCACAAGCCCTGTCATTAATGTGGATTCTAACACCTGCCAGTAAATGGGTACTTGATGTCACTAGGTAACTCAATCATCAGCTTAAAGCACTCTGTCCAAATAACAAGATTTGCAGATTGCATCTTTGTGCAACTCTCTGTTCCAGAACTAAGCAAACACATGGTGAATTTATTTGGTATGTTTGCTGTTTACTGCATGAGATGAGATGAATTCTAGTAATGCCAAAGGGAGGGATTGAATCGTTTATTAAGTACAGTCTTGGACAGGTGTCTTAAATGCCAATTCTAGGATTTAATCTAAACTAATCTTCAGAAAAGTTAGATTTAATGGAAATGAGAACCCAGAGGAATTCAGAGTGAAGGTAGCTGGATGTTTAAATCTCGAACAGTGCTATTTATGGCAATCTTTTAAATAAACTCTCTTACTTGGCTGTTATCCTTCTGTGTTCTGAGGTAGAAAGTGTTTGGAAAACTGATATTGGCTCATCAGTAGGCAGGATTTATACAAAACAAGTTATTTACTCTTTATCCCTAGCCCTGGCATATAGTCAGTTATTTGCAAATAAAGCCATACATCCCTATCTGAGATCAGCTCACAGAGTTTTTTGGCCTCTGCAGAGTTAGTACCTATGGGATGAACTTGCAATCTACCATACTAGGCCATATTTCCTGATGACAAAATATGACACCAAGAGACAGAGTTTGAAATTGATAAGGAAAAACTGTGTAAATGGCCACCACACATCATATCTAAATATTGACAAGTCAAAGAAAATGTGGGTTATCCATCACTGAATGCAATTTGTAAGATGTATTGGCAAGGCCAAATTTAGAAACTAAGTTATAGTATTTGTCTCCTCTTTAAGGCTCTGTATCTCTTACCAAATAATAAAAATATGTCAGGTGTGGCTTAATACTTTCTGTGTATATCTATATATATAGATATTGTTAGGCTTATGTCTATATAGAAATATAGATACGCTAATTTAAAAAGAAAACATTGTCAACAGCACAGAATTAAACTAAAACTTGTGTAGACAGATGCTGGAAACATACAAAAGGATTCCTGATCTATTTTGTGAATGTATTAATAGAGGTTAATTTTACCAGAGACAGTATTTGCTGGTGAGTCTTAATGACACTGGAAATGTCTTGATAGCATATTTACCTTTTAATATTAAAGAGAAAAGGGCTGGCACAAAAACAATTGCTAATGACCTGTTTCATGCTATAAAATCTAAAGACTACTTAAGCTAATAATTGCCAAGTGCAAGTTTAAATGGAAAGAGTATAGCTGAACTAAATAAAGAACACAGTTCAGATAAAGAAATAGGTTGAGGTGAAACAACATGAAATAAAATAGTGAAGTCAATGAAGTCACCAGGTAAAGTTTCCTAGGCTCTGCAGAAGTTAACAAAGAATTTTCTTTTGCTTCTTTCCCTCCTGTTTTCTTTTTCTTTTTTTCCTACCCTGATCCCTTCCTTCCTTCCTTCCTTCCTTCCTTCCTTCCTTCCTTCCTTCCTCCCTCTCTCTCTTCCTCTTTGTTTCTTTGTTCTTTCTTCCTTTCTTTCTTTCTAGAAAAAAGTTAGTGAACTTTTCAAATAAATAGCCAGATATTAAATATTTTCAGCTTTGCAAACCTTACAAACTCTGTTGCAACTATTCAGCTGGTATTCTCAAAGCAGCTATACAATAGTAAATGAAGAGGTATAGCTGTGTTCCAATAAAACTTTATTTGCAAAAACAAGCAGCAGGTGAGATTTGATCTGATGACTGCTGTTTACCAGTCTTTGTTCTAGAAGGTGATTTTCATAGATAGTTAACCTTGATGCTACTCTTTTCCATGAAAAACAGAAAAATGAGTAATATGTTTTGGGGCAAGATTCAAAGGATGAACCTAGTTGTCTTGCTAATTATGGGTGTTTAAATATGGGCTAGAATTTTTTATAAATATTTAGTATCTTCTAGATGTTTTTGGTGTTTCACATATATGATCTCGCCTAATCCTGAGGATAACGCTCTAAATTTGGTATAATCATCCTCATTTTAGAGGAATGCAGCAATGTGAAGAAACTTGGATGAATCTGTGTAGTTTTTAAGTTCAGTGTTGAACTTTAAAGCCTTTGTCTTCACCAAATATTTGTGCATGTGTATGTGAATAAAATCTCTACATACTTTTGTGGGGATGAAAACATAATTTACGTCAAAGACCTCATAACAGTGAGAATGTTCATAAACATGCGATAAAATATAGTATACTGTGAAAATTGCCACACCTTAATTTCAAACATTCTATGATATTCCACCTTAAGAAGAATCTATTAGTTTCTTTAAAAAAAATGTTTATTTATTTTTGAGAGAGAGAGGGAGAGAGTGCAGTGGGGAGGGGCAGAGAGAGAGAGAGGTGGGGAGACAGAGGGTCTGAAGGGGGCTCTGTACTGCAAGCAGAAAGCCCAATAGGGGCTCAAACTCCCAACCGTGAGATCATGATGTGAGCTGGTCAGAAGCTTCATTGACTGAGCCACCCAGGTGCCCTAGATCTATTAGTTTCTAAATCAGTTCCTCTTCCTTTAAAATATATCCAGAATGTAAATAGGATGATATCCAATTCCAGTGGTTCTCAGCTGAGAACAATGTTGCTACCCAGGGAACATTTGGAAAGGGGCTTTAGGGGGAGGTAGGGAGGTGGGGAGGTGATGACACTACCCTGTGGTGGTGAGAGTCATGAATGCTACAAATCCTGAAATAATGACATTCCCAGGAAATGAAGATTTGTCATACCCATGATGCCAATACTTCTCCACCCCTGTACATTCATTAAACATGTGAACACACACACACACACACACACACACACAGTTGTTGGCTTGTGGCAGATCTTATTAATTACCTACACGGCAGCTACTTCTTGCTTCTTCCTTGCTAACATAATTTATTCACATAGCACTTAGATACCAGTGAGCTCTAGGAATGTTGCTCCTCCCCACGCACAAAGGATGAATCATATTTTTTAACTGCTTTTTGATCCAATCATAGTTACCCTCATTCCGCTCCACCAATGAATGAGTTTAGACCTGGTCATCTGACTCTGTCTTAGCCTAGTAGAGTAAGAGAAAGCTTACTCAACAGCTTTTTGGAAAGATTTCCCTATGTGATTTAAAAAGAAAAGAAAATTAAAGAAAAGAAAATTAAAAGAAAAGAGAGGAGAGGAGAGGAGTGGAGAGGAGAGGAGAAGAGAAGAGGAAAGACAAGGAAAGAAAAGAAGGAAAGAGAAAGAAAGAAGAAAGAAAGAAGGAAAGAAAAAGAAAGCAAGCTAAATGGAGAGACATCTCTTTCTTCTTCATTTGGGCATTATCACATAAAAATTTTATGCTTGGAAATGTTGCAGGTGTTTCTCAACTGTGAGAGAAAAGCCAAGAGAATGCCAGAGAATATCAGTGCCTAACATTATTGAGGGCCTCAGTTAATTTGAGGGCTGCCTATTTTAGGGATTCAGCTATATGAGAATAACTTTACAGTGTAGACTACTTCTAGTTAAATTCTCTTAGTTTCATCCAAAAGCATCCAAGTTATAGTTCCATCCAAAATGGAACTATAATTACCACTTTCCCATGATCAAAAAGGAATATGTCAGGAGCAGAATCCAAGCACACATTTGTCATGTTTGGCAAACGTGTTGAATAAGACTTGGGAGAATTTCTAATAATCCCTACCCAAGTTCAGATTCAAAGCAGAATACGTATCTATTACTCCAGTTTGGGGAAAATCATTTAATTCTTATATTAATATGATTCAATAACTAAGAAAACATAAAGTTCAGAATATATCACATCACTTGCTTTACAAAATAAAGCTGTTTTCTAAAATAAGAAACATTTAGAAAACTACATTCTTTCCAGGGCATAAGTTAATGAAAAGTTAGTTCTGTATTTTAATGAAATGAAAAGCATCTTTGAAGGAATATAGTATAAAACAATATTTTTTTCTTAAATATATTTTCTTTTTATAGAAAAGTAATTAAAATCACTGAAATCTAATTTCTATAGCTAATAATCATTTGAAAATAACTAATTGAAAGGCTTATAAATTTAGGTGCATAGAACCATGTGGGGGCAAGCAGGTAGAAAGCAGAGCAGGGCAATATCATTTGTTGAAAAAGATATTGAAAAGAAAATTTGATTAGCATTAATAATCATTCTGATCCATGCATTTCCACCAAAATTAATATTGTCTTTCCTAATATAGAATGACATTTAAAATTTTTGACTATTTTACTAAAATGTTTGACTGTTTTATAGATCCTTCTATCTATAGAAGAAACCTTAAAACGTGTATACTAAATCTAAATTCAATAGAGGAAAGTTAATAAGATAGAGAAGAGTTGAGGAGAATAGAGAATGAACTCAGCCAGGATGATTTTGGAGATTATCAGTGCTTGATCTTCATTTTCCAACCAAGTTTGGAATGTATCTAAATTGGAATAGTCTTCTTTTGTCTTTTTTGAATGTCAGTCCTTTCAATGGTATATAACATCACATATTTTCTTAGTGCTATTAGAGCTTTCTTGGACATGTGGATGTGGGAGGGACAATAAGCATTTGCAACAGAATCTTCATCTTGGTGACTTTTCCAGTGCCATCTGGATTCCTGCATATTGTCTACATGTCTATTCAGAAGAAGAACTAGATACGAAATAGATAAAGGGATATAAACATGCAAAGAAAGGAGTCGCTCTCTTGTTCAACTCCCCCAGTTGAGCTGCTTCCTGATTAAAATACTAATAGATGGCAACTGGCCTGTGAAGTCTGTGCCGAGGCATGAGAGAGTTTGGCATGATCAAACGAGTATATCATTTCTGCCTCCTTCTGTCAGCAGTAACTGAGCAATCCAGCTTGGTGATTGGAAGAGCAAATTTTCTTTGTCCTGCACATGCTGTATTTATCCTTCACGAATATCCACAAAACTCAGCAGGGATTTGGCTGAGAAAGTAGAATCACTCCTTGCAGAAAAACTGGTAATAAATCTGGGAGGCTTTGTACAAGATCTGAAAGCTTCCTTCAGAATTTGCCGGAGGAGGCGTGTATAGCCAGGAGTAAGGAGATTATGTAAACTACAGAGCGGAACTAGGGGAGCTTGGCCAGATGAGGTCCAACTCAGAATGCCCTCTGAATGTTCTCTTAGCAAGAGAGACTTAGAAGTTCTGACTATGGTCTGAGTGTATAAGCCTTTCCTTCTACTACTGGTAGTTAGATAGGTTTGCATTTTCTTAGTTTTCCCTGGAAATGCATGAAAATTTAGAAGAGGTTTTCCATCTTTGTCTTGGACAGTATGCTTTGAGAGTCAGTTTTGATGTTGTATATTTACTTTAATTACTACTCCATGATTTGTATTTTCAGTGTCCTCTATTTTTGTCCTCTCAATAATTTGGAAAATATACTTTGGAAATGGGTTCTGGAAACAAAATTTCATTGTGCTGAGAACACCCTCATGTGCATCACCTGGAATGCTTACTTAAATGTGAGAACCTGGCCACCCCACTTCCTGTCATCTACAGAGAATTTGAAACCTGTGTTCAGGGCCCAGAAATCTGCTTTTTGAACAAGTTCTCTGGTGATTCTGATACATACCAATGCTCAGACACTGCTGTTTTAGGAAGTTGGTAGGATGATAGAGCAAGAAAACAAGGTGAGGAGCCGTGAAAAACAAAACAAAACAAAAAAAAAAACCCCAGGATTTTTTCACTCGTTGTTTTGGCATAGCTTCAATACCATTAAATACATACCGTGTTTGTGTTAGGATGTCACTTTACTCATAATAGATTTTCATGAGGAGTTTTCTTAACAAATACCAATTTCATAAATAGGAATGAAAAGTTTTTAAGTCTAATCTGGCTGAGTCTGGAAAACAGAACATGAAATCTCATAAGGAACATCTTTCCTTATAACCTTACAAAGAGAATCATTATTTTCCATGTACTTTCTCTTTATGAAACACATCTTCTAATATCGCATTCATGTAAAGCATAGATCAACAAACTGAACCATGCCCTTGGGGAGAAAAGGAAGCTAGGCCAAGATATTCTCAAATAAAATATATTAATATAAGAATTATAAAGGTGCTTTGATGAGGAGAAATACATCAGGGAGTATTTAGTTGGTAGACCTCAATAACTGTTAGTAAATTATTTGAAGGAATATTTACTTGTAACTCTAATGTTTACTTTCAAACATATGTTTCTCTTCATGGATTTTTTCAAGAACTATACCAACTTCATCAAACTTTTTATTATCTTCTCAGAAAACATATTTTCACCTCTAACACACACAGAAGTACATACAATGTAGTAGATGATTGAGATTTTTAGCAAATTAGAGAAAGTTTCCTCTACTTTAACTTTAAGATAAAAAATAAGACTCCCAGATTCCCACTATGAATGAGTCTTCCAGAAATGAGGCTTCTGCTGCAATTCTACTAATCATTGATTGAAACAACCAAGATTTTTCTTTTAGATATTATTAAGTGTAGGAATGTTTCAGTTTGAAAATGGCAGGGGAAACATATTATTAGATTAATTAGATAATTAGAAAAATTCACAGCTGCACCTTTGACAACACATTTGGTGTGTCTGTGTTAATGAGGCAGACCATAAACTTTCTAAAAATGGTATTTACAGAAACATATATTCATTTGATATTTATTGTGAAGGTTGATGAAAAAGGCCTTATATTCTAAGAAACTAAGCTCTTCTAGATCATAATCAAGGTCCTGTTTTTATAGTCTTAATTTTATATTTATTTATTCATAATCATACACAAAAATGTGTTGTATGCTTGTACCTTTATATGCATATCTTTAGTTTACTTGTAAGATATTTATTACCGTTTTCATAATTGAACAACTAATGAGGTGGCAGGGTTATAGCCTTGTGTCTCCATCAGGCAAAATACAAATCAAAAATCTTGTTATTCTCAAAGGGAGTTGTTATTTCTTTCCTTCTTTTCTCTTCTTTTTTGTTTAGTAAGGCATATGAGATTAGTTTCTATGAGGGTAGATATTATTTGCAGGCATTTGAATATTCTTTCAAATATCTTCCGAATAAGGAAGTGAATATTTTCTCCTGTTCTCAAAAAGTGCAGCTGTGAGCTTTTCTAATTGCTCAATTAATCTAATGATACACTTTCCCTATCATTATCAAACTAATATGTTTCAGTACCAGATCTGTATTCTTTACTGGAGCTGTCTTGTTTGTTTTTTATAATATTGACTTGCAAAATTGTCTACATGCTTATTATAATTTGGTAATAGGAGTTCCATTTTTCCCATTCTGAACGGAAAAAAATCTTTCTGCTAAGTTAATAAATTGTCTCAAACATTTGTACAAAGTACATATTTTTTAATGTAAAATAACTGGCATCAGAAAATCACTGTATATTGTCAAAATTGATTTTCCATAGTTTTTTTTTCTTTTTGTGAGATTTCAGAAGAAACTTAGCATATAGTTTCCCTGTCAGATTGACAAAACTTCTGCAGAAATGAACTTTTTGTAAATGTCTTTCAATGTTATTGTATATTATCCCTATTTCAAATGCTAGTTTTGGCGGCAGGATTACTTCTCTTGCTCATAGATTGTTTTTCCACATGATCATTACAATCCCTGTTCTCTTCTTTGATATCACTTCTAATTTTTATCACTTTAATTAAGCTCCTATCACAGATCAGGGACACTATTGAGACCTTTCATAGATTGTCTCCTTGAACGCTCCTGTTGAACTTTTAGGGTAACCATTCTTGTTTCCCTCTTACAGGGGAGAAAACTAAGATGTAGGATAAGGAACTTGAAAAGACACAGTAAATTGTGGGACCATCGTGCCAACCTAACCATGTTCCAGCCCCAGCGTCGTTCATCTCTATGCTATGTTGCCAGGGATCAGTTGGATTTATTACCCACAATGTTGACACTCTGACAGATTCAGCTTGTGCTCTGATATGAACCACAGCTCTCTCTTGGTTCTAGGGAACTCCAAGCCTTATTAAAGTGCCATTTTTGGTCAGCTTCTTGAGTTCCTTTGAAATTTGTTCAGAGGTGCTCTCTTGGTTCCCATCACATCATTGCAATTTGGTAAGATTAATCTTTGTTCTTGTTACAAAGATGGATCTGTGAACAATTCTTCTCCAAAGATCCCATGTCCTTTTTCTCTCCCCTGCTTTAAAAAATAAAAAGCTTCTATGTGACATGCTTGACTTCTACAATTAGGGTTTTGAGTATGGAAAAAATAATAACTGAGACTTGCCATTGATCAATATTAAATACCCAGTATAACTAAGAATAAATAGTTGGTACATTTTCTCCATCATTTAAGAAATAAAATAAAATTTTAAAGGGAAAAATAAAACCTTTGAAATTCCTTTCCACCAATTCCCTCTTATTATAGTTAGTAATTAACATACTTGAGTTAATGTTATTGTTCTCTGCTTTGACTTAACATTGCAAATAAAATTTACAGGATGACAAGTCTGCTAGAAATATTCTTTCTTTCTTTCAACCTTTTATATTTACCCATTCATGTACCTTTATTATTATTTTTAATTCTTTCTATGTTGATCTCCAATTATACCTAGGAGAGCAAATTATTTTCCAAGATTGATTCATTAATTATATATATATATGTATATATATATTATATATATACACACAATGTATATATATATATATATATATATACACATACATATAATATATTATAATATATAATATATATACACACACATACATAATGTAATTATAATGTAATTAAATACTTAAAAGCAGATAGAAAAGAATATGCTTAAAAAAATACCTATAATTTAAACACCTGCTTCATGTCAGTGTTTGTGCAAAGTGTCTGGAGAGCAAAGTGAGTTGAAAAATACATCAGTTGTTCTAGAAATCATAATCAGACTTCAGTGTATTTTATGGTTGTTTTTACTATTGTACTTGATAGGATAATATACATTCAGTGTCGGATCTCATTTGTCAAGAAAACTATTTTGCCATATTATGGAATCATTGTTTGAAAAGAGAAATCAAAGATAACTGAGCCATAAAAAAATTATAACTAAATGCTTATGTATGACATATAGAAGCTTATAAAAGTAGCTTACTCCTTCAACTGCTTTCAATGACATGATAGTTAAAAGCCCATCAACCTGAACTTGAAGTTATGTCTTGACCACTGTCAATATTTTGAGGAGGATATTATTCACATGCCATTCAAGACCTAAACATGTTTTTATCATCACTGCCAACAAAGTCATAAATAACAAATGTCATATGTCAAATCCTTGCTGTATTTCAGAAGAATACCAATAGACAACCACGAGCAAAACTACAATCTATTTTAGTTGGGTAGGTGTTTTAGACTTGGCTTAACTATTAGTCAGTTGGGTCTCTTAGAGAAATAACATTTTCTTTGTGTCTCAGATTCCTCAGCTGAAAAATGGAGGCTTTTGGGAAAATAAAATTTCAAGTTTCCCAAGCTTTAAAATCCTACCATTTCCTACCTGAAGCTTTAGCTGAAATGTGTGAAAACTATTTAAAAAGTGACCTTTGTCCTCTGAAATAAGGATGTTCCCCCCTAACTACAGGTAGTAGACATATCCCATATAAAGCTTTCTTTCTTTACATTATGTTTTGATGTAAGAAATACTATCTCGAAAAAGCACCTCTCTTCATTCTGCATATTTGTTTTGTAACTCCTGCTCTTTCTCTTATTCAGCAAAGTAAACAAACATTCCATTGGGGTTAAGGATTAATGGCAAGGAATTGCATGACTGTACAGCATGTAACCTTGAGGGAAGAGATCAAGGGAAATGTCAGTCAAACACCTGCCCCTAGTGCAGTTGCTAATTAATTCGTGAACATTGACTCGGGTTGCAGATTTGCTAGTGTACAAGGGAATCAAGTCCCATCCTATAAATACTGCCTTGATTTAATGAGGCTTTAATAGGATTAAATGGTTTTAACTTTATGACTTCATGTTTTTGATTATGGTTGTGTAGTGCTTTTTGATATGGATAGATATGGATTTCACTGAGTTTGAACAGTAGACTCTAAGTGAAGGGTAAGGGGAATAAAAAGGAGGGAATGTGTCATTAATTCAGTAACTTAATTTTCTGGAATTTTAAAATAATATTAGAGATTAAATTGGTCTCGGGCTATCTAGAGTAAATTTTTGCATTACTCAGAGTCTCCATCTAAAATAATTACCATCTAGTTAAGTAGACTGTTTTCTATTAATCTGAATCAGAGCAATTTTGCCATATTAAGGTCTCAAATGTATGTAGAGCTTGATTCTTAATCATTTAAAAAATGTGTTTCAAGGGGCTCCTGGGTGGCTCAGTTGGTTAAGCATCTGACTTTGGCTCAGGTCATGATCTCACTGTTCGTGGGTTCGAGCCCTGCGTTGGGCTCTGTGCTGACAGCTCAGAGCCTGGACCCTGCTTCAGTTTCTGTCTCCCTCTCTCTCTACCTCTGCCTCACTCACAGTATCTCTCTCTCTCTCTCTCTCTCTCAAAAATAAATAAACATTAATTTTTTTGAATATAAAAAATCTTTCACTATCTTTCATATTTGAAGATGATATACTGATGGTAACTGTTGTCATTCTGTATATCTTTTGGTGTAAAATAAGTATACATTGTGGATTTATTTGTCGCTACAAGTTTCTATGATTAAAATTTCACTTTGACCTCTCAGAAAAGCTGCAAAGTGATATTGTCATGCTGCCATTTTAGGTATTAGAAAGACATTGTCATAAACTTTAACCAGTAAGGGTGAATACTCAGCTCGTACTTCTTATTATCATCACTTGTCATCATCACCAACATTATTGTCATTGTCATCATCATCATCATCAATTCAGTCAACATTACTAGACATCTAGTCAAAATATATTTATACACATATACTCTAATATGTGGTGTCTGTGTAAGAATAAGATGTTTTTAAGTTTATATCTACTGAGACATGTGGTAATTGACTAAATCAAATCATATCACTTGCTGGTTATAGAAAATTCAATCACTACCTATTCGTCTTAGAATAAAGGCCACAATTCTTATTTATGACCTATGTTCTTGATGTAGCCGATCTTTCCAGATCACTCTATATGAGGCACTGTAATTACTATATTATAGAAGATAGATGAGATCTTTGCTTTTAAAGATACAGTTTATAGTATAATAGGGAAGATAGACAATAGATGAGGAAACTAAGGTTATTTCATATAGTTATGGATGTCATGAAGGAAGTAACACTGCTGTTTAATTAAGAGTGACTAGGGCAGGAATGATCAGCTTATATCTGGTGGCCAGAAAAAGCTTCTTCAGGTAACTACTATTTGAACTGAAAATTGATAACAAAAAGAAGAAGCCTTGCAAAATTCTGGGAGCAAAGTATCCCATACAGGAGCATTAAGCTCCAAAGAAGAAATGGGCTTGACAGTTTTATTTTTAATTTTAATTTTAATTTTTAATAAGTTTATTTATTTACCCTGAGAGAGACAGAGACAGTGCAAGTAGGGGAGGGAGAGAGACAGACAGACAGACAAAGAAAATCCAAGCAGGCTCCACACTCCCAGTACAGAGCCCGATGTAAGTCTCAAAATCATGAACTGCAAGATCATGACACCAGCTAAAACCAAGAGTCGGAGGCTTAACTGACTAAGTCACCCCGGCGCCCCCAGGCTTGGCAGTTTTAAGGGACTGATTGGAATACAGTCATGTAAGAGGAGAGAGGCGTGAGGGAAGGTAATCTTGGGCAGATCCTGTCATGCATTTCTAATGTACTGATGGAACTGCCCAGTACAATCCAGTTTTCTGCCCTGTTTTTAGTCCCTTAAGTGAATGATGCCCACTTCAGGCCTGCAAGCATCATGCTTATTTCTTTTCACTATGACTATTATATACCCAGCTTCTAGCAGAATGTCTAGTCCGCAGTGAAAACTTAAATATTTGTTAAATCAAAGAAATGTTTTCACTAATTTTTCAATGTATTGTTCAATGAGAAGAGCTATCGTGCTTCCTACCTTCTTACTCCCTGAGAAAGATACTTTTAATTAGTTCCCAAATATTAGGCCCAATATCTTTGTATATCTTGTCCACCTTTCACTAAAGAGTTTGAAAACACTAGATGCTTACTTTGCTAGCCTTCCCTCCAGCTGAGAATGGGCAGGAGAGCCAGTAGTGATCAATAACACCAGAAACCAATAAAAAGATATTTTCCTTCTCAATGAAAGGAGACATGTACACTTTTATTGCCCTGGCTACCTGTGCTTCCTATTCTGTACACGCATACAATAAATTATGCTTGGAGTTGGAGCAGTCATCTTGCTACCATGAAAGGAAACCTTGAAGCATTGCAGAGTCCTCAGCCAGCACCCTGATGTTGTGAAGCTGCTGAACCAACCCATGATACTGTGGATACCCAGGCTTCCAGTTAAGTAAACAAAAAATGTTCAAATCCCTGATAATTACGGTGTCTATAATGTAATGCCCAGTAATATTTCCCTGCCTCCTTCCTCTGTACATATTTTTCCAGGGCATTTCTTACTCTCACAGAGGAGTCAGGTCTGGCATCAGACTGGAACAATAAAAGAAATTCCTCATATAAAAATTGTTCTTTTTTTTTAGTTCAGTATGAAAGTCCACATATACAGATTGCACACTTGTTACATAGTATTCTTTCTTGACACTGGCTATTGATATTTTTGAATCATCTTATTCTATGTAGCCTTCTTTTGCCTGACTCTCTTTCTGCTTATAGCTTTTGTATGCACACAAAGAAGCATGACTTCTGTTGTGGACCTTTTCTTACTGCACATTTGACAATTAATTAGGTTACTAATTTATTTGTGTATCCAGTGCAACCCTTGTAGATAAGGAAAGGCCTCTTTGTTTCTCACTTTTCCAAAGAGAAATATGTCCTTTTATATACTTTTCTCTCATATTTTTACAAGTTAGCTTCTTTAGCTGAAATTGACTATTTACATTTGAATATGCAGATATAATTACCTAGAATTCCAGTGTAGTGTGGAAAAATTAAAATCTATTTGAGTTGATGTTGACAGTTTTTTCTTAAATTTTCAGTGCCCACCAGAATCACAAACTCTATGCTCTATCTCACGCATAACTCAGAGGATTGGTATTTTTCCAAGTAAGGACTTAATTTTATGATACCTTCTCTAATATTCTGCCAATTCAGAGCCCTATCCCCTTGTCATCAATTACTAGGTTATAATAGTTACCTTTATTAATAATAATGGTGAGAAAATAACCTTATGATGTTCCCCTTTTGAGTTGTGCCCTTCAAATTTTATCCTCTTGCACACAGTTGTTGCTTATTTCTGTAACTCTTTAATGAGTCATAGAATTCATGTGTGTGTGTTTATTAAAGTGTGTGCCACATTATCTTGCTGTTAATTGTTTCCATTTATTTCCTTCAGAAGAACGTGAATTCCTTGAAGGTAGGGATCTCATTCCATTCTTCATAATGTCTCTAATCCCTAGAATAGAGTCTGATACTGAGGAAGAAAATAGTAAATATTTGGTAAATTTTTGAATGAATGAATATATGGATGAATGAATAAAATAAAGCATTAGTATTACTTACTAAATCTTATACATATAGTGACTTTATATTTCTGTGTTATCTAGGAGGTCATTTGTCAAGTTTGTGAAAATCCTGATAGGCTATAGCCTCTGGCATAGTTTATGACACTTTTTAATATGATCTAACAATTTTATAACTCAGTTTCCACATAAATAATAGTGAAGTACCCTGTATTGTTAAAAATAATTAATGTAATACAATATTTTTATGCAAGCTGGAATGTAATCAAGTAGATTTAGCCTCCTGTGGCCACAAAAGCTATTGATGGGTTTTCAATGAACTTCTTAGTTTTTTGTTTGTTTTTGTTTTTGTTTCCACTTTCTTTTTAAAGAAGAATTTGTATTATACCAGATTTTCTTTGGTAAATCTATGGAATAATGATTTTGATTAAGCTTTAGGAACCATAATTACATATAAGTTATTTCCTTTTCCATCTCTTTGTCCCTTCTTGTTTGTGCTGGTATAAAATAAACAGCTTTTATCAAAATTAAAAAGGAGAGAGACTATCTCCTACTAAAGCACTTCATCCTAAGTGTTTAAAAAGAAAACCCTAAGAAGATGAGTTACCAGGAGAGAGGTGGCAAATTGAGGTGATCACATATAGTTCTGAGATACTGTGTGGCTGTCTGTTCTGAAGCAGTTCCCTCCCCTTCCTTTAAATTCAACAGAAGGGATACAGATCGCAACCTGGTTTGTGGCCTTTTCTATTTTTTTTTAAGTTTATTAATTCATTTTGAGAGAGAGAGACACAGAGAGAGAGAGAGGGTGCACATGCATACATATATGCAAGCAGGGGAGGGGCAGAGAGAGAGAAAGGGAGAGAAGGAGAGAGAGGGAGAGAGAAGGGGAGAGAGAGAGAGAGAGAGAGAGAGAGAGAGAGAATCCTAAGTAGGCACTGTCAGCACAGAGCCTGACATGGGGCTCAAATCCATGAATGGTGAGATCATGACCTAAGCTGAAATCAGGAGTCAGATGCTTGACTGACTGAGCCACCCAGGCATCCCAATGGCCCTTTCTAAATACACATTTTCATAAAGATAGAGTAGTCCATACTCACAGGGGACCATGCATTTGCAGACCAAAATATTGAGATACTTAAGAAATAAAAAGAATGAAAATAAGTAAAATGAATAAAATAAATAGATGGATAAATAGATAAGTAGATAAAGTGAACAGCATCAGAGGCATAGTTACTGAAATAGATGACTGAGAATTTAATGTAATATGATGAGTATAAGGCTAGATAATCGCAATATGAAACAAGAACAATCATAAAGGAACTAATATGAAATTTAAAAAATATAATAATTACAGTGAAGAACACAATCATTGAGCTATATAGTTAGAAGGATAAAGCTGAAAAATGTGTTAGTAGATTGAAAGAGCAGATTAAGGAATTTTTCCAGAAAGCAACAGTTAAGAGTAAAGAAATTAGTTTTAAATCGGCAGAAATACTGTCTATATAAATAGGTTAAACTCCTCAGTAGAAGCACTTATTCACTCAATGTAGATGAAAATAACTGTATAAAAACAAGATCTAGTAACATTTTGTCTACAAAGACATTTAATACAAAGAGACACAGAAAGGTAGAAAAGATATACTAGGTAAGTGTGTACCTATGGAAAACAGTAAGAAAAAAGCTAACATAGCAAAAAGTGATTTATAAAAAGTAACTAAAAGTGTCAAAAAAGGGCCTGTTATTTCTGTAAAAAGACTAAGAGAATAAAATTCTATACTCAATATAAACGTGTATGCACCTAACAATATCACCTCAAAATATATAAAGCTTCAAATGTCAGAAGGAAAATACTGACAATTCTAGTTCAAGATATTAATACATTACTCACAGAAAGTAATAGATCAAGCAGACAAAAATAAATAGAAGTATTGGAAGCCTGAAATATAGGATTCAAATATTTATTTTACAGATACATATTGTACAAGCATTGATAATAGATAAATGTCAAAATTTGAATTATAATATGTGTATGTGTGTGCATGTGTGTGTCTGTGTAAGAGACAGAGAGAGAGAGAGAGAGATGGACAAGCATACACAAATCTAAACTCAAAATTTTAAGAGTATATTCTTGTTTTAACATATATGCAACATTTATAAAGTAGAGTATGTATTTGACCATCAAGATAATAAACAGGATTTGTGCAATCCTAGAGGCACTGAGTCTCCATTATTCTAAGAAAACATGGTATATTCTTTTTCACACAATAAAATTATCTCAATATATAATGATATTGGGGGAATTAAATTGCCTGAAAAAAGAAAGCATAGTTGTAGAAGAGAAGGCATTCACTATTCTAATAACCTACACACAAACATATAGTTGTTTTCCGTGTTCTTCAGTCTTTCATGATAATCATATTCTAAGGAATTTTTCTAAAGGTATCATGTTGCTTTTATGGTAGTTACAATGTAGGAAGCATTACTGATGTGGCACTTATAGTGTTAACACTTATATTTTCAATATATTAAAAAAAGCTTGATGAAATAGGTAATAGTATGCCAATTTAATGAATGAAGAAATTGGGCATAAATAAATTAACTTTTCAGCAACTGATCAGCTAGAATGTGAACCACAACTGCTTACTTGCAGATGCCAACACTTCCCTGGAAACTAGGAATATTACTTGAGAATAGGGCTAGCTAGGTACAAGAAGCATGAAGTAAATGCGTGTTCAATTGAATTAAATTATCTTCACTGTAATGATATTCTGGCCACAAAAACAGAATTCAGGTACCATACCATTTGCAGTACATAGCTAATACAAAATAATTTAAAATAGACCAAAATAAATATCAATGCCAGCCTGCATGGAACAGTGTGCAGAATCACTGTCTTAGCAATGAGCCACATGTATCCTTGCAATGTACTGTTTCATGAGTGCATGCGGTAATTACATCCATAAGATCTGAATAAATCAATTCCTTAATGTAGTAATGGCATTGCAAGAGTAGTAATGGTAACATTAATAACAATAACCATAATCCTATGAAAGTTTGGAAACATAAAGTCTCCTAGAGACTATGCAGCTATTTGCTAAATGCATTTTTTAAAGGGGAAATAATTTATTTTTATTGGCTTTGACCCAACAAAATATTAATATCTTTACATCATTTTTATCTGGCTAATAAAGAAGTTCAGAATTTTTAACATATTCTTGCTAGGCAGTGCTCCAAATCTTGCCCTCTAGTTGGTATTACAGTATCAGTAATTGGTGTCTCACGTTAACATTTATTTAAAGCTGCTGATTTAACATTTAAAAATTCTGGGGTTAATGGATCTGTATTCACAGATCCATTAACCTCAATAAAAACAAATGGAACCTCTTGTGAACTAAAATCAGTTCACATCATGGATATGCTTTCTCTAATACTCACAACATTTAGATGGTCCTGATAAAATGTCAGGTCATAGAAAGGTCTACTAACATAATAATATTCAAGGTGATTTTCAGTCTTGCCATTGTTATTGTCCTATGCAACAGAAGCACAGCTTCTCTATAAGGTAGGGTCCATACAAAAACTGTCCCCCACACTTACATTTGCTGCAGCTTGTGGATTCTAACAGCACTCTACAGTTGCCTTCTCTAAGACTTTTGTGAGCCCACTGTGCTTCCTCACTACTAATCACAGACCCCTAAATCTCAGACACTTCAAAATCTAATCTAGGTTCTCTCTTTTTTAAGAAAATATAGTAAAGTAATCAGACAAAATCTTGCATGATAAAGGCTCTACTGCATTCTAAACAAATATTGAGAACTGGAGGAAAGCCATTAGAACAGCTTTGCTACTTTCTAACAATGTGATTATGAGCAAATCACTTAAACTCTGAGTTCTAGTTGCTTTAGAGTAATGTTAAAATATAGGAATGCTTTTATGTGCTTTTGTTTTTAGTATTTTGAGTTTTAAAAGCAGATTTTTCCCCTAAATTAATTGGATATGACATACATCACACACAGTAAATGTCCAATTCAAATGAAGAATTAGAACACTTTTACAATATCCTACAAGTTCCCTAATATTTCTACCCAGTGATTATACCACACTATAAGGGAAACCATTTTTCTGACTTCTAACATGATTGAATTGAATGTTTCATATCTGGCTTCCTTCAGTTATTGCTATGTCTATGACTTATGTCAAATGTATATATGTATATAAGATTTATTCATGTTCCTGAGGGTAACAGCAGTTGGTTCTTCTTTGTGTTTTGTAGTATTTTACTGTACAGAATTACCACAATTAACCTGTTCTCCTATTTTGAAACTTTGGGCTGTGTCCAGTTTGGGGCCATTATGAAGGATGCCCTTTTTCAAATAAAAGCTTCCCATGATTGTGGTTGTATTCTTTGAAAGAGAAAACACAAAAGTATGCTGAATAATCTTCATACATTTAGAGGGTATTTTAGTTATCTATGGCCACATAACAGTCAACTCACAACAAACTGGCTTAAAACAATAGCATTTTTATTATTTATAACTTTCTGTGTCAGAACTTGGTCATGACTAGAGTGGCAGTTCTTGTGCTCCACAGGATGTTGGCTGTGGTCACTAATTCACCTTGTTTTAGTGAGCAGGTGAGGTAGGCTGAAAGATCTAAGAAGGTTTCATGTTCTTGTCTGACACCTCATTTCTACCCCAAATAGCTTTTTCAAATGGCTATCTTGGTATTTCACATAGAGTTGTGTATTCAGGGTTATTACTTCTACAGAATAAGTATGGAAGCTACTGTATATATATTTTTTAACTGAATATGATTTATTGTGACATTGGCTTACATACAACACCCAGTGCTCATCCCAACAAGTACAATCCTCAATGCCCATCACCCATTTTCCCCTGTCCCCCCACCAACCCCGCATCCACCCTTAGTTTATTCTCTGTATTTAAGAGTCTCTTACAGTTTGTCTCCCTCCCACTCTGTTTGTATCTATTTTTTTTTTCTCCCCCATGGTCTTCTAAGTGTCTCAAGATCCATATATGAGTGAAAACATGTGATATCTGTCCTTCTCTGGTAACTCATTTCACTAAGCATAATACCTTCCAGTTCCATCCACATTGCTGCAAATGGCCAGATTTCCTTCTTTCTCATTGGTAAGTAGTATTCCATTGATTATATAAACCACATCTTCTTTATCCATCAGCTGATGGACATTTAGGCTCTTTCCATAATTTGGGTATTGTTGAAAGTGCTGCTATAAACATTGGGGAACATGTGTCCCTATGCATCAGTACTCCTGTATCCCTTGGGTAAATTCCTAGTAGTGCTATTGCTGGGTCATAGGGCAGCTCAATTTTTAATTTTTTGAGGAACCTCCACACTGTTTTCCAGAGTGGCTGCACCAGTTTGCATTCACACCGACAGTGCAAGAGGGTTCCTGTTTCTCCACATCCTCGCCAGCATCTGTAGTTTCCTGTTTTGTTCATTTTAGCCACTCTGACCGGTGTGATGTGGTATTTCAGTGTGACTTTGATTTCTATTTCCCTGATGATGAGTGATGTTGAGCATGTTTTCATGTGTCTGTTGGCCATCTGGATGTCTTTGGAAAAGTGTCTATTCATGTCCTAAAGTCTAAGCTTGAAACTGTAATAGGGTCACTTTCACTGCATTTTATTGGTCATAACACCAGTCTGTTTCAAAGGAAGGGATAAAGTATCTACCTTTTGATAGTCAGAATTGGAATCATACATACCATATGCCAAATTTTATATTTCTGATGTATATTCATTCACACAGAGACATCATTATCCTCATTTTGGATATGGGGAAACTAAAATTTACAGAGAGAAGACACTTGCCTCGTGTGTCTCAACTTTTAAATGACAAAACCTGGATATAAATCTGATTTTACTTGACTCTGAGCCTACATTCTTCATTACTATCTTAATTTGCCTACAGGAAAAACACAACAAAACCACATTAGTTTACAGTTTTAATTTCTAGGATTTAAAGAAACAAACAAATAAAAAAAAAAACCCAAAAAACTCTGAACTTGCCTTAGAGGCTGCATTACACATATTTGAAACCATGGGCATAATTCATATTCATGTTGTGTCACCGATACTTTATTTAGTGGATTCAGGACATAGCTACCATATGTCTATAGCCTGGGAAACAATTATTAATTCATTTAGGCTGTTGAATAATAAATTTTGTTGTGGTACATTTGGTTAGCTGGATAGATGGTCATAGGAGGCCCTATTTATCCTACTGAGATTATTTCACTTTCCTGCTTAAAATCATCTGTAAACTTACCTACAAATATGACTAAACTAGTCATGGTGCAGTAATCTTACAGTACTCTCCAAAACATGCCAACCCCATTTCCACCACTGACGTTTTGCACTTGCAGCTGCTGCCTCTGCCTGAAAGTCTCTTCTCCCATACCCTAGCATCACTGACTCCTCCCATCCTTGTGATATATGCTTACATGTCAATTTCTCTAACAAGACTTTCCTGACCGCTCTCTCAATAATAGAGTGCTTGTCAGGCCTTGTCCCCTCTGTCAAGATAAACATATATATATTATTTGATCTTGATTCCTTATTTGAAGTTATATTTATTTGGTTGATAGTTCTTGTCCATTTTCTTCACTATAGCATAATTTTCATGATGGAAAGTAAATGGTTTATTTTTTTTTCACAGTTTTATATCTAGAAATAAATCAATACCTAAAACTCAGTAGGTGTTTATTTAATTGTAACTGAGTGCATGGATGGATAGCTTGTCATATTTTCTGAGTAATTCCCCACCATGTGACTGACTGCTCAAGTCCTATCATTGTTGCTTTACTTAGTCTCTTGTAGAAGACTGAGAACAGTGTTATTGTCTTGCTCATGTGCCTATTCCTAATTCTCACACATTGTATGATTATTATTGGTACTCAAGAAATGTTTGCTGGATGAACATAGAATAACCACTCCCTCCATTAAAAAAAATGTTATGCTATTCAGTTTAATCTATTGTTAACACAATAGTTTAACATCAAACTGGCATTTTTATTTTAAAATATTTTATGATTACCCAGAAGGTTGTATGTTGGGAAGATTGGCTGAAAATGACATCGTATCTTGAATCCATGTAATTTAATGAACAAGATACGTTATCTTAATTAAATTTCTCAAGAGTTTCTATATTTTAATGTCTAGTTTATATAATTCAGAGAAAACATAGTCTTCAAATTGAAAAGTCGTTTGCAAGGCACAGTCACCAGTTGGACTTAAAGTAATCCTCTGCTCAGCTAAAATTGCTTTGGTGACCTTAGAAGGTCATTTCTACATTTTCAGTTTAAATGGCCCAGTCTGTAAAATGGAAGTGATGTGTGTAATGGGTCAATGGCTGAATAATGGTCGTTTTTTAGAGTAAAATATCCTGAGTAGGATTATCGTATCTACACACCTAAGGGACTTTGTCTGTCCTTTTCATTATGACTTTTCATGTGATAAATGGATAAAAGGAATCAGAGATTCATCTGCTCCCTTTAGCCTCCAGGCAAAATAAATCAGCTTTTAAGAAAAAAGGCACAAATATTTAAATGTTGAAATCTTTATCTACCTTTACTTTGACCCATTTTTGTCTCTTTCAGTGCAATGATGGATATAAAGACTGATGCAAGCCCCATTCTGTCCTTCTAGCAGATTTCACAGAGCTCTTCTTTGTGTTGTTATTTATATTTTTCTTTCTAGTTTTTCCCCCACAAAGGAATACACAACCTAATTTGCCAATGCCAAAATTCTGTGAATTCAAATTTTCTGCCTCCCAGGAAATCACTGACCAATTTATTTGTGTCTTTTATGTATTTGATTTGTTTTTCAAACCTGGAAAACAGGAATTTTATATGAATAAAAGACTTCCTAAGAATAATCTGAGAATTAGTGCTAAATTTATATATATCAGCAAAAGAGATGAAAAAATACAATGAATCTGAAAAAAATTAATACTAAGCACTAAATCAAACTATTAAAGATATATAATGACATTTAATGACTGAAATTTCATGTGACAGTATATTTCTAGAAAAAAGTTTCCAAAACCAGTAAGGCAGTTGCTCATGGTAAACACTAAATTGATTTCCAGAAGCTTGAAATGTCTGACTCTAATTAGGCTTTGAAACCTGTTCCAGAAAACCAGATGAGCATCAGAAGCTGACTCTTAAAAAGCTTTAATTGCAGTGAAAATAGTTGAAGAATTCAAACATCAAAGCCTATTGTCTTATAAGTAGTATTGGTCTAGTATCATAACATATAGTTTGGTAAATAAGGCATAGCCAAGCTTTGAAAATAGTGAAAAAATATTTAAAGTATTTCTCTATTTAGCAAAATAGACATTGTCAGTTTTCTGGTGCTGTGAGTTTGTTTCAACTCTACTAAGCATCAACTAGATTGCATTCTCATGTTGGAGACTAGAATGCATCACTGTGTGAATTGAAATGCATTACTCTGTGAATTGGAATGAATTAGGCACACTCTATTGCACTTCTCTCCTGTCATATTTCTGCTGTTCTAAAAATGATTTCTATAGGAGTTTGCTATCAGATCCAGGACAACACTTTATAAACAAAATTTAATGGAAGCTTTCATCTGTTAAATTTCATTACAACTCATATTAGCTCCTTTTTACACTGTAAACGTGCTTATTCTGTAAGGTACAGTTGTATCGTCCACAATTGTCTAGATGATGCAATAGTGTAAGTACCTCAGGAAGAAAGGAAGAGAAAGTTTTGCATTAAATACTTTTCATCATCAATGCTTTTAAAATTAAAGTCAAATCAGAACATTTTTTTTCTGTTTTAAACATGATAATTCAATTTGGCGAAACACATTTCAGTTTGATAGGGGTAATAATAATCACAAATCCCCTAGAGTCCAACACTGAAGCTTTATGTTTGTAATTAAAGTTTATATATTTGGATTTGGGGAGTGAGGGATATTTGAAGGAGCTGACAGAGATGCTATTCTCTTATCTAATACATTCCCAAAATTAGGTATATGGTCTTATACCAAAATGGCTTTTAGATTGGTATATGCTCTCATATGCCAATAATTTGCCCTCAACTTTGACAAGTTGACCATGTTACCTCACTTGCTACAAGCATTTAAACTGTAGTATGGGTAATGCATTGGTCAATGCGGAATATCAAAATCATGTTTCTCTTTTTTCTAATTCTGTGAAAAGTGCATTCCCATGCAGAAATAACATGGGTCTCATTTCAGTCCTTTACATTTCATGTGTTCACTGTTTTAACTTCATGATCTGAGAGACTAGCATGCTGTGTGTGAATGTGTGTGAGTGTCTGTGTCTGTGGGTATACGTGTGCATTAAAGATGAAGGTGTTTAATTTGACAGCATATCCTAACAACATTTCTCACATTGGCTTTGGTTTTCTTCGTGATTCTGCCCAGAACTCCATAGTGTTTTATGCTCATGGATTTTTCATTTTGCTCAAAGAAGTCATTGATCACTAAGTTCAACTCTTTTCCCAATTACTATAGCATGCCGGGTGTCACGTCTTACCAGGGGGAGGCCTCCGTGCTGATGCTTAAAATCATTGCTTGACAACAACTTACTTAACACGTAATTCAATAAATATACAAAGTACACAGGAAAATTGGCAATCCACTTGTTTGAAGACAGCAATAATGCAACATTAATGTGTGTGCTTTTTTTGTTCAAACGCATGTAGTGATGTTTGTTACGTTGATATCTAACTAGGATAAATAAACAGTGCTATCAATCCCATTTAATGATGAGGTAGCTATAGCTAATTTGAATATTTCTGTTTATGTCTGAAATCATAGTAATAATAAAGAGCCATCTTACCTGTAGAACTGAGTGGCTATGGCAGTGTTTATATTAATAAAGTCTCAGTAAGTCTGAATTAGGAAGTATACTGTTCCTTGTTGGCCTCTTATTATGTATCTACTATATTTACTAAATTTTTGCCTGCATTCTATTTTTGATGTTAAGTTGCTGAAATCACATATATGTTAATTTACGTTATATTTAGGAGGTGATGTACTTATATATCTGGGATTCTTTTACCATATTCAAAATTTTCTATCATAAATACTCTTGAAATTAATGGGATCTACCTTTTGATGTGTTTTTGAAAATTTCTGGCCCTCATGAAAATAATGAAATAATTTACTTCTACATATCTGACACTTAATTGCAATATTACTTCCAAATATTTCTTTACATTTTCTGGACTCTCATTTTCTTAATTTAAAAATTGGAGTTGTTATCTTACAAATTTTTCATGAACACCAACTAAGTTAATATAATAAGCAGGCATCACACTATCGGGAACACAGCAGGTACTCATCAAATATCTACTCCCTTTCTTTCCTTTCTTCCTATGCGATTCCTGGATTCATTTATTTCATCCTACTCCCTAACTACTTAGGCTGACTGGTGGTTGTATCTGTGGACTGCATTGTAGAGAGTGGCTTGGTCATAGTGATTAGTGGAATGCAGGAATGTTGTTTGACCTGGCCCATTACATTAGTCCACTTGTTTTTGGGGTTACCCAGTGAAAAAATGTCTTTCAGGTACAAGAAAACCCACTAATTTTATAAACAGCCAGTTTATTCTCATTAAGTGGACTCTATGAGGTTTAATAAAAGGAGATCACAAATGCACTCTTGCTCTGCCTTTTCCTACACTCACACTACTTGTGTCATGTATTTTGATATATTTTGTGTTCGTTCATTTAACCTCCACTACATCAGATCTCTGTACCCTTGTTTAACCATTTAGCATTCTCATGTGTGTTACTTTTTTTGTATACATCTATATAGAACCCTTTCAATACTTTTCATAATGAGAAATGAAATTGCATATAAATTCACATGTGTGACCACAATTATATTTTAAATCATGACGGAACTTCTCCAGTTTTGTTTTGTTTTATAATGGAGGCAAAAACAAGACACTATGGGAACAAGATTGGGGAGAAGTTCTGTTTGGAGAAGCTGGAAAACCACAGAGTAGGTTTTGCTGCATCTTGATACATGAGCAATGGATTGAATAGATAGATAAGAAGAAAATAATATCTACCCCTAAAAAATGTAAAACAGAAAGAAAGAACATAGGCAAGAATATAAAAGAACACCAAATGCTCGGGGGAAGCATTTGTGTTATGGCTGTCACAGCAAGCTCTCTGGTGGTTATTTACTTCAGGTTCAGTTTTAATAACTTCTGTATATTTGCAGGAGAGCAATTTGAAAATCACCATGTCTTTAATGTATCAAATGCATTAAAATCTTTAATCTTAGATAAACAAATGTGAGTACTTAGAACACAAATGGCAGTCCTTTGAATTTCTTTTACTTGATTTACTGTAATATAGCCTACTTACTGTGTTGAAGATTATGTACAAATTACTACAATTATATCCAAACTATGTTCAAGTAAGAAACTAAAGGATAATGGCTATTTACTTCTCACCATCAATATCAGCCTCTTGCTTATTTCAGATTATGTTAGCATGATGTGAAAATAAAGGCTTATCTTACTCTGCCTTTTCAAAATATTTTCACAAATGTTAATGGCATAATAATAATAATAATAATAAATACCAAGATGTCAGTGTTATAATGTGTTGTTCAATAGGCATGGCCTTTATTACAGTGGGAATCTGATTCTCCCTTTCTTAAAACATAACAAATAAAATGGAGCTCTCATAATCTAGAAGAGAAAGCATATTTTAGATATCAAAAAAGAGAAGATCCTCTCTTGTACTGTAATAGAAAGAAAGAGAGAATAGTTAAAAATTATGAATGCCTCAATGTAGCAGTTTTGGTCAACTTTATAGTAATTTTTTCAGAGCTAAGCATATACAGATCTCTTCCCTCTCTCTTTCTTTCTCTCTTCTACTCCCTCTTCATTTCTCCCTCTCATACTTTCCCACTTTCTGTGTCTCTCTCTCTCTCACACATGCATACGCGTTATTTTTAGAAAAGAAGCAGTTATACAAACCTTTGGTGAGGTTCCATATTGTGATACAGATCAGCCAATGCATTATTAAAGAAGTATAAGTATGATATTCCCAAAAGGAAAGGCATATTTGACAATGCTTACAGGGGATTCATGAAAGGGTCTTTCATTGAATCAATTTCAACATAATTCCAATGATAGTATCTCAGAAGAATCAGTGGAGATTTGTGGTGATCATTGCTCTGGTTATCTACTAAGGTAGAGTGTGCTTTTCACACAGTTGTGTAGTTAGGAGAGAATATCAGTTTTCCAATTCCAGTGAGAGATTTCCAGCATATTAATCATAACATTCCAAAGGTATGAGCAAAAGCAGCTGTACCTTAATATGAATCTGGATTTAAACACACGATCAAGGAAATAATAAGTAAGCAAATAAATAAATAAATAAATTTGAGAACATTTTTATTAGTATTACAATGAAGGAAAAAAATGAAAATGCAAAATAGCAAAGTTATATACTTGAGACCATGTATATATGCATAGTTATATACTTGAGACCATCTTGTGTATACAACTCTGTATTATGCTTGTTTCACTAAATCAAACATTGTTTTACGGGATCCTCAGGAATTTGAAGGGTGTTCTACTTATAATGATATTTCACAAGAGTTTCCTATGTAGCTTGTAGGCGTAATGAATCTCAGGTCTAGTTTCATTCTTAGCACTAAGTAAGAAGACCGATCTCTGGTTCGTGTGTGCACACAGTTGTATGTATCAGAGAAACTATTCTGGTGAATATAGAATACCCATTTACCTTAGGTATGATATATCTTCTGTATTTGCTAGAGGCTCAAGCAGTCTGCAAAACTGCATTAGACACTAATGGTTGGAGGATTTTTCACTAGAGTAGCATGACCTCAGATGATAAAAAATGGAACTTGCCTAAGGCAAGGAATGACAAGCTTCTCTGTAAAGGTACAGATAATACATATTTTTGGACTTGTAGGCTAAAAGGGCAAAAATGAGACTAGTATCTCGTGAGCTATGAATTCAGAGAGGAAGTAAATGTCTATAAATTTTTTTATTGATGACATTCAAATAATGATAATTGAGTATAAGTTTTTCTAGTACAGGACTAGTAATGAGAAGAATAACATTGAACTTAATTGAAGTTCACACTTAGTGTCACTTATCATCATAGTAGAAATGTGGCCCCATTCTCCCATAAAGCTTCCCCTTCCTTCTCTAAAACATAGTGATCTTCCCTTCTCAGAACTCAGCAAACATCTTACATGCCCTGTTTGAGCACACCTATACTACTCTCATGGTCTTGGAGAACTTTGCATGTGGAGCCAGGCTAAGGACAGGCTCTGTGGTAAGGCTCCCTGGGTGTGGATTCCATCTGAACTACTTGTGGTCTTTGATTTCTTATTTAACCTATCTGGAGCTTCCATTTCCCCATCTATAAAGTAAGAATACCTGTTGGTATTCTTGTTGGACTAAGGTAAGATAAATGCACTCATGCAAAGATGTATAACAGTGCATGGAATTTTATAAAGGATTGAATATGAAGTTTATAATTTTGATTTCTTTTCAACCATTTAAAAATTAAACTGTTCTTAGCTTGTGGGCCATACAGAAAAAAGCTGCAGGCCATCATTGGCTAATCTCTGCCCGAAGGTGGACAATTCGCCCTGATTTTACCCACATCTCTCACCTCAGGAATGTGTACTTCTCTCTCTACCTGCTGGGAGTGCTGCTGGTTGCTGTTAAATTGCTAAGCAGAAATCTGGAATTGTCCTCCTCTGAAGGGAGCTATTTTACCAAGTAAACATCCCATCTCCAACAACAGCTGAATCCAATGACTAATCAAGATAGGGTACAAAGGTTCTGTTCTCCCAGACAGGACAACTCTGAAGGACCATCCCAGCTCCTGAGCCTCCTGTGGGGTCGTCTGAGATCCGTGTTGCAGCTTTAATGCGGTACAACTTTTCCTCTGCCCAGTTCTGTTTCTCCACCTTTCATAGGTTTTCTTAAGAGGACACCTCAAAGGACTTCAGTTATCCTACCTCAAACCAAGCTTTAGATCATTTGTATCCCCCACCCCCAGTATTGGCAATTTTGCACAACCGAGTTTATGTCCCTCTTTAAGGTGCTCACATCACCCTTTACCAGTGATGCATGACTTTCAGGAGCTTCATAAATGGTCCTTACAGCATGTTTTTGCGTGCACAGTAACACTGGGACACCATATTATTTCCATACGATTTTCATGTTCTAATATGAATCTGTGATTCTCCCAGAAAGCTGAATGTAATATGAAATGTGAAAATGTTTAAGGGCCAATATTTACTTATATTTTGCATCATGGTATCTTCCAAATTATAACAACTTTTTTTTATTGGACTTGCTTTATTCTAATACCTACCTACAGCCGTCCAAACTTGCTCTCAATTTCAGTCAGAGAAAAGGCTCGAATGAGGGCCAGATTTGCAGTCTGGTTACATAAATACAAATGTGAGCTGCAAAGTTGTACCTTCCTCAGCTTAACGCAGTAGTACCTCTACTGCTCTGATGAATAAAGTGTGATGTAGAGGGCATTGTGATAGATTGAGATTATAAAAAGATCCACACCAGTTAGGTTTATGACCTTATACGAATGTCATGAAATGTTGGCAGATAGCAGCACTTCCACACTTCCCTGAGTCTCCTCAGCTAACAGAAGACATAAATAGGAAACTATTTCTATGAAAATGTACTTTTTCAGGGTTAAACGAGACTTCCTCTTGTCACAAGATTGGGTAGCTATAGAACAAATAAAAGGAAATCAGTGAATGGATGAAACTTTTTACGTTCGGAGGTTGATAGAGGCTGATACAGTAACTAGATTCAAACAGGGGCTTGAGTAGCACAGGATTAATGGATCCATATTAGTTTATTAAACTTGTCATTTATCTTGGTACTCTTTTTCTTTCTTTCTTTCTTTCTTTCTTTCTTTCTTTCTTTCTTCTTTCTTTTTATTTTTTTGCATCATTTCAGGGTGTTAACTTCAAAGGAGTACTGTCTCCTTCAGAGATGATGGTTTAAAGAGAACGACCTGTGCCATTGCTTGGTTATAGTGTGGAAATTTGTTCTTCTGGAAGGATGAAGATTCACTGTAGTTTTATATCACCAAGATGGCCATTTCCTCCCATACAACATAACTGCCAAAATTCTCAGGATTTTCCTGGACAACCTGAATGTTGAGATTAGCATCCCAATATAGAGCAGGACTTCAGCAATGACTGTATCAGTCTCCCTCAAGCTTCTTTAATGTACATGATCATATTTGTTGAATAGTATCGGCATCATCTGGGAACTTGTTAGAAATGTAGATTCTTGGGCCCTACCACACATTTACGAGTCATAAACTCTGGGGCTGGGGCCTGTTGTTCCTTTCAACAAGTCCTTCAGGTAATTATTGGATGCCCATTAGAATGAGAACCACAGTGAAAGGAAAAGTAAAATGAAATGAAACAAAAGGAAACAAAATAAGAAAATCATATTGCTGTGACAGAAAGTATGTTGCTTAATTTGGCCACAAGTGAATAATCATGGAGCTTGAAAGTTGTGCACAATGGGAAGTGTTATTGTTGTTGTTGTTGTTTTTAGTTAGGATCTATCAGGAAGTTATTCTTTCTGTCAAAAAGATAGGCTTATGTGAAAACTCCCCATACTGGCAACAAAAGGCATATCTGAGAAACAACATACTAAGACAAAGAAGCCACCCGTGAGTTTAAGAGACAGTGGAAAAGGAGCATCTGAGTTGGGACAGAAGGAACACTTTTGGTTTCAGGCAGTTTAGTTCATGAGTTTGTTAGAGCTGGAGCAGACCCAGTAATTAAAGATTGAACAATGAGTTTTTGAAATTAAAATCACTGAAAAACAAAAACAAAAACAACCAAGAAAGAGAACCATCCCCCCAAAAAAACTTGCAATTAATAGTGAAGTTTCTAATTTAAAAATAAAAATAAATTATCCCCTTTATAAATCTTGAAGCATAAATTGCCAAGTTTTAGGACAGCATCACATTTATATCTTTTTTTTTAAATTTTTTAACACTTATTTTATTTTTGAGACAGAGAGAGACAGAGCATGATATATATATCTTTTTTTTTTAAGTTTCAATGTTTATTTGTTTATTTCAGAGAGAGAGAGAGAGAGAGAGAGAATGAGAGAGAGTGAGCAGGGGATGTGCAGAGAAAGAGGGAGACCCAAAGCGGACTCCAGGCTCTGAGGTGTTAGCACAGAGCTCTATGTGGAGTTCAAGCTCATGAACTGTGAGAGCGTGACCTGCCAAAGTCGGACACTTAACTGACTGAGCTGCCCATGTGCTCCAGCATCACATTGAGCTCTTTACTTCATATTTGCATTTTCAAAAACTCTGATGGTGATACAAATATATATGTAACAAAGTATATTATAATCTCAATTCTTCTATTACCCACTTGTCTCTCACTCTAGAAGCTTGAGATCCTCACCTGTATTCTCACAGACTTTCCTTCAATGCCTAGCTCTGTTTTCTTCTTGTAGTATTTTCTTTGGGAAGCTAGGATAAAAGGGAAAAAAAAAAAAGCATTTCCTTGTTAAGTACTTCTATTCCCTTCCAAATGGAACTATCTGGTTTGGGGCTGATTGAAGGGGATCAGGGAATTAAGGAATGGAAGACTTTTTAAATTCTTCTGCTTCAGTAACAATAGTTTCTTGACCCACATTCAGTCAAAGATTTCACCAACTCTTAGTTGAGTAGCAACTGCAGGTTTATTCTAGAATCAAACCATGCCTTCTCTGTATCTTGTTCTAGTGTATTTAAGTTTCTTAGCTGTTGGCTGTTATTCCACAGTGACAGTCGGGCATTACCAATTAATACTTTTGTGACACTTTTAATAGTTCTGTTTTAAGTGACCTATTCTGTTACTGTTACTAATAGCTATCTGTGCCTGGTGAACATTAACCAACAATTGAAGTGAATAGCCTTGGGCCTGAAGGTGGAATTTAATGGCATCCTTATAAAATGATGCAGTTAAACATGCCAGATTATAAAATAAAAAAGTGAAAAATAAACCAATTAACCATAATTTTTCTCAACATGGCATCCAGTAGTGTTGGATTTTTTCCACTGAATCAACATTTATTTTGGAAATTGGTAGCTGTGCACTAAGTCTGAAAATATTAACAATTCTTTATTCAGACAAGAAAAATCAGGACATTGTGTATAGCTGATATTTATGAGTGCTTGCTCTTCATGATGAATGCATTGCTATAATTATCCTGTTATATTTTCTCAACATCAGTATAAACATGTTTTATGCTTTCTATTTACTTATTCAATAGATATTGATTGAGGGTCACCTATAACCCAGGTACTCATTTAGTTATGGGGAATATAGAGTAAAACACACTCAAACCCTTGCCTTCATGGAACCTACCTTTCAGTTGAAACTATGGCTCAGAGAAAGTGTATGATATGCCCATGTTTACATACTTTGTAAGTGCTGTAAACAAATGCTTCACCTCTTCATGACATAGGAACTTATGCTTTTAACCATAATATTATATTCAGACGCTGAGTCTGTGTGTCTCCGATTTCTCCTGCCTTCCTGATCACAGAGTAGGTATTTCAATTACTCATTAAAATCAGAGATATGTACCCATTTCTTTACTCTGCCACAAAAAATAATTTCTGTTGACTTGAGGCAAAAGAGGTAGAACTGGGTGTGATATAGTAGTCCTGAGAGGCAGAGACAATATAATTTAAATAACCAGTTCAGAAATATATGAGAAGTCAGTAGGTTTAAAGGCAATATGCTGGTGTTACCTAAGATTAAAGAAAAAAAAAAGTAATGTACTAAAAATATAATCAAATTGTATGCTTTATAGCAATATAATAAGATATTACTTCCTTGGAAAAAATTTAACATAATATAAATAGTTTATGGTATCTAGTTGTTTTCATACATTCATGAATATATTAACATTCAGGAAAGGGCTTATGATACTACATAAAATGTATTTTTTCCCTTCTTATGAGCCACCTATTACCTTAGATGTCCCTTAAGATGAAGAATCAGCTAAATATGATATCGTGCTTATTCTTATGTCTGATTCCAAAGCAAACATTACATATAACAAGCATTCTGGTGATAAATTCTTAGTTGAAAGAGCATTCTTTTGGCATTATGCAAGTAGTTTATAATCTTCAATTCAATGAACATGCTGGGTTGCTCTATTTCATGTAAAGAGAATAATAGATTATAAGCTTAACTATTACCATTTCATATTTTATGGTCTCCCCAGCATACTTGGAGGCTCATTTTTCAGCATGACCTCCAGTGAGCACACATAAGTAAACAGAATCTTAAATTTGCTTAGAAAATAAGAGCAAAAACGTTTTGAATTAAATCTTGTTCAGCCAAAGTGGTTAGAGATGGAAATATGACAAACTCTCAAATGAACATGAAGAAGCATCATGGCATTATTATTATCCTTAACCCATCTCAGTGAACTTACAGTGTATAAACTATGTTTGAATGTGTTTAGTGGCTTGCAGATGACAGTAACTCAGCATTGATCAGAGATTGGGAAAAAAAAAATCACACTCAGTCAAATTTAACTTATCTTACAAAAGGAATAGTCTTCACCCAAAATATTACAAAGAGGACTAGTATGTATTCTTTGTCTTTAGAAGTTAATAAATATTGTAAATATCAGGTGTGAATTCTCTATGCTTACACAGTATTGTATATCCAAGAGAAAAGTTCCAAACAAAAATCTGATTAGCTATTCAGTTGTATAGAAAAGCTGCAAATAATAGATTAGAATGTATCACTTTCCTACTTAGTATACTTAACCTTTGGAAAATCAAGAGATGATTATTCCTATTGGGAATCAACTATGGGGATCAACTTTCACTTCCAGATATGCCAAAGTAACTAATACTGAATCAACATCCTTGTGTTTTTTTGTTGTTGTTTTTCTTTCTTTTTAATTTTTATTCAATTTAGTTCAACTGAAAAAAAAAAGAAAATTTCACTGATTTTCCCTTTGCCCTACCCCTAACCTCTTGCAACCATCAATCTGTTGTCTGTATCTGTGAGCTTGTGTTTGCTATTGATGTTTATTTTGTTTTGCTTTGTTTTGTTTTGAGACTCCACATAAAAGGGAGATCATATGTTATTTGTTTTGTATAAGTTATTTCAATTAGCATTTTGCTAAGGTGGACCTTGAGGTCCAACATGTTGTCACAAATAGCAAAATTTCACTTTGTCTCATGGCTGAATAATATTCATATATATACATATATATGAATATGACATATAAATATATATATGAATATAACATATATCTATACATATACTGATATATCTATACATCTGTATATCTACTGTATAGAGTAGATATACACAGTTTCTTTATCCATTCTTCCATAGATGGACACAAGTTGTTTCCATATCTTGGACACTACAAATAATGCTGCAATGTACATGAGGTGTATATATCTTTTTGAATTAGTATTTTCATTTTCTTTGGATGAACACCCAGAAGTGGAATTGCTAAATCATACGGTAGTTCTATTATTTTTTGAGGAAACCCCATAGTCTTTTCCTTACTGGCTGTACCATTTATATTACCACCAACAGTGCACAAGGTCACCTTTTCTCCGTATTTTCACCACCTGTTATTATGTCTTGTGTTTTTGATAATAGCCAATCTGTCTGGTGTGAAGTGGTATCTTATTGTGGTTTTGGTTTCCATTTCCCTGGTGGTTAATGATGTAGAGCATCTTTTGAATGTACCTGTTCACCGTGTGCATGTCTTCTCTGAAAAAACCTTTTCAGAGCTTGATTTACCCATTTAAAAAAAAATTAATATTTATTCATTTTTGAGAGTGAGAGAGACAGAGCATGAGCAGGGGAGGGGCAGAGAGAGAGGAAAACACAGAATCAGAAGCAGGCTCCAGGCTCCGAGCTGTCAGCACAGGGCCAGACAACGGGCTTGAACTCATGGACTGCAAGATCATGAACTGAGCTGAAGTCGGATGCTCAACCAACTGAACCACACAGGCGCCCCGTGATTTGCCCATTTTTTAATCAGATTTTTTTCCCTGTTGAGTTGTATGAGTTCTTTGTATTTTGGATATTAACCCCTTATCAGATATATAATTTGCAAGTATTTTCTCCTATTCAGTAGGTTGCTTTTTGTTTTATTGGTGATTTCCTTTGTTGTGTAGAAGCTGTTTAGTTTGATATAGCCCCACTTGTTTATTTTGCTTTCGTTGCTTTTGATTTTGGTATCAGATTAAAAAAAAATCATTATGAAGACATGTGCCACAGAGCCTAATGCCTGTGTTTTCTTCTAGGAGTGTCATGCTTTTAAGTCTTAGGTTTAAGTTTTTAATTCTTTTTTAGTTAATTTTTGTATATTGTATAAGATAGTGGTGAAGTTTCATTCTTTTGCCTGAGATGGTCCAGTTTTCCCACCACTATTTATTGAAGACACTGTCCTTTCCCAATGTATATTCTTGGCACTTTTGTCCTAAATTAATTGACATATAAGCCCATATATGAATGAGTTTATTTCTGGACACTCTATTCTGTTCCATTGATCTCTGTGTCTGTTTTTATGCCAGTATCATACTGTTTTGATTACTATAATTTTGTAACATAATTTGAGATCATGTAAGGATAATATCTCCAGCTTTGCTGTCCTTTTTCAAGATTACTTTGGCTGTTTGGAGTTTTTTTGGATCCATACAAATTTTAAGATTGTTCTATTTTTCTAAAAAAAAATGCCATTGGGATTTTGAATCTGGAGATTTCTTTTGGTAGTATGGACATTCTAACTAACTAACTATAATATATATATATATTGGATGGATCCATACAAATTTTAAGATTGTTCTATTTCTGTAAAAAATGCCATTGGGATTTTAATAGGGGTTGCCTTGAATCTGGAGATTTCTTTTTGTAGTATGGACATTCAAACTAACTAAGTATAATACATATATATATATATATATATATATATATATATATATATATTGCATTTTCTGTATCCTTTGAGATGATGATATCATTTCAATTCTTTTTTTCCAATATATGAAGTTTATTGTCAAATTGGTTTCCATACAACACCCAGTGCTCATCCCAAAAGGTGCCCTCCTCAATACCCATCACCCACCCTCCCCTCCCTCCCACCCCCCATCAACCCTCAGTTTATTCTGTTTTTAAGAGTCTCTTATGCTTTGGCTCTCTTCCACTCTAACCTCTTTTTTTTTTTTTTTCCTTCCCCTCCCCCATGGGTTTCTGTTAAGTTTCTCAGGATCCACATAAGAGTGAAACCATATGGTATCTGTCTTTCTCTGTATGGCTTATTTCACTTAGCATCACACTCTCCAGTTCCATCCATGTTGCTACAAAGGGCCATATTTCATTCTTTCTCATTGCCACGTAGTACTCCATTGGGTATATAAACCACAATTTCTTTATCCATTCATCAGTTGATGGACATTTAGGTTCTTTCCAAAATTTGGCTATTGTTGAGAGTGCTGCTATAAACATTGGGGTACAAGTGCCCCTATGCATCAGTACTCCTGTGTCCCTTGGGTAAATTCCTAGCAGTGCTATTGCTGGGTCATAGGGTAGGTCTATTTTTAGAACCTCCACACTGTTTTCCAGAATGGCTGCACCAATTTGCATACCCACCAACAGTGCAAGAGGGTTCCAGTGTCTCCACATCCTCTCCAGCATCTATAGTCTCCTGATTTGTTCATTTTGGCCGCTCTGACTGGCGCGAGGTGATACCTGAGTGTGGTTTTGATTTGTATTTCCCTGATGAGCAGTGACGTTGAGCATCTTTTCATGTGCCTGTTGGCCATCTGGATGTCTTTAGAGAAGTGTCTATTCATGTTTTCTGCCCATTTTTTCACTGGGTTATTTGTTTTTCGGGTGTGGAGTTTGGTGAGCTCTTTATAGATTTTGGATACTAGCCCTTTGTCTGATATGTCATTTGCAAATATCTTTTCCCATTCCGTTGGTTGCCTTTTAGTTTTGTTGGTTGTTTCCTTTGCTGTGCAGAAGCTTTTTATCTTCATGAGGTCCCAGTAGTTCATTTTTGCTTTTAATTCCCTTGCCTTTGGGGATGTGTCAAGTAACAAATTGCTAGGGCTGAGATCAGAGAGGTCTTTTCCTGTTTTCTCCTCTAGGGTTTTGATGGTTTCCTGTCTCACATTCAGGTCCTTTATCCATTTTGAGTTTATTTTTGTGAATGGTGTGAGAAAGTGGTCTAGTTTCAACCTTCTGCATGTTGCTGTCCAGTTCTCCCAGCACCATTTGTTAAAGAGACTGTCTTTTTTCCACTGGATGTTCCTTGCTGCTTTGTCAAAGATTAGTTGGCCATATGTCTGTGGGTCTAGTTCTGGGGTTTCTATTCTATTCCATTGGTCTATGTGTCTGTTTTTGTGCTAATACCATGCTGTCTTGATGATTATAGCTTTGTAGTAGAGGCTAAAGTCTGGGATTGTGATGCCTCCTGCTTTGGTCTTCTTCAAAATTACTTTGGCTATTTGGGGCCTTTTGTGGTTCCATATGAATTTTAGGATTGCTTGTTCTAGTTTCGAGAAGAATGCTGGTGTAATTTTGATTGGGATTGCATTGAATGCGTAGATAGCTTTGGGTAGTATTGACATTTTGGCAATATTTATTCTTCCAACCCATGAGAATGGAACGTTTTTCCATTTCTTTATATCTTCTTCAATTTCCTTCATAAGCTTTCTATAGTTTTCAGCATACAGATCTTTTACATCTTTGCTTAGATTTATTCCTATCTATTTTATGCTTCTTGGTGCAATTGTGAATGGGATCAGTTTCTTTATTTGTCTTTCTGTTGCTTCATTATTAGTGTATAAGAATGCAACTGATTTCTGTACATTGATTTTGTATCCTGCAACTTTGCTAAATTCATGTATCAGTTCTAGCAGACTTTTGGTGGAGTCTATTGGATTTTCCATGTATAATATCATGTCATCTGCAAAAAGTGAAAACTTAACTTCATCTTTGCCAATTTTGATGCCTTTGATTTCCTTTAGTTTTCTGATTGCTGACGCTAGAACTTCCAACACTATGTTAAATAACAGTGGTGAGAGTGGACAACCCTGTCATGTTCCTGATCTCAGGGAAAAAGCTCTCAGTTTTTTCCCCATTAAGGATGATGTTGGCTGTGGGCTTTTCATAAATGGCTTTTATGATCTTTAAGTATGTTCCTTCTATCCTGACTTTCTCGAGGGTTTTTATTAAGAAAGGTTGCTGAATTTTATCAAATGCTTTTTCTGCATCGATTGACAGGATATGTTTCTTATCTTTTCTTTTATTAATGTGATGTATCACATTGATTGATTTGCGAATGTTGAACCAGCCCTGCATCCCAGGAATGAATCCCACTTGATCATGGTGAATAATTCTTTTTTATATGCTGTTGAATTAGATTTGCTAGTATATTATTGAGAATTTTTGCATCCATATTCATCAGAGATATTGGCCTGTAGTTCTCTTTTTTTACTGGGTCTCTGTCTGGTTTAGGAATCAAAGTAATACTGGCTTCATAGAATGAGTCTGGAAGTTTTCTTTCCCTTTCTAGTTTTTGGAATAGCTTGAGAAGGATAGGTATTTTCTCTGCTTTCAATGTCTGGTAGAACTGCCCTCGGAAGCCATCTGGTCCTGGACTCTTATTTGTTGGGAGATTTTTGATGACTGATTCAATTTCTTCGCTGGTTATGGGTCTGTTCAAGCTTTCTATTTCCTCCTGATTGAGTTTTGGAAGTGTGTGGGTGTTTAGGAATTTGTCCATTTCTTCCAGGTTATCGTTTGTTGGCATATAATTTTTCATAGCATTCCCTGATAATTGTTTGTATCTCTGAGGGATTGGTTGTAATAATTCCATTTTCATTCATGATTTTATCTATTTGGGTCATCTCCCTTTTCTTTTTGAGAAGCCTGGCTAGAGGTTTATCAATTTTGTTTATTTTTTCAAAAACCCAACTCTTGGTTTCGTTGATCTGCTCTACAGTTTTTTTAGATTCTGTATTGTTTATTTCTGCTCTGATCTTTAATATTTCTCTTCTTCTGCTGGATTTAGGCTGCCTTTGCTGTTCTGCTTCAATTTCCTTTAGGTGTGCTGTTAGATTTTGTATTTGGGATTTTTCTTGTTTCTTGAGATAGGCCTGGATTGCAATGTATTTTCCTCTCAGGACTGCCTTCGCTGCATCCCAAAGCGTTTGGATTGTTGTATTTTCATTTTCATTTGTTTCCATATATTTTTTAATATCTTCTCAATTGCCTGTTTGACCCATTATTCTTTAGTAGGGTGTTCTTTAACCTCCATGGTTTTGGAGGTTTTCCAGACTTTTTCCTGTGGTTGATTTCAAGCTTCATGGCATTGTGGTCTGAAAGTATGCATGGTATGATTTCAATTCTTGTAAACTTATGAAGGGCTGTTTTGTGACCCAGTAGGTGATCTATCTTGGAGAATGTTCCATGTGCACTCGAGAAAAAAGTATATTCTGTTGCTTTGGGATGCAGAGTTCTAAATATATCTGTTAAGTCCATCTGATCCAATGTATCATTCAGGGCCCTTGTTTCTTTATTGACCGTGTGTCTAGATGATCTATCCATTTCTGTAAGTGGGGTGTTAAAGTCCCCTGCAATTACCACATTCTTATCAATAAGGTTGCTTATGTTTGTGAGTAATTGTTTTATATATTTGGGGGCTCCCGTATTCAACGCATAGACATTTATAATTGTTAGCTCTTCCTGATGGATAGACCCTGTCATTATTATATAATGCCCTTCTTCATCTCTTGTTACAGCCTTTAATTTAAAGTCTAGTTTGTCTGATATAAGTATGGCTACTCCAGCTTTCTTTTGACTTCCAGTGGCATGATAAATAGTTCTCCATCCCCTCACTCTCAATCTGAAGGTGTCCTCAGGTCTAAAATGAGTCTCTTGTAGACAGCAAACAGATGGGTCTTGTTTTTGTATCCGTTCTGATACCCTATGTCTTTTGGTTGGCACATTTAGTCCATTTACATTCAGTGTTATTATAGAAAGATAATTTTGTGACGTCCGTAGATTTCATGCTTGTAGCGATGTCTCTGGTACTTTGTCTCACAGGATCCCCCTTAGGATCTCTTGTAGGGCTGGTTTAGTGGTGACGAATTCCTTCAGTTTTTGTTTGTTTGGGAAGACCTTTATCTCTCCTTCTATTCTAAATGACAGACTTGCTGGATAAAGTATTCTCGGCTGCATATTTTTTCTCTTAATCACATGGAAGATCTCCTGCCATTCCTTTCTGGCCTGCCAAGTTTCAGTAGAGAGATCAGTCACAAGTCTTATAGGTCTCCCTTTATATGTTAGAGCATGTTTATCTCTAGCTGCTTTCAGAATTTTCTCTTTATCCTTGTATTTTGCCAGTTTCACTATGATATGTTGTACAGAAGATCAATTCAAGTTACGTCTGAAGGGAGTTCTGTGTGTCTCTTGGATTTCAATGCCTTTTTCCTTCCCCAGATCCGGGAAGTTCTCAGCTATTATTTCTTCAAGTACACCTTCAGCACCTTTCCCTCTGTCTTCCTCCTGTGGAATACCAATTATGCGTATGTTATTTCTCTTTAGTGCATCACTTAGTTCTCTAAATTTCCCCTCATACTCCTGGATTTTTTTTTCTCTCTCTTTTTCTCAGCTTCTTCTTTTTCCATAATTTTATCTTCTAGTTCACCTATTTGCTCCTCTGCCTCTTCAATCTGAGCCGTAGTTGTCTCCATTTTATTTTGCAGCTCATTGATAGCATTTTTTAACTCCTCCTAGCTGTTCCTTAGTCCCTTGATCTCTGTAGCAAGAGATTCTCTGCTGTCCTTCATACTGTTTTCAAGCCCAGCGATTAATTTTATGACTATTATTCTAAATTCACTTTCTGTTATATTGTTTAAATCATTTTTGATCAGTTCATTAGCTGTTGTTATTTTCTGGACGTTTTTCTGAGGGGAATTCTTACGTTTCATTATTTTGGATAGTCCCTGGAGTGGTGCGGGACCTCGGGGCACTTCCCCTGTGCTGTCTTGAATAACTTGTGTTGGTGGGCGGGGCCACAGTCAGATCTGATGTCTGCCCCCTGCCCACAGCTGGGGCCACAGCCAGACTGGTGTGTGCCTTCTCTTCCCCTCTTCTAGGGGCGGGATTCACTGTGGGGTGGCATGGCCCGTCTGGGCTATTTGCACACTGCCAGGCTTGTGGTGCTGGGGATCTGGCGTATTACCTGGGGTGGATCGGCAAGATGCACAAGGGCAGGAGGGGCAGGCTCAGCTCGCTTTTCCTTTGGAGATCTGCTTCGGGAGGGGCCCTGCAGCACCAGGAGGGAGTCAGACCCGCCAGAGGGATGGATCCGCAGAAGCACAGCGTTGGGTGTTTGGGTGCTGCAAGCAAGTTCCCTGGCAGGTACTGTTTCCCTTTGGGATTTTGGCTGGGGGATGGGCAAGGGAGATGGCACTGGCGAGAGCCTTTGTTCCCCTCCAAGCTGAACTCTGTCATCCGGGGCTCAACAACTCTCCCTCCTGTTGTCCTCCAGCCCTCCTGTTCTCCGAGCAGAGCTGTTAGCTTACAACCTTCCAGATGTCAAGTCCCACTTGCTGTGGGAACACACTCTGTCCGGCCCCTCTGCTTTTGCAAGCCAGACTCAGGGGGGTCTGCTTGGCCGGCGGGCCGCCCCTCCACCCCGGCTCCCTCCTGCCAGTCCGTGGAGTGCGCACCACCTCTCTGCCCTTCCTACCCTCCTCCATGGGCCTCTTGTCTGCACTTGGCTCTGGAGACTCCGTTCTGCTAGTCTTCTGGCGGTTTTCTGGGTTATTTAGGCAGGTGTGGGTGGAATCTAAGTGATCAGCAGGAAGCGCGGTGAGCCCAGCGGATGCAGCCATCTTCCCAGGATTCTTCATTTTTATTCTTTATTTTATTAATGTGGTATATCACCTTGATTGATCTGCCAATGTTGAACCATCCTTGCATCCCTAGAATAAATCTAGCTTAATTATGATGCATGGTCCTTTCAATGTATTGTTGAATTCAACCTGCTAATAATTTGTTGAGTATTTTTTACATATATGTTCATCAGGAATAGTGACCTGTAATTTTCTTTTCTTGTGACATCCTAATCTGGTTTTGGTTTCAGGGTAACACTGGCCTTATTAAATAAGCTTGGGATAGTTCCCACCTCTTTGGTTATTTGAAAGAGTTTGAGAAGGTTTAGTATTAACTCTTCTTTGAAAGTTTGTCACAATTCACCAGTAAAGCTATTTCTTTGTTTGGAGAGTTTGGATTTCTGATTCAGTCTCCTTGCTAATAATCTGTCTGTTAAGATTTTATGTTTCATCATGTAGGTAGCCTTAGTAGGTTGTACATTTCTAGGAATTTATCCATTTCTTCTACGCTGTCCAATTTGTTAGTATGTAATTGCTTATAGTACTATCTTATAATATTTTTGCATTTTTCTTTGGTATCAATTGTAATGTCTCCTCTTGTACTTGTGATCTTATTTATTTGAATTCTTTTCTTTTTCTTGGTGAATCTAGCTAAAGTCTTGTCAATTGTGTCTATTTTGCAAAGAACCAGTTTTTAGTTTTATTGATCTTTTCTGTTGTCTTTTTAGTCTCTATTTCATTTATTTCTGCTCTAATCTTGTCATGTTTCCCTTCAACCACCTTTGGCCTTTGTTCTCTTTTAGCTTCTTGAATATAAAGTAAAGTTGTTTATTTGAGACTTTGCACGTTTCTTGAAATAAAATTTGTTGCTATGAACTTTTCTCTTAGAACTGCTTTTGCTGCATCCCATAAGTTTTGGTATGTTCCATTTCCATTTTCATTTGTTCCTAGGTATTTTTTTTCTCTTTTTCTTTCTTTGAACAATTGGTTGCTCAGGAGCGTTGTCATTAATCTACGCATATTTTAATTCTCCAGTTTCATTTCTGTAATTAGTTTCTAGTTTCCTCCTTTTGTGATTAAAAAAAATGGTTAATATGATTTCAGTCCTCTTGAAATTAAGACTTGTTTTGTGGTCAAACATATGGTATATGCTGAAGTGTGGTCCATATGTGGTTGAAAAGTGTATTTTGTTGTTATGCAATAGAGTGTTCTATAAGCGTCTGGTAACTCCAAGTGGTCTAATGTGTCATTTAAGTCTAATGTGTACTTAGTGATTTTTTGTCTGGGTGATCTATTGATGAAAGTAGGGTATTAAAGTCCCCTACTATTACTGTATTGTTGTCTATTTCTCCCTATGTTTGTTGATATTTGCTTTGTGTACTTAGGTGCTAGTATTCCTCTCTAGACACCTACTTTGTATACAATTCATGCAAGAAGATTTGAGTTATATAATGACTTGATTTTTATATACAATGAAATAATTTAAAGGACATATATATTTTGTCTTTAATGTGCATTTTTAGGAACAGTCTTATCTATAAAGATCACTTTTTCCAGTCATATATTATGTGGTGACAAAAGTTTTTAAGTAAATTTTTGAATTTTTCAAATAGAATTTTCAGTGAGTTTTCATAGAAATAAGGTTTCCTTCTGTTAAACAGAGTTGGATAAACATCACAAAAGTATAGTACACTGTCATTAAATATGGCCATTTAAGAGATGGATCATGTCTAATCATTAGTAAAAACACTAATAACTGCAATAATTTTTAACTTGTGATTACCAATCATCCATCACATTTGTCTTCCAATTTTTTTCTAAATGCAGGTATTGAAACTTTGAATTGTGTTTCTTTTCATAAAAATGCATTTTGTTTTTTTTTTTCATTTTGAAAGAACAAACATTACTTTCTATATCTTAGATGAATTTTTTCTTAATAAAAAGAATATATTTCAACCTATAATTTTAATACAGCTCTTTTTGATATCTCTTTTTGAGGGTTGTCTCCATTTAAAAGTGAAAATGCACAATTACAATGCCATCCCTGGCTTGTTGTAAAGATTCTTACATAGAATTGCATGTGGTATTTAATAGGATGCCTTTTCTTTTTTTTAATGTTTATTCATTTTTGAGAGACAGAGAGAAACAGAGTATGAGCAGGGGAGGGACAGAGAGAGAAGGGAGACACAGAATCCGAAGCAGGCTCCAGACTCTGAGCTGTCAGCACAGAGCCCCACGCAGAGCTCAAACCCACAAACTGCGAGATGATGACCTGAGCTAAAGTCAGACTCTTTCTTAACTGACTCAGCCACCCAGGCACCCCAATAGGATATCTTTTCTTTGCCAGTATACCAAACTTTGATTTTTGAAAAATTAAAATATTTTGAGTAAGGAATTTTATAAAACTTAAATGGTGAAGAATGTTTTGGAATATTATCTTCTCAGGTGCACTTCTGGAAAAGACCGGTATATCATTGTTAAAAGAAAACTAAGTCAGGCAAGTGATGGGAAACTTGTGTTATACTTTCAGCTTTGTTACTTCCTTAATGTAAAACCCTGAAAAATTTACTTCATTTTTCTAGACTTCATATCTCTTATCCATATGATGTTCAGATACATAGAATGCTAATGACCACAGCCACATTGTCCTATAAAAGTTATTGACTGTCCTCTATAGCTTTTGTAATATTTATTAAATATCAAGTGTGCCAATTACAAATACTTTCTCTTCACATGCCAACATTATTTGTTTCTAAACAAAAAACTCACAAAGGGATTGTACACTATTCCTCATTATATTTGTGTCAAGCCTATCTCTACCATTTTCTTACTCTTTTAGATTCTTAGATTTCTCAGCATAGAGTGGTTGTATATATATGAATAGATAAGTGAAGTAATTAATTAAAGAATACACAAAAGAATGAATGAATACCATTGAATAGTGACATTCATTGTTTGTAACTGTAGGGCATTATGTTTGTAACATAAGGGCATTATGTCAAAATGCATAAGTATTATAGATAGTGACATTTGGTTTCTCCAGGTTAAGAGTCTAGGAAGTCAGGGGGCACATGGGTGGCTCAGTTAGTTAAACACCTGGCTTCTGCTCATCTGGGATCAAGCCCCGCATGGGCTCTGTGCTGACAGCTCAGAGCCAGGAGCCTGTTTTGGATTCTGTGTCTCCCCCTCTCTCTCCCTGCCCCTCCCCTGCTTGTACTCTGTCACACTCTTTCTCTCAAAAATAAATAAACGTAAAAAAAAAAGAGTCTAGGAAGTCTTTTAAAGTGGTTTCTTAAAGTGAGTCTGCAAGTATATTTGGGAGTGTTGGAAGGTTCAGCATTCTGTTATTTTTTAATATTAATTTTACTAGTTATAAAGGCAAAAAAAAAAGTTTAAAGCCCATAGTTATGAAACACTTTCATAGCATAAACTTTAGTTTCCAAAATCTGTTACAGCTCTGTTACAAATCTGAGAGTTATCTTCTTTAAAACACTGTGTGTGTGTGCCTGTGTGTTTGCGACTCAAATTTGAGAAAGACTTTATATCTATTTATAAATGTAAAAATAACTAACTAAATAAATAAATGTAAAACCACTATACTTAAAATGGAGTTTCTTACAGTATTTTTTTTCTATCCATCTAAAAAAAAAAAAACCCACACTCATTGCATTTGCTATTAGTTATTACTTTGTCAGTAGGAACTTATGTTCCCTACTGGAATGTAGACACCTTGGGGTCAGGATCATTTCTAATTTACTTATGGCTATATCTATTGTATATAGGATAGGCCTACTACATAATCAGAATCTAGTAAATTTTTGTTGAATGCAAGAGTGCACAATAATGAAAATGCCAAATTATTTTAACTCACATTAAGCTAAAAATAAACAGTTCCCTGCTTAAGAACAAAGCACTTTGTTTTGCCTTTCTTTAACTTCCAAGGCACCGTGGAAAATTCTCAAACCCTCTATTTTCTGTCACTTTTTAATAAGCTCATTGTTTTGCTGAATCTGCCAGGTCAAGTCACAATTAATTTCACATTTGAATTTTAAATTTTTTTAATGTTTATTTATTTTTGAGACAGAGAGAGACAGAGCATGAACGGAGGAGGGTCAGAGAGAGAGGGAGACACAGAATCGGAAGCAGGCTCCAGGCTCTGAGTTGTCGGCACAGAGCCCGACGCGGGGCTCAAACTCACGGACCGTGAGATCATGACCTGAGCTGAAGTTGGACGCTTAACCGACTGAGCCACCCAGGCGCCCCACATTTGAATTTTAATGTGTGTAAATGGTTCTGTTTGTGAAATTGGGTTAACTAGCACCTTTGCAAATTTTTTTTATTTTAGCCACTGGGAATCTATTCAAAGGGTATGTTTTTAGAATATAGACACTGCATTTCAGAGACACAAGATTTAATAATCCTTCTAAAGACAGAAAAAAATGAGGTGAAGATCTTAGGTATCTTGCTTTTCATTCATTTTTCGGTCCACTGGAAAATTCTGTTGGAATGGCAATTCTCCTCAAACTTTATGTATTAAGGCTAAAGATTTAACTTCTTTATTTACTTCTGCTTCAGTAAAAGAAAGGTTTGTGTTTTCATGAATCAGTATTAGTTTAGTTTGCCTTTTCTTGTGAAGGATCATCACTGGTTAGCTTATAAAGATCCTCTATTTTAATTATACATGTAATGGGGTATGTAAGATACTCCAAATAACCAATTAGAATCAAAATATTTATCATAAATAATGCACAACTTCTATACTGAAATATTAAATTAGTTGGCTGGTTGGTTCATTATTACTGCGAACTTTGATTAGTCGTTTATATTTCTAAAAGAAATATTTTTATTTGCAATTTTGTGGCTACATGTACACATACACAGAATCCAATGGCAAACAGGTATGTATGTTTATGGATAGCCAACCAAGAATTTTCCTATTTAATTACAGAAAGAACCAGAAGAAGCTCAGCTAAAATGAATCTACTCAAACCTAAAATGTCATAATAGTGAAAATAAGTTTTATTAGACCTTTTCATGAAAAGAAATTAAAAACTGTGGAAACACCTTTTCTATTTAAAAACTTAGAGTATAAATAACTCACTGAATAAGTAATAAAGTGGTGATTTTTAATATGCAAATTCCACCAAATTAAATGATACAAATGCATAACTTTACTTGCCTTTTGACTTTTGCAGTAAGATCATAGTAAGACTATGACTACAAAAATATTCAAGGACTTCATCAACTTTCCTAACAGCTTCTATTCATATTTGTTACCTAAATTGTTTTCTTTTAAAATATACCCTTTTAAAACACACCTTTTCTTTTTCAAGTACAACTTTATTGGTTCATCATTATTTGTATTTCCATCAATTCTATAGTTGCATAATTTCTTCTTATCTTAGTAATAGCTAACATTTATTGAATTCTCATTATGTGTGAGGCTCTGTTCTAAATGCCTTAAAGGCATTATTTCATTTCATCCTTACAACATCACTCTGTAATGAAAACACCTGTTGTCTCATTTCACAAATCAAAAACTAGAGCATGGAGAGATTGCTACCTGTCCAAAGTCTCAGAGTTAGTACGTGGTAGAGCGACAATTTGAAACTAGGCAGCCTCCAAAATGTATATATTTGAAACAATGGCATCTATATCCAGAATAAACTTCTCTCATAAAATTATATGTGGAGCATGTTCCTTATAACACCTCTGGGGTTTAGTATCCTGCAGTAGCATTTTTTTTTTTTGAGAGAGAGAGAGAGAGAGAGAAAGTGTGTGTGTGTGTGTGTGTGTGTGTGTGTGTGTGCAAGTGGATAGAGGGAAAGAGACAGTCTTAAGCAGGCTCTATGCTCAGCATGGAGCTGTATGTGGAACTCCATCCCACGACCCTGGAATCATGACCTGAGTCGAAAACAAGTGTTGGTGCTCAGCCAACCGAGTCACCCAGGCACCCTTGTAGTAGCATTTTCCATTGACTCTTCTGTTATGCAAAAGGAGTGTTTGAGTGGATACTAATTTAATAGTCTTCACTAGCAAATATTTTTACTTAAGACAACTTTTGCTGTTTTTCCAAACTTGTAAATGTAAGAATTCTGTGATAATCCATACTCACTAAAAATGTCCCACTGCACCTATTTATGTTAATATAGGAATATTATATGTTGAGCCACAGGAACACACAAAGAGAGCACAATTGAGACTAGTATTTAAGTGTTCTAATTTCCAGCACTATTTGTAAATTGGTTAAAAATCTCAGAAAGAGAGGGAATTCTTCTTCTTCCTTGATCTACCTACCTAGACTTCACAGGGCCCAACGTGTAGTTCCACATTAAAGATTCCTGAACAAAAGATAAAGATCAGATTTGGTTTGCTGATGATTTTCAGTTTGGGCAGACTTGTTTTTTTTTTTTTTTTTAGAGAAAATTCTTTATGGAATATAATCTTTTACATTTTTAGTTTAAAGCAACCTGGATAAGATTTGGCTATTTTTATTTTATTGAAGTGTAATTGACATACAATATAATATTAGTTTCAGGTGTACATCATAGTGTTTCAATATTTTTATACATTAAGAAATAAACCCCATGATAAATCTAGTTAACATCTGTCACCATACAAAGGTATTACAATATTATTCACTATATTCCCTTTGCTGTATATTACATCCCCATGACTTATTTATTACAGCTGGAAGTTTGTACCTCTTAATCCCCTTCACCTATTTTACCAGCCCACCTCAATACCTCCCCACTCTGGTAACCAGCAGTCTGTTTCCTTGATCTGAGTTTATTTCTGTTTTGCTTGTCCTTTTGTCTTGCTTTTATGATTCCACGTACAAGTTAAATTGTACAGTATTTGTTTTTTTCTGTCTTATTTCACTTAGCATAATACCCTCTAAGTCCATCCACATTGTCACAAATGGCAAAATTTAATTCTTTTTTATGGCTAATATTCCACATATCTATATGTATGTATGTGCATATATATTTGTGTATGTATATATGTGTATATATATATATATATGTGCAATCTTCTTTATCCATTTTTCTGTTGATGGACACATGTTGCTTCAATATCTTGGCTGTTATAAATAATATTGCAGTGAAAAATCTGACCCCTAAGTTCATGCCATATGTTTGTTGATTCCTAACGATCTTAGCATTGGTTTTTTCAGTGTCATTCCTCATTTAGTTATCAAGCCTCTGGATCTTCTGGGTTTCTCTGAGAGTCTATTGAATCTACTTTTTCTGAGATATTGACACAGATTTTGTGTAAACTGAGAGATACCTGTATTACCCAGCATTATTCAGATTTCATCAATTTAAATTCTGGACACTCTCATGATTATGTTGTATATCAGGAAATATGCTTTGTAACTTTTAATTTCTCCCTCTAATTGTCAGTTATCATTTTGCCATGTATTGTGATCTGTAGAAATATCAAGGTAAAAGGAATAGTAATCCTGGAGAGTGTGGTAACTTTTTATTTTCTATCATGGGCCAGGTGCATCTATGTTTTCATCTTTGCTGATTTATAAAACTGCTCTCATCCTGCCAGTGATTCACTTTCACTATTTCTTTTCCAAAGGCAAGAGGTTTTTATGTTGCTTTCTTTAAAGCCCAACTGCTAGCTTCCAGTTGTCTACAACACATTTTATTTGAAGAAATATATTAGGAAATGCTAAGTAATGAACTTTTTGACATTGCTAGATTGTCACTACCAAGGTATGTACCTAGAATGTCCTTAATTTTTTTCTCTACCCAGATTGAATAAAAATCTTAAAGTGTTAACTTTTCTTTTCTTGCTATACAAATGACACTTCTGAGTTAATTCTCAACAATTTTGCCCATATGACTCTTTGCTACAAGGAAACAGCCACTGGTAAAAAGTCTCCATTTATTTTATAGTCTGAAAGTTATAAGCAGTGTTATAATCCAGTTCAGCAATGCCTCGGGCACTTCTCACCATGGAAAGTCATGTATGAAGCCAGAGACAGGTGATCTGTCATATCTGAACCTCTATTGTATCTGCATGATTTAGCACTTTATTATATCACTTTATCTTTTAATTGGTTAGTTTTCTAATTCCCCAATTCCTAGTAATGTCATAAATTATTTTAGGATGGGAATTACATCACCGCACTTTTCTAATGTCCTCATTTCCTCCTCTGTTGTGATCATAGTACCTAATGCTTATACTTGAAATTGAACAATATTTATTATTTAGTAATTCTTATCTAAATAAGTATCATTTGAAAAGTTACTTCCTACATGAAATCTGAATGGATGTACTTTGTAAATCTGCTAATATCACCTCTAGCAAAAATTATAAAAATGCTTTTAATGTATTAGTTCAAATTCTTCATGCATTTCCCATTTTGGTGTGCTCTTTGCCCTGTGACAACAATGTTTAATTTTATTTTGAGGACCTTCAAAATATAATAATAAATAATGACAAATTAAATAAATAATTATAAAATTATGTTTGCTGTGTAAGATCGGCAACTAAAACAGGAGGGTTTCAATAGGATGAATTTGAATCTTTTCTGAAAGCATAAACTTTTAGAAGTATGAATAAGGAAATTGTAGAAATGTATCAGTTGTATGTGCATCTGTTTGTGACTTGACAGTGCAGGGAACCTGGACCTCAGGACCAGCCAGGTGCATATCATAGAGTCTTAGGGACACATTCATTCCTGTATGCTTCTGTATTTTTAGGAAGAAATATGTTTACTACTGGTCTTTTGATCTTTCTCTGAATTGAAGTTTTCTTATCACACACAGGCAGCATTCAAATCCATGAATGTCTGAGTACCATCTATCACTGACAATATTTTTGAGAAACTCCCTGTGGAATACTTCTTTTTCAAACACTCTCTGCATCACGCTTATTAAGTTGTATCACACCCACCAAGATTTCCTTGTGAATCTCCTCGGAAAACCCACTGAGATTCTAAATAGAGTGAACCACTGATTAAATGAAAAACTCAATTAATCAGCATTGTTTTCTCTTTCTGAGCTCCAACTGAAGGATAAAGAATTTAACAGCAATAACAATAGCTATGACAAAAGAATTATATCGTAAGTGAATAATTTTTTTTCTACAATGTGACTAGGATCAGTCAAGATTAATTCTGATCTCTGGTGAACCAATTTTTAGCCCTGAGGCTGCTCATGAATCATGGGAAAAATAAATTAGGTTTTCTACAATGTACTTTCCAAGCTATATATGGAATAACATATCTAAGAAATATTTCAACCCACTAGTAGGAGGAAAGAAAAAAAAATATTTCATGACACTCAATGAACAAGAAACTTTCCTACATGAGACTATACTATTGTTTTATGCTTTTACTTAACCAAAGATTATAATCAATATGTACATCGTCTTTAGCATCTTTTGGGAAATGTGGCCAGCTCTTAATGTTTCTCTGGCTCTGAGAACTTTCGTATTTACCAACAAGAGTGGGCTCTAAGTACTGCAGTCTGGGACACAGCTGCATGGGTCAGGAATGGATTCCTAGTGCAGACTGGGCACGTGGCTTTTCTCTCCAGTTTGTTGGTGGCATGTGGGTAGAACCAAGTTCACATTCTCGAGAGCTGTGTGGGTATTATACGTGAAGAAACCCAGAGGAAAGCAGTCTGCAGATTGAAACACACCAGTCAAGATGAGCCTATTTGACCCCAGTAACGAAGAAACCAAGAGAGCAGAAACTTTGATACCTCATGGCTTTCCTTTTCTTGATTCTAGGTTTCCTGGCTTTACATTCTGCTCTTGAGTTGTATCACATGCCCCTCGATCCTTGAACATGCTGAGCCAGTACTAGTAAACTTGATGTTTGCAGCCAGAAAAATCATAACTAGCAGCCATTAAGTAGTAGTTAAGTCTTTATTACTTGCTCTTCCAGAAACTGTTTTTCTTATGAGAAGGTACTATTATTTATAACTTTCATTTTGATGTACTTCATATACAAAGCAAACTACTTGCATTATCAAATTCTAGTGACTTTGAAGTGAGACTTTGGTATTATTATTTTCCTCCTGATAGTTGAAGAAACTGAGGCCGAAGGAGGTTACGAATATTTCAAGAGTAGTCATGATGAAATGGGGATTTGAATCCAAGAAGTCTGGTACAGAACCCATATATGTAAACCCCAATTCAGTTTTGAAAATTAAATAATGATGAGGGGGGACTATGTTCAATACATGATAATGGGGAAAATACAGACATTTGTGAGAAAACAAGTATGTGTGTGTATATGTGCATGTGTACATATATGTATGTGTGCAAATGTATATACCCTTATATATACAGAGATTCACTCATCCTGTGTTAGGGTATTGAAAAAAAAGTATATATGAAATTGTTATAGAAAATTTCACATAGTTTTTGTATTTTGTTATGTTTTCTGGAAATACCTTAACCTATTACATGTCTAAGTGAAAAATGCAACATGTATGCAATGGGCATAATTGGGCCTTCGGTGCGTATTCTTGATTAGCACACTCATACAGACTTCTGACTGAATCCCCAACTTAGGCTGCTTCCTTCTGTAAGCAGTCATCACCTTTGCATAATCTCTCTACTCTGAGCTCTGTCTGGGCAAACCTAGTGAGACAGGGTGAATTTTAAAAGGCCACCATAAACTGAGCCACAAATTACCAACAGATCCAATGGTTCAAGAATAATTTCCTCTTCAGCTTGAAATGTAACTATGGCTCACTGAGAAGCAGTATTACCTCCTGATTCCAAGGAAGGCCTGTCAAAGCACAGCTCACGGAGTGTAAAGTTTTTAAAGTGCATTTGTTATAGCTTGCTAGTCTGACTATTAAAGTGAAACACTACACACCGTTAAACCTTCAAACTAGCACTGCACAAATACTTATCAAAAATACAGCCTCTGGGAGATTTGTTTACTCTAGAAATATGCTGTCTTTGCAGTTACTTTTTCCTTAATGAGAAGGCAATACAGGATTTGTCTTTTTCATGGGGGGGGGTGGTGGAGGGGGCAAAAAGCCAAATACAGAGAATTGTCCTTAAAGTGATATGGCTGTACCCAATTCCTAGGTATGGTTCAGAAATTTTCCTAAAAACACTTTAAGTTCTGAAATCTAGTTCTACATTTGAAAATCTTTTGTTTTGCCTCAAAACTTTGTATTCAGCAAGTAACTGATACATAATATGACAATTGAAAATATAAATCTGAAAAACAAAACAAAAAAAAAAAAGAAGAAAAAGAAAATGTAAGCCTGAAAATATGCTCCTTGACTTAACAGGTATTGGTTTCCTGAAAGTATAAAGATATATATTCCTTTGCATTTAGGGTAATCTAAAATTATCAGGCACTTAGGATAATAATGGGTTGAATTACTCTTTTAAAGCACTGCAAAAGTTTCCTTTGAAAAATGAGTAGTAGTGCTGTTGCCAATTACCAGAGGATTCTGTCTCCTTTTGTAAAGTCTTACATGGATTTAGTTCTTTGGCTTGCACCTTGAGTATGGCATTTGCTTGGAGAATGTGTGGTCTGCCTTGTCAAACAATACAGGGCAGAGTAAAGGTTGAAAAAAAAAAAAGTAAACCTTTAGAGGCATTTTCTTGCTTTTCCCATTTAATTTTTCATTTGGATTATAAATGGCATCTCAGATAGAAGGAAGCTTCCTGGGTTCATCAGGATCCTCTGCTGGCTTAATCGTGATCATGACACATGTAGATGTGCACCCTGAGAGAATTAGTGATTTAATCAAGAAGAGAAGGATGATCAATTATTCACTGCATGCCACCAAACAGAAGAAGCATGACCACTGGTTGTCTCTCATCTTCTCTCCTGCAGACACACAAACAAAGCTTTCCACCGCCTACATGCTATTAAGAGAAATATTCCTTTCAAGCAATCCTCATTTTCACCACGTCTTCCACATTTGGCTTTTTAACTGGACAACTATAATAAAGGAATTAAGTTGTATGCCTTCTCAGTTTGTTTCTTTCATTCCTTGCTCTCCATTTGTTAAAAAGGAAGAAAAAAAAACACCCAGGTTAGTGACCTTGAGAATATATATATATATATATATATATAATAAAAGTTTCTAGATAATCTTTTGCAGGTAATGTGAAGCATTTGGTAAATTCCTCCCATTTTTCTGTGGCACTGTCCATCATGAAAAAAACACTAGAAATAAAGAAAGTTTCAGTCATTTCATCTATATATGGATGCTTTTGTGTAAAGGGAAATGGGCAAGGAGACAGTTATTCAGTGGTAATCATTGCTTTGTGCCCTATCCCTGTTTATTTATGAAGTATGCAATCTTAGGCAGGTCATTTAAATTTATTATATTCAAGCCTTTCTCATCTGTATAATACCTCATCTTCTAGTATTGCCTACTTCACTGGGTTGTTAGAAGAATTAAATGAGGTGATATCGTAAAAGCATTCAATTGATGTTACTTCTCATCTCCTCCTTTATGGCTGATGCAAAACTGTTCACTATCTTTACCTGTTACTAAAACTTATAATGGATACTATCAGAGGCCAAAAACAAGGTTACTTTTTCTCAGATTTTCATATCCTCTGTATTGCTTCAGAAAGAAGCATTTATGGCTTCTTTTAAAATGTTTTTGTTCTTTTGAGCTCTATATTTATTATGTAGCTTCATCATTTACTGTGGCTCAATATGTGCCAGGAATTATGCTAAGCTGTCCTTCACTTATATGATCTCTTTGTATCCTTACAATAATCCTGAGGGGGAAAAAAATAAGTTCCATTTTACAGGTAAATAAATTGAGACTCAGAGGAATTAAGTATCCTCAATTTCATGGCTGTGGAAGTCCACAATCAGTGCTCTTTGACAGCATTTGTCAATTTATTTTTTATTTTTTTTTTAACATTTATTTATTTATTTTTGAGACAGAGAGAGACAGAGCATGAATGGGGGAGGGTCAGAGAGAGGGAGACACAGAATCTGAAACAGGCTCCAGGCTCTGAGCTTTCAGCACAGAGCCTGACGTGGGGGTCGAACCCACGGACCGTGAGATCATGAACTGAGCCGAAGTCGGCCGCTTAACCGACTGAGCCACCCCGGCGCCCCAATCAAATTTTTAATGTATGGACAAATCACCTGGGGATGTTGTTAATATGCAAACCTGATTCAGCAGGTCTGGGGTGAAGTCTGAGGGTCTGCATTTCAAACAGACTCCCAGGTGTTACCTTTGCTGCTGGTCCTTAGACCACACTTAGCATACCAAGGCTTTGAAACATCATGTCACACAACTTTAAGTCCAGGCAATACACACTCAGCAAGTATCAACTAAATAAAAACCAAAATACCAAAGGATAGGGAAAGGAAAACTATAATAAAAAATGACATCTTCAAATTTGTTCAGGTGGAATTTTCTGGAATCAGTGACTAATGTTTTGTTGAGTCCATATCATAGTAAGAGCAGTTATATGACTGTGACAAATGGCCTTTGTCATATAATGTGTGTCCCTCTATTGGGCCAGTTTCATTGACTCACTGAGCCCCTGGCCTGTTACAGATTCTTGACTATCCAGTCGACTAGAGGGAGGATATTGCCTTTATCCGACTGGCTACTTTCCAGATCTGTTCCTCATGTCATGTTTCAGTCAGCCTGACTGAGTACCCATACTAAAAGTCTGAGTACCCATATCTTGGGCTCAGATGACCAACCCGGAGAATGAATTTTTTTATTAAAATAATAGCAGCCTAGCATCAAGGAAGGAGAAGGGGGAAATAGGAGAAAAGAAGAGAGAGAGGGGAGAAAGGAGGAAAAAATATTGGAGATGAAGGAAGATAAACACAAAGACCACAGACTTTAGAGTTGTTGAGGCCTCAAAATCTGGGAGTTAAGCAAGACAACAAAACCTAGATGTTAGACTGTCACCTGCTTTTATCCTGAGAACAATATGTATCATTAATCACTATCCAACATAGTCCAGAAACACTTTCCCTTTGGCACATAGTTGCCATGTGACTTAATATCTAAAGAGTTTACTCTTGGTTCCCCTCCTTGGAAAAAGTAGTGAATGAATCAGATAGTAACAGACATTCATGAGGATCTAATATGTGCCAGGCACTGTGGTGGAGAAGAGAGAATGTGTACCATGACCTTATGAACCTTTGAGTCTAGAAGGGAAGTCAGGGGACAGGAGCAAATGTGATCATCCCTATTCAGGCTCTGCCCTAACGGGACCTAAACTTCTAGCTTCTACCCTATAATCCCCAAAGTTTCCTTATCTAATATTTACTTATAAACCTTTGGTACTGGCCCACTAATTATTCTGTATAAGTGTGTATTTTAACTAATAGAGAAACTAAAAGTAATGTTCATCATGATGTTGAAGCACAAAGACACATATGCGCCTATGTATTTCTTTCATTATTGCAAAATTTTATATTTTATATTTAGTATGACTGTGTTTAGTTAACATAACATTCTAATTGCAAATATAAGTATCACTGAGCCCACTGGTAGACATATCCAAACCAGACAGAGCCAGCACAATTGTGTATGGTAATACAAATTACTTAAATAAAGGAAGTTATATGTATATATGTATACATATGTACACATTTATCTCTTGTCTTCTAAATGATGGTTTCTTGGGTAAAAGGTGATAAAGATACAAACTCGTGTAAAGGTATGTTCATGCTTCATTCAATCAACCCTCAGATATGGTTCTAGCATAAGGAGCAAACCTAGGCACAGATGTATAAGTTCCACTTACGGAGCTCACAGTCAAGTAGGAGAGACAAAATAATAATAATAATGTGAATAAGTGTACACAAACCAAGAACATGTTATAAAATACTCTGGAACACAAAACAAAGGAATCAGAACTAAGGCATCTTTTAGGGAAGGAGGTTTTCCTTACGAAGTGGCTTGAGCTGACCTCTAAAAGATGACTCAGGAGACACAGGATGGAGTGAACCCTGTTGTAGAAGGAGGCATGACATATTCCAGAAATTCAATGGTTGGTGTTATCTGGAGGACAGAGATTGTAGAAGGAAGATTTGACAGAGGCTATATGTAACCCGGGGTCCTTTAGATACGTAGGATGGCAATGACCATATAGCAAAGCAAAGCAAACAATATTTCTTTGGTTCAGCCCTAATCACAATAATTTAGGTGTGTGGAGGAGAATGATTCAAGTTCCAGGAAACTGCTCATGTTTCTTTGTTTCTCAGTCACTTTGTCCTGGAACTCCTTACTGACTCGGTACATATTGTCCATGTGTTTGGGTGCCCGAGTCAAAGTGGGCTTTTCTTGTTTCTTATTTTGCACAGAAGTCCTTTGCTGCTTCCTATGTCCTCTTATGCTGTAATAATTGGATTTGAATTATAATCCCTTATAAAACAAAACTGGTGCTTTAATGTAGAATTGTAGAATCCTAAGGATTATCCATAGGGAATGGGATGAAGCAACATATTTTACTAGGGTCATTGCAAATGGTTGTGCAAATTGTGTGTGTGGGGGGGGGGGAGGGGGCAACTTGCGTAACATATCTGTAACATATCTGTTAAACAACCAGTGGTCACCATTTTCCTTGGCTCGTACTTGTCCAATCTTGCTATCTCAAGTGAATTCAGAGATTCCACTTTCATGAAGGCCCTCAGTCCCACAGTCTCACATAAATAGACTTCTGGTCAAACCATTGGCCAAACACACCCCTATCTCTAGCACATCTCTTATGATGTATATTCACTAGGTTTACATTCTAAGAACATTGTTCTGATAGAAGTCCCAAATACACTTAAATGAGCTGACATTTTATTGAGCAACTACTAAGTAGAGATACAACTTCATTCATTTATTCATTAATTCACTCATCAACAATTCATTAAATATCTCCTGAGTGCCCATTATAAGATAATAAAAACCCTACTGAAACAATGGTGAAAAAACAAACTTGAGTCCTATATTTGTGGGAATTATTGTCTGTGGCACAGCATTGTTCTGAAAATCAATTGAGGCAGTAGATGTGAAAGAATTTTGAAAATGACAAATATTACACATGTGCTAATCATTTTATTTACTACCCTCATGCTTAAGCAATTTCAAATATTTTCAGGACAAAAATGTTAACATCAATAAAATATGAAGAAATAAATTATTATAGGAAATAATAGAATGAGGTGGTGTATTTCATACTCTTATTCACCAGTGCAGTCAAGTTTCAAAGCAGACATTTCAATTTGCTGTGAAACAGAGAGATCTCTTTGAGTGTAAAAAACTTGAGCTGGTCCTTTGGCAGAGTACCACTTTGCCTACTTGACCCTTAGAATATTTTATAAATAAGAATACCTAGGGGTGCCTGGGTGGCTCAGTCGGTTAAGCGTCTGACTTTGGCTCAGGTCATGATACCGCTGCTCGTGGGTTCAAGCCCGGGGCTGGACTCTGTGCTGACAGCTCAGAGCCTGGAGCCTGCTTGGGATTCGGTGTCTCTGTCTCTCTCTGCCCCTCCCTGCTCACGCTCTGTCTCTGTCTCTCTCAAAAATAAACATTAAAAAGTTATAAATAAGAATGTCTATTGTAAATCAGTGAACTGTTTTGACATATTTAAAACAGAGACTCCATTGCGCATCATTGCCATTATGACTATAAGGACTAGATCTAACTTTTTTCTCCCCTGAAAGCATGGTTGTGAAGCAGATTTAGATCCCACTGCTCCTTAAAACTAAATGGAAAAGAAACTAATGGTTTCACAAAAAAAAAAAAAAAAAAAAGAGAGAGAGAGAGAAAGGTGATTTATTTCTTCTACTGAAAATGCAGTATATACCCCATTGTTTCCTCTGCCTCTGTTGAGTTATTGTGTGGTTAGTTGGAATTGATATTCAGGTCAGTATCATTCTTTGCAACTTGTAATTCTTTGTGGATATAATTTGTTCCTTATATGTTACTTAAGACATTTACAAAGGTACTTTGCATGCTTCCAGGAAACTTTGGCCATTTTGACTATCATGAAACAATACCGTAAAAGAAAACCATTAGTGAAATTGGTGACAAAATGCTTCAACATTTGCTGAAATAAAAAGCAGTGGTATGTTTCATTAAAAAAATTTATAAGAAACAAAACACTTCTAACTAGGCTTCTGATTCAATATATTCTTATCTTTCTTATCTTCCCCTGGGCTCTTTGATAAAAGGTATTAAGTTTAGAGTATATATGGGTGTCCCTCAGAAACCAAAAACCTTTGAAGAAAAATGTGAAACTATATGTTAAGGGTATATATGACAGAGCAGTTTTGATTTAGAACCTTTTTTGTATAACCATGGTAGTTAGAAAAATCTAACTACCTATTAAGTTTATTTTGTTTCCATATTTAACCCCAATTACCCTGTGCAGGGGAATTCTTTAAAAATTTAATTCCCCCTCTTACTTTTTTTTTTTTTCTGCTTCTGCAAGCCTTTTTCCCCCTCATGTAAATTGCAGCAGGTGCACAAAATTGAAGACATCACAATTAAATGTAATCAAATATTTTAGGCACTAAAGAACAGCTCCAGGAAAACAAGTCAAAAGAAAAAAAAAAGAAAAAAAAAAAAAAGGAAAAGAAGAAGGCTTTAAGTGAGTGGGTTTTCAAACACCCAAGGCACCATAGGACCAATTAAGAGAGTCAGATACCAGGACACATACTGACATTAATTATCTTTGAGTTCAGGGAAATAAAAAATAAAAGCAACAATTATCATAAAAAATCTCCACACAGTGCTTGTAAGTTGTGCTAATCTACAACACACCTGGGTTTCAGATATTTAAAGCGAATACTCAATCAGTTGGTAACGACCTCACAGAGGGGCTCATGGGACATTTTTTCCTTCCTGTGATCTGCCAATCAGACAGAGGGGCTAAAATGATGTCCAACAGCTATCTCTGCTTTATTTCGCATCACTCACACGAGTTCCAGACAGAAGCACTGCATAATTTATTCAATAAAGTAAGTCACAAAGCCAGCATTCTCTTCAGGGGATGTTTATTCAAATAGAAGGAAAAGTCAAGAATAGATATGCAAGGTAAAAATTTGTATCGTTAGAGTCTCAAAGTCCCAGGACGTCTCTGTAAATTTATTCTCCCTGAAGCCAGAAAGAATCTTACTAAAGAGAACAAATATTTCAGTCTGGGAATATGGACTTTCATTTTTTAAAACGCACAGGAGGGGGCAGAGAAAGAAAGTTAAGTGCTGTAAGCCAAGAGGAATAGAAAGGAAAAAAAAAAAAAACTTGTTTTTACATTTAACCTAAATTTGATTGATAATTTGAAACAAAAGCATAAAATTGTAGCAAAAAAAAAAAAAAAAAGAGGATCTTTAAGTGGTAGAAGGTTTGCTACGTCTCTATAAACAGAAAAAAATTAAAATGAATATAAATTGTTAGAACTGTATAAATGTTTTTGGATTGAATGCTGTCGATATGGTCCTGGTATAAATGTGAAATTGCCAATTTATCTTTCAAGATTTGACACAATAATATATTAATAAGAGTCAGTGTACTCCTGGAAGACAACAAACATGTTTGTTTTTGTTTTGGGTTTTGGTCTTTTTGTTCCTTTCCTGTACCCATGCAGAGTACCTTCTTCTTCAGGAAAGGTAAATTTAACTTCTATTTTTTCAAACTTTTACATCAATTTCAATATGATACTCATCTCAAAAATGTGACTTTAGTTTGTCTCCTAAATCAGTTGAGGGCTCTGATAATATAATGTGTGTGAGAACTTCTTAAGTGCTCAAAAACATTCGATGGCATGTGATGTCTGTATGTATATCAAATTTGAGTTAGTTTTATAATGCAGTACAAAACAGAGAATACATGTACAGGTATACTTAGGATTCATAAAATCATTTTGTTAATCGGGTTCACAATTTTAGTATAGCTTCTAATCTGAAATTGGAGAGAACAAAGCATGATGCTTATCAATACACTGGTGCTAATGTGCTATGGAGATTCTTTTTTCCATTTTGTACTTTGTGATAATACTTTGATTCCTCGAATCTTATATGCCTTTAGATTAAGCAGCAGATGTTTAGTGGCAAAGTATGAGTTGTTTTTACTGAACCAATGCATATAGCTATGGCATGGTTAAATGTTTGTCCACCTTTTTTTTTTTTTAAAGAATTTATGTTATAAAAACGTAACCTTGAGTTCTTAAAGTTTTTAAGAATGGTATCAAATCTAGAAAACATACAAAGTTGACATATTTTATAATGTCTAAATTTAAAATGTATTTACACTAAAATGAATGATAAAAAAGATTTAACAGATGAAAAATTGTAAAAAAAAAAAAGTCCATACTTATCTAGTAAAAAGTTAATAACGAGTAAATAAAATTACCAACCATTTAAAGAATATTTAATTTACCCAATCATAAAACTTATAGCTTAACTTGCCTATAAAAGAGGATACTTAAACCAGAATAAACACAAAATGGTGCTAAAATTTGCTAATAATTAAAGAAATACACACTTACCAACAATGGCACTTTTAAAGTATCAAATGTATTAAAAATCAGATTATCTGATATTATATAATCACGATAAAAAATAAACAGGTAAATAGAAGTTATATTATTAGAGTTTTTCATTTATATTATTTTCTGTTAATAAAATACTGGAATTAGTGCACATGTCTATCCATCACTTAGAGATTGAATAAATAAATTGTGGTGCATTTATAAAGAGATTATATTAAACATTAAAAAATTGATTTTTAAATTTATTAGCATGAAAGAATTCTGTATATTATTTATTCACAACTTGATTTCTTCACAAATACTTGGACTGAAATAAATACCATAGAACCCTCCAAAGTAAAACTCTATGGTTGAAAGTAAAATGTATTTTCTTTTTCTTTGCTCTTTCTCTCAAATCTGCGGTAGACATTTTTTTCAACAAATATTGTTTCTGGAATTGAGCAAACATTGAGCTTATGATCAAGGATTTTTCACGTAAGAATCCAGATTTATAACTCCTGAGAAATTCAAAGATTTGGCCCTATTGGCCCCACGTTTCAGGCGGTGAATATAAGGTGGGGCTGTGGAAGAAATAGGTCTGGGCAGGTGCTCTCTAGTTAGCCGTGGTCTCTGCCACTCCCTGTTGCTTTGCCTGACAGTGATCGAAGGAGTAATTGCTATTTTAATTGCATTGGGACTCTTGTTTCCCTTGGGTAGGAAAATATTTCGTACACTATTTGGCCTTATTCATTTGCGTGCTTCTCAAGTGTTTGTTTATATCCCAGATCTGCTCTTCTCAACCTGCTTTAATTTCAAGAACCAAGTGAAAAAAAAGATACATATTATTAAACTTCACTTTTCCCTGACAAGTTATAAGCAAATGTCCAAATTTTCTGACTAGTCTTGTTGTTTAACCTTTAACTTTAATGCTCTCCTATGTAAACTCATACTTAGTCCTGGAACTTCCTGACATGGCATTGCCATTTTGGATTTGTGATTTTTCCCTGTGATTATGTATTTTTCTTTATTAGTGGATATAACAGCTTTCATTGCTGTAAGGCTAGAATGTTTTGAATGCTTGCTTTATACGCCCCGTGATTGGTACCATTTTTATTATCCAGTCTAAGAAATTTATCTAAATTGCAATTTTATTAGTAAGGTTTTTCTTCGTATTAAAGGATACTTAGAGACCTATTTATAATTGAACAAAGCTAAAAGACAAAATGAAAAAGAATACAGTAAGCTTTAAAAAATATCATTCAATATTTTTAATAAAATAGATTAAATAAAATGCTGCTGCAATTTTCTTACGAAATGTAGAAAGAATATTGGGACCTCTCACATAATTAAAGTCATATGTGCCTAACAAGCCTCCTCATTTAATTGAGGCTTAAAACCATGCAGCAATTGTAAATTTTAAGAGCCCAGAAAAGACTTTGTTTGTTTGTTTGTTTGTTTGTCTTATAATTAACCATGCATTTTATTTTAAGCAAAAAACCATTAAATGCATTTTTATGACTTTCTATTTTGCTTTTTTGTTTTAATTTTACTCTCCAGTGGGCCACATCCTACAATCAGTGCTAGGAGGGGAAGAGGAATGAGGATTAAAAAGAAAGGATTAGAGGGAGGTGTATGGAGCTAGAGAGGATGACAGATGATTTGTCCTTGAATATTTTATTTTCTTAATTGAAAAAAAAAATGCTTAGGACCTAGGGACACCAGCCACTAAATCAATTATTATTTTTTTTCTTTTTTATGTACAAAGCAGATCAATGAACCTGTTTATGTATTCCTAAAACTATTTACCCTGTTACTTGGAGGAATAACCAAAAGAGAGTATACAAAAACATTGATTTCTTTCTTCATCTTTCATTATTCTCTACAAATCTCAGTATGGAGGGAAACATGTAAGACACCATGCTCAATGAGATCTTATTAGGAATTAGAAGGAAAAAATAGAGGGCTTGGTTTTTCAAGTAGGAAAGGATGAACTAAATTTGTATATATCTACCCTCATTTATTTTCTTCTCTTTCCCTTTTCTCTTTCAACTCTGTATAGGCATAAAGAAAATGTTCTTTTCTGTCCTGACAAAAACCAAACCCAATTATCCCAATGGACAGAGGTTTTCCCAAAAGATTTATTATGACAGTCTGGTGTCAGGCTCATGATTGCAACAATAAGTCTAATAAATTTAAAAGCAAAAGCAAAACTCCTGAATTTATATCTTGTATCTTCTTCTTATCTTTTTATATATCTTGTGTATAAATTCTTATATCTGAAGTTTCCAGTGATCATATCTTTAACCTCAGGATTTTATATTTAGATATCTTGAAAAAAGACTTGAAATGCCTACCTTGATGGATACATGTATATACATATCTTGACTTTTTATGAAGAGCTCTTTACCTCCTTAACTTTTAAATCCATTTTTGCTACCTAGTTGAACAAATTTAATAATGTACTTAAGCTTACTCAAATTCATGTCACTGCTAACACTTAAAAAAAAAAAAAAGATGATCCCTAAGTTATTAGCTTCAGTTCTTAGCTAAAAATAAATTATCCTCTCCATACAATGAGAATTTCAAAAGGCATGATTGGATCCATTCCTTTAATTACTTGTAAAAAAAAAAATGGCATTTTTCTTCCTTTTTTAAAACAGTTTTTCCTAAAAAGCATGTCATGAGATAACTTGCATTAGAATTTCTGTTAATAGTTTGATTAAAACCTACGTGTTGCATTTGCACACAAGTGAAATAGTTAAAAGATAGATTAAATTTGTAAAGAAAACAACCGCTGAAATGTGGAGTTTAGCGATTCCTTACTCATTCTATCTTTACGTTACTTGAGTTTTTTAAGAAAGTCGATTCTGACGTGACTGTCACTCTTTCTACTTATAGTTCAAAAAATATCTATCATTTAATTGGACTTAAAACTAGAAAAACAATTGAGGACATGACCTGTGGAGTATACATGATTGTATCAATTCAGAAGACCTTAGTTACAGGGAGATCATTTGTACAACTTTCTTTATTCATTAAACAAGTATTTGCCATTCTACTTCTGATTCAGAAGAACCTGTCAGGAAAAGCCCCTGCCCTCCTGTAGCTTATGTTTGAGTTGGTGGGGCTGGGAGAGTGGATCACAAAATAGAAACATGAAAATGATCGTTGCAGATTGTGAAAAACATCAGGAAGGAAATAAATGTGGTGATGTGATCAAAATTGGAAGCGGAGGATTTATTTAAATGGTAAGGAGAACTCTCAGAAAATAAACTTTAAGCTATTGGGACATGAACGGTAAGGAAGACCCAGATATAGGGGCTCTGGGTGGCTCAGTCTATTAAGGGTCTGACTATTGGTTTTGGCTCAGGTCATGACGTCCTGGCTTGTGAATTTTCCCTCTCTCTGCCCCTCCCCCACTTGTGGTCTTTCTCTGTCTTTCTCAAAATAAGTGAATAAACTTAAAAAAAAACAAAAAACCCAGATGTAGAAAGAGTCTTTCCTACAGAACGTGAATATGCCTAATTTGGGAAAAATTAAGATATTTTAAGAATTGATAGCCAGTGTAGCTAAAACCAAATGGCAGAGATTGTGCACAAACTTTGGGCAATTTGGAGAGCTCCAGTGCCAGATTTTTAATTTTGATTATATTTGTATGTCATGCAGAAGGAGGAATAATATATGAAATATGGGAGGAATGGAGAGATGTTTAAAACTAGTTAATCTACTTTATATAATGAAGAAAATAAATCACTAAAATCCCACTGTCTATGCAGTTATTTCCAGAGATTTTTATGTTTAGAAATCTTGTAAAGTTGCAAACAAATTAGATTTCATTCAAAGTTTGTGAGGTTAGCCACAGATGATCATAGGACATCCATAGAGCACAGGAAATATGCCAATCAACTAACTCACTTACATGAATAGAAATACATTTGCTTCTCCACTGTACTTCAATGCATAAATTAAGCTTACCTTCTGGTAATTTGTAAAATGCTGACAGGGAAATTTTTGGATAACATGTAAACAACTGAAGCATAATATAATAATGATATTCTAATATTTCCATAAAAGAAAAAAAGCACAAAGATGCCACCATAATTCATTTAAGAATGATTCATCTTACACCAATCATGAAAACACTCAGAACAATATATTTCATACCATCACAAAGAATTTCTTTCACTTACAGAACTGCCTTTTGAATTCATATACCTACATTAAAGAACCTTTGTTATATTGTTTACACTTGTTCTTTCACTAAATAATTAGGATGATTTGTTATCACACTTGGTTATAGTGTAACTTTTATATCTTCAGATGGAGCTGCTTTTGATGTTTTTGTACTTATTAGAGGGTCTTTCTATATAATTATCAATTCCTGAAGTTTAATTCTGTGTGTTCATCCAGATGTTACGGGGGGAAAAACATTAAATATACTTTTAGCAACTTTTTATTTAAAATAAATACAATTATTGCTGCCATTTTCTCCAGATATGCCATGGTAATTTTAAGTTGAAAGCATGTGGGCTCATATTTGCTGAGTAAATTCATTATTTATAACAAGCATTTGGGAATAAAAGAATGCAAGTACTGTCTATACAGTACTATAGACAGCAATAAGAACATCCATATAAATTGATTGAATTTTCTTTATCATAGTCTAGAAAAGTAGAAGTAAACTATATTAAAAATAACATAGTTCAGAGGTAAGATAGTTGGGGGATTTTTAAATCTCTGGCTCGATAGGATTTTAAGGATCTTTCTTATCAGTCGAGGAAGAGAAATGAAATGTTTCTGTAACCTATATAGTTACTGATGTTGCTTTAAAGCACATATTCACTCACTTCCCATTCTTGTTTTAGGCCATCTATTTCTTTCTTTTGTCTTTTTCAAGTTTTTATTTAAATGCTAGTTAGCTAACATACAGTGCAATATAGTTGCAGGTGTATAATTTTGTGACTCATCACTTACATGTAACATCCAGTGCTCATAATAAGTGCCCTCCTTAATACCCATCACCCATTTAACCCATCCTTCCACCCACCTCTCCTCCAGTAACTCCCAGTTTGTTCTCTGCAGTTGAATGTGTTTTCTCCTTTGCCTCTCTCCTTACCCCCGACACGCTTATGGTAATCTCTTGTTTCTTAATTTCCACATATGAGTGAAATCCTATAGGATCTGTCTTTCCCATATTTATATCACATGGTAGGGACTAAATCAATAAAATAACTGAAGACAAAAAAATTATATAGAAATAACTTTTTAAAACCATACTAAATGAATTTTTTCTTCAAACACAAATATCAATAAAGATTTGCAAAATGCTTAACGTAATTTGGTTTCTAAATCTGAACGTAATGAATAGCACTGACCAAATAATTTATATCATTCAAAATCATCCCATTTTGAATTATAACTTTTTAAAGAAAAACATGAGTTTATTAGACATGCATTTTAAAGGCATTATGAAATGCAGTTCTCTGTTTTATGCTAAATATTCTTTATTTCTTATAAACAAAGGAAGGTCTAGATGATGCACTGAAAATTTCTAAATGAAAATATTTATAAAAACATATCAAACTTTTTCAGTTCTTTCTTATATTTGAAAAAATTGTTGTGGTTGATAATGAGTTTTTGGAAATTTCCTTGGATCATCAATAATTATCAATGTAGTACCTAGGCAAGCATATGTATTTGAATTATGTTTTTATTTCTATTTCTGATGAAATTTCCTTTATTTTTTATACCTTAACTTTAAATGTTTATGAATCCCAGTGCTAAGAATACAGTAATGCCATTTTTTTTCTCTAGCAAACGAGTATATTTTCCTTCTGATCAATTAAAATGCATCAGCATCACATTTTCTCTAAGAAAATGTAGAAGTAATGCATATGTTAGTTATCTTTTACCATTTACCAAATTACTTGAAAATTTAGAACTTAAAATAATGAGCAACTCAATAATAAGACAAATGACCCATTTTTTTTTTAATGGGCCAGGATTTGAATACTGACATGTACAAAGAAGAGATACCTATGGTTAATAACCAGAGGAAAACTCTCAACATGATTAGTCATCAGGGAAATACAAATCAAAGCCACAGTCAGATACTATTTCACACTCATTTGTAAGGCTAATTTCAGAAGGCAGGTAATAACAAGTTTTGGTGAGGATGTGGAAAAATTTAACCATCATACACTGCTGGTGGCAACGTAAAACAGTGCTGCCACTTTGGAATACAGCCTGGAAGTTCCTCAAAACTTCAACATGGAGTTATATGACCCAGGAATTTCATTCCTAGGCTTACACCTAAAAGAAAGGAAAATATATTTCCAGTAAAAAAGAACAAAAACTTACAAATAAGTGATCAAAGCAGCATTATTTACAATGGCCCAATGTAGAAACAATTCAAATATTTAACTGATGAAAGGATAAGCAAAAAATGATATACAGTGGGAATATATAATTTTGTAAAATGAAAATGAAGTGATACATGCTACAACATGGAAGAACCTCAGGAACATTATTTTAAGTGAAATGAGCCAGTGACAACAGACCACATTATTGTATCATTCTATTTATGTGAAATGCCCATAATAAGCATGGAGACAGAATGTCTCTCTGTTTAGAAACTAAATAACTCAGTGGTTGCCTAAGGTTGAGAGCTGAGAACCAGAAAGTGATGAGGTGAGGGGGTGATGAGTGACTGCTGTTGGGTAAACATTTATTTTGGGGATAATGAAAAGTGTTCTAATATTAGATCATGGTAATGGTTGCACATCTTGGTAAATCTATTTTAGTACCACTAAATTGGACACTTTACACTGGATAAGTTTATGATATGTAACTACATCTCAATAAAGCTATTATAATAAAAAATAATTATTTTCATATTTGTGTGTGTGTGTGTGTGTGTGTGTGCGCCCGCGAGCGCATGCGTATGGAATTTGGGAGCAGCTTAGCTGGTTGGTTCTGGCACAGTGCCTTTCATGATGTTATAACCAAAAGTCACCTGGAACTGCAGTCACTTGAAGGCTTGACTGGGCTGGAGAATTCACTTCCAATATGGCTGACTCATTTGGCTGTGAGCAGGAGGCCTTAGTTCCTTGCCTTGGGTTTCTCTTGACAGGGCAAGTTGAATGTCCTCATGTAATGGTAGATGGTTTTCCTCAGAGCAAGTGATCCTAAAAAGGGAAGCAGGAGCCACAATGTTTTTTTATGACCAGATGTCAGATGTTGTCACTTTCACAATATCCTAATTGCTACACAGCCCAGTCCTATTCACCGTTGGAGGATGCTATTCAAGGCTGTGACTTTTAGGAGGTGAGAATCATTAAGGAATATCTTCTGTAACCACCTTTTGTAACTTGAAATTAAAACACATATTTTACATTAAAATAATATTTGAAATAGGGACAGCTCCATAGAAATTGTGATATGTATTTCCTGCTATATTTCCAATGATTTAACTTTTTAAGCCATACTTCCCAACACAATTCACTTTATAGAGGGAATCCATTAGAAAATTATGATATTTGCTACACCTGTCATAAAGGGAGCTCATTATTATTCTCACATTACTAAAGAATTTCACAAACATCTTTTATGGCAACTGAGACATGCAAAGAATTATTAACTATTGGGGATTTTTTTAATTGGACAAGATAACAGTTTTTAGTTTCTAAATTTCAATGCTCTAAGAAAAGCAATTATTAGTGGGATTTTATTTACATATTTTCTCCTGTGGTTTGCAAGCTGAAAAGCTGCTGACATTTGTCTTTCTACTGTTTATTGTTTTAATGGTACTTGAATTAATTTAGGGTAGATGCACACACAGAATTAAAGGTAACCATGGTATAGGCAATCCACATTCTTAAATCTTCTTCTTGCTCTATTACCAGGTGAACAAAATAAAGATATATTACAGATATATATTGAATAGAAATTATAGAGTATCTTTCTTCTCTTATTTCATCTGATATTATAGAGTATCTTTCTGCTGTCTTTTCACCTACTACCTCCTGTACATATCCTTCAGGACTGACCACATTATCTCCATTTCTTCTCAAATTTTTGTTCCACCTCTATGCTTCCATAACATTTGTGTAGCACTCTATCATTTTGAAATTTTACTGAATGATCTGGCTTAACATCTAGACTAAAGCTTCTTGTGGGCTTTACTTCTGCATTTCTAAATCTAGAGTAACATCTTATAGATTATAGACACGAATGAAATGAGTTGTTTACTTCAAGTTGGAAAGGATATACAAAGGTATCTGTTCCAGCATCATCCACTAATATGGAAATGCCTTCTGCAGCTATCGTAACAGATGACATCCAGCTTCTGTTTTAATAAATTCATTGATGAGGTAGATGCTTGGCAACTTATTAAATAGCTCATGATATAGTTGTTGTATTTTATAATTTTTAAATTGATGTTGAAAGTGTTTCTCTTTGACTTGCAATTATTATTATTCCTATATTTGATAGTAATAAAATATATCTTTAAGATTTCTGAATAGTTTCATTTCAAATATTTGAGCAGCTCTATTATGACCCAAAATTATATTATTCAGACCTCAACTTTCACAAATTTCCTTCAGTTACTTCTTATGAAATAGTTTCCATACTTTTTCATGTGTTATTTTTTTTTCCTGTAGATTATCTCCAGTTCACCTATAAACTGGCACCTTGAAGTGAAAACAAAACCAGTCAGACAGAGTATAAAAGGCTATTGAGGTAAGTCTTTGAATGTGATTTAAAATCTATCAATTACAGTTGTAACTGTCTGGTCAACTATTCCCCACCTGAGTTTTTTTTCAAATGAAAAAAATAGCAAGTGACATATTTTAAATAATTCCATTCCCTCCTTTTCACTGATTCTCTTTTCAAAATAAGGTTAGTCCTACTTGATGATGGTAGCGGGGGCAGGCAAAATATGCCTCATGATAGGGTACACAAATTGGAAAGCAAATTATCGAAAGCCACCACATCATAAGAATGGGTTCCATCTAATTTCATTCCTAGGGTTTAATTCTATGCAGCAACAATATTATAAAGTTATTACCAACTAAAGAAGGTATCCATGAACCGTTTATTTACATTTAACCACATTTGCAGGTGAGGCAAGAATTCTGCAAGACCTAACAAATTTTTGAACAAGCAAACTCATTATAATCCCTATTATAGTTGACCCTTGAGCAACCTGGGAGTTAGTGGTACTGAACCTTTGATAGTCAAAAATCTATGTGTAACTTTTGACTCCCCAAGAACTTCTGGCCTGTTGTTGACCAGAAGCCTTACTGATAACATAAATAGTTGATTAACACATGTTTTTTGTGTTATATGTATTATATACTATATTCTTACAATAAAGTAAGCTAAGAAAAAAATGCTATTAACTAATAAGAGAGAGAAAATATATTTACTGTAATAGATTTATTTTAAAAATCCATGTATAATATGACTCACATAGTCCAAACCCATGTTGTTCACAGGTCAACTATATTTAAAAGCCATGTTCAGGGGCGCCTGGGTGGCTCAGGCGGTTAAGCGTCCTACTTCAGCTCAGGTCACGATCTCGTGGTCCATGAGTTCGAGCCCCTGGGTTCAAGCCCTGTGCTAACAGCTCAGAGCCTGGAGCCTGCTTCCGATTCTGTGTCTCCCTCTCTCTCTGACCCACCCCCGTTCATGCTCTGTCTCTCTCTGTCTCAAAAATAAATAAACTTAGGAGGGAGGGAAGATGCGGCGTAGGAGGACGCTGGGCTCACCGCGCGTCCTGCAGATCACTTAGATCCCACCTACACCTGCCTAAATAACCCAGAAAACCACCAGAGGATTAACAGAACGCAGTCTCCGGAGCCAAGCGCAGACGAGAGGCCCACGGAAGAGGGTAGGAAGGGCGGCGAGGCGGTGCGCGCTCCACGGACTGGCGGGAGGGATCTGGGGCGGAGGGGCGGCTCGCCGGCCAAGCAGAGTCCCCCAGTCTGGCAGGCAAAAGCGGAGGGGCCTGACGGACTGTGTTCCGACAGCAAGCGCGACTTAGCGTCTGGGAGGTCAGAAGTTAACAGCTCTGCTCAGAAAGCGGGAAGGCTGGAGGACAAAGGGAGGGAGAGCTGCTGAGCCCCCGGACGGCAGAGCTCAGCTTGGCGGGGAACAAAGGCGCTCGCCAGCGCCATCTCCCCCGCCCATCCCCCAGCCAAAATCCCAAAGAGAACCAGTTCCTGCCAGGGAACTTGCTCGCTCTGCGCAAACACCCAACTCTGTGCTTCTGCGGAGCCAAACCTCCGGCAGCGGATCTGACTCCCTCCCGCTGCCACAGGGCCCCTCCTGAAGTGGATCATCTAAGGAGAAGCGAGCTAAGCCTGCCCCTCCTGCCCCCCAAGCACCTTGCCTACCCACCCCAGCTAATACACCAGATCCCCAGCACCACAAGCCTGGCAGTGTGCAAGTAGCCCAGACGGGCCACGCCACCCCACAGTGAATCCCGCCCCTAGGAGAGGGGAAGAGAAGGCACACACCAGTCTGACTGTGGCCCCAGCGGTGGGCTGGGGGCAGACATCAGGTCTGACTGCAGCCCCGCCCACCAACTCCAGTTATACACCACAGCACAGGGGAACTGCCCTACAGGTCCTCACCACTCCAGGGACTATCCAAAATGACCAAACAGAAGAATTCCCCTCAGAAGAATCTCCAGGAAATAAAAACAGCTAATGAACTGATCAAAAAGGATTTAAATAATATAACAGAAAGTGAATTTAGAATAATAGTCATAAAATTAATCGCTGGGCTTGAAAACAGTATAGAGGACAGCAGAGAATCTCTTGCCACAGAGATCAAGGGACTAAGGAACAGTCACCAGGAGCTGAAAAGCGCTTTAAACAAAATGCAAAACAAAATGGAAATGACGACGGCTCGGCTTGAAGAGGCAGAGGAGGGAATAGGTGAACTAGAACATAAAGTTATGGAAAAAGAAGAAGCTGAGAGTAAGAGAGATAAAAAAATCCAGGAGTATGAGGGAAAAATTAGAGAACTAAGTGATACACTAAAAAGAAATAATATACGCATAATTGGTATCCCAGAGGAGGAAGAGAGAGGGAAAGGTGCTGAAGGGGTACTTGAAGAAATTATAGCTGAGAACTTCCCTGAACTGGGGAAGGAAAAAGGCATTGAAATCCAAGAGGCACAGAGAACTCCCTTCAGACGTAACTTGAATCGATCTTCTGCATGACATATCATAGTGAAACTGGCAAAATACAAGGATAAAGAGAAAATTCGGAAAGCAGCAAGGGATAAACGTGCCCTCACATATAAAGGGAGACCTATAAGACTCGTGACTGATCTCTCCTTTGAAACTTGGCAGGCCAGAAAGGATTGGCACGAGATCTTCAGTGTGCTAAACAGAAAAAATATGCAGCCGAGAATCCTTTATCCAGCAAGTCTGTCATTTAGAATAGAAGGAGAGATAAAGGTCTTCCCAAACAAACAAAAACTGAAGGAATTTGTCACCACTAAACCAGCCCTACAAGAGATCCTAAGGGGGACCCTGTGAGACAAAGTACCAGAGACATCACTACAAGCATAAAACATACAGACATCACAATGACTCTAAACCCGTATCTTTCTATAATAACACTGAATGCAAAGGGATTAAATGCGCCAACCAAAAGACATAGGGTATCAGAATGGATAAAAAAACAAGACCCATCTATTTTCTGTCTACAAGAGACTCATTTTAGATCTGAGGACACCTTTAGATTGAGAGTGAGGGGATGGAGAACTATTTATCATGCTCCTGGAAGCCAAAAGAAAGCTGGAGTAGCCATACTTATATCAGACAAACTAGACTTTAAATTAAAGGCTGTAACAAGAGATGAAGAAGGGCATTATATAATAATGACAGGGTCTATCCATCAGGAAGAGCTAACAATTATAAATGTCTATGCGCCGAATACCGGAGCCCCCAAATATATAAAACAATTACTCATAAACATAAGCAACCTTATTGATAAGAATGTGGTCATTGCAGGGGACTTTAACACCCCACTTACAGAAATGGATAGATCATCTAGACACACTGTCAATAAAGAAACAAGGGCCCTGAATGATACATTGGATCAGATGGACTTGACAGATATATTTAGAACTCTGCATCCCAAAGCAACAGAATATACTTTCTTCTCGAGTGCACATGGAACATTCTCCAAGATAGATCATATACTGGGTCACAAAACAGCCCTTCATAAGTTTACAAGAATTGAAATTATACCATGCATACTTTCAGACCACAATGCTATGAAGCTTGAAATCAACCACAGGAAAAAGTCTGGAAAACCTCCAAAAGCATGGAGGTTAAAGAACACCCTACTAACGAATGAGTGGGTCAACCAGACAATTAGAGAAGAAATTAAAAAATATATGGAAACAAACGAAAATGAAAATACAACAATCCAAACACTTTGGGATGCAGCGAAGGCAGTCCTGAGAGGAAAATACATTGCAATCCAGGCCTATCTCAAGAAACAAGAAAAATCCCAAATACAAAATCTAACAGCACACCTAAAGGAAATAGAAGCAGAACAGCAAAGGCAGCCTAAACCCAGCAGAAGAAGAGAAATAATAAAGATCAGAGCAGAAATAAACAATATAGAATCTAAAAAAACTGTAGAGCAGATCAACGAAACCAAGAGTTGGGTTTTTGAAAAAATAAACAAAATTGACAAACCTCTAGCCAGGCTTCTCAAAAAGAAAAGGGAGATGACCCAAATAGATAAAATCATGAATGAAAATGGAATTATTACAACCAATCTCTCAGAGATACAAACAATTATCAGGGAATACTATGAAAAATTATATGCCAACAAATCGGACAACCTGGAAGAAATGGACAAATTCCTAAACACCCACACGCTTCCAAAACTCAATCAGGAGGAAATAGAAAGCTTGAACAGACCCATAACCAGCGAAGAAATTGAATCGGTTATCAAAAATCTCCCAGCAAATAAGAGTCCAGGACCAGATGGCTTCCCAGGGGAGTTCTACCAGACATTTAAAGCAGAGATAATACCTATCCTTCTCAAGCTATTCCAAGAAATAGAAAGGGAAGGAAAACTTCCAGACTCATTCTATGAAGCCAGTATTACTTTGATTCCTAAACCAGACAGAGACCCAGTAAAAAAAGAGAACTACAGGCCAATATCCCTGATGACTATGGATGCAAAAATTCTCAATAAGATACTAGCAAAAAGAATTCAACAGCATATAAAAAGAATTATTCACCATGATCAAGTGGGATTCATTCCTGGGATGCAGGGCTGGTTCAACATTCGCAAATCAATCAACTTGATACATCACATTAACAAAAAAAAAAGAAGAACCATATGATCCTGTCAATCGATGCAGAAAAGGCCTTTGACAAAATCCAGCACCCTTTCTTAATAAAAACCCTCGAGAAAGTCAGGATAGAAGGAACATACTTAAAGATCATAAAAGCCATTTATGAAAAGCCCACAGCTAACATGATCCTCAGCGAGGAAAAACTGAGAGCTTTTTCCCTGAGATCAGGAACACGACAGGGATGCCCACTTTCACCGCTGTTGTTTAACATAGTGTTGGAAGTTCTAGCTTCAGCAATCAGACAACAAAAGGAAATCAAAGGCATCAAAATTGGCAAAGATGAAGTCAAGCTTTCGCTTGTTGCAGATGACATGATATTATACATGGAAAATCCGATAAACTCCACCAAAAGTCTGCTAGAACTGATACATGAATTCAGCAAAGTTGCAGGATACAAAATCAATGTACAGAAATCAGTTGCATTCTTATACACTAACAATGAAGCAACAGAAAGACAAATAAAGAAACTGATCCCATTCACAATTGCACCAAGAAGCATAAAATACCTAGGAATAAATCTAACCAAAGATGTAAAAGATCTGTATGCTGAAAACTATAGAAAGCTTATTAGGGAAATTGAAGAAGATATAAAGAAATGAAAAAACATTCTATTCTCATGGGTTGGAAGAATAAATATTGCCAAAATGTCAATACTACCCAAAGCTATCTACGCATTCAATGCAATCCCAATCAAAATTGCACCAGCATTCTTCTCGAAACTAGAACAAGCAATCCTAAAATTCATATGGAACCACAAAAGGCCCCGAATAGCCAAAGTAATTTTGAAGAAGACCAAAGCAGGAGGCATCACAATCCCAGACCTTAGCCTCTACTACAAAGCTGTCATCATCAAGACAGCATGATATTGGCATAAAAACAGACACATAGACCAATGGAAACCCCAGAACTAGACCCACAAACGTATGGCCAACTCATCTTTGACAAAGCAGGAAAGAACATCCAATGGAAAAAAGACAGTCTCTTTAACAAATGGTGCTGGGAGAACTGGACAGCAACATGCAGAAGGTTGAAACTAGACCACTTTCTCACACCATTCACAAAAAGAAACTCAAAATGGATAAAGGACCTGAATGTGAGACAGGAAACCATCAAAACCTTAGAGGAGAAAGCAGGAAAAGACCTCTCTGACCTCAGCCGTAGCAATCTCTTACTCGACACATCCCCAAAGGCAAGGGAATTAAAAGCAAAAGTGAATTACTGGGACCTTATGAAGATCAAAAGCTTCTGCACAGCAAAGGAAACAACCAACAAAACTAAAAGGCAACCAACGGAATGGGAAAAGATATTTGCAAATGACATATAGGACAAAGGGCTAGTATCCAAAATCTATAAAGAGCTCACCAAACTCCACACCCGAAAAACAAATAACCCAGTGAAGAAATGGGCAGAAAACATGAATAGACACTTCTCTAAAGAAGACATCCGGATGGCCAACAGGCACATGAAAAGATGTTCAATGTCGCTCCTCATCAGGGAAATACAAATCAAAACCACACTCAGATATCACCTCACGCCAGTCAGAGTGGCCAAAATGAACAAATCAGGAGACTATAGATGCTGGAGAGGATGTGGAGAAACGGGAACCCTCTTGTACTGTTGGTGGGAATGCAAATTGGTGCAGCCGCTCTGGAAAGCAGTGTGGAGGTTCCTCAGAAAATTAAAAATAGACCTACCCTATGACCCAGCAATAGCACTGCTAGGAATTTATCCAAGGGATACAGGAGTACTGACACATAGGGGCACTTGTACCCCAATGTTTATAGCAGCACTCTCAACAATAGCCAAATTATGGAAAGAGCCTAAATGTCCATCAACTGATGAATGGATAAAGAAATTGTGGTTTATATACACAATGGAATACTATGTGGCAATGAGAAAAAATGAAATATGGCCTTTTGTAGCAACGTGGATGGAACTGGAGAGTGTGATGCTAAGTGAAATAAGCCATACAGAGAAAGACAGATACCATATGGTTTCACTCTTATGTGGATCCTGAGAAACGTAACGGAAACCCATGGGGGAGGGGAAGGAAAAAAAAAAAAAAAGAGGTTAGAGTGGGAGAGAGCCAAAGAATAAGAGACTCTTAAAAACTGAGAACAAACTGAGGGTTGATGGGGGATGGGAGGGAGGGGAGGGTGGGTGATGGGTATTGAGGAGGGCACCTTTTGGGATGAGCACTGGGTGTTGTATGGAAACAAATTTGACAGTAAATTTCATATATTAAATAAATAAATAAATAAATAAATAAATAAATAAATAAAACAAAAATAAATAAACTTAAAAAAAATAAAAATAAAATAAAATAAAATAAAAGCCATGTTCATTCTATTGTAACCAATCCTTTGTTCCTTGTGCAAACCCTCCCAAACCACCCCCCTGGTCTTCTCCTAAGATGGAATGAGCTAGATCTCATTTTTTTTTCAGTGTTTACTTACTATTTCATTCACTTGCATATAGCCTATCAATTTGTAATACCATTAACACACAGAAGGGAAAGCCATAACTAAAATATAAGTGGTGGCATCTGTGCAATCCAATATCATAAAGAGCCTCTTCTTTATTTAATAAAACCCCAAATGTATTCATGGTTTAACTTATCCTTGTGGTTGCAGGAATACAGATATTCTGTTTTTTTTTCTCCCAATATCTCCTTTGAACTCATTAACAACATACTTTATTGTTACCAATTAAACCTAAAACTTTTCCCCTCTTCAGCATGGTAGATTGCCCACATGACAAATACTGAAGCAATCATAAGTAATATATAAAAATAAATCACATTTCATTGGCCTAATAGTAATAATAGCATTTTTTACTGTTTAATATGGGCCAAGTACTTTGCTCCAGGTGCCATACTTTTTGCACTATAGTTGATACATAATGTTACATTAATTCCAATTATACAAAGTAGTGATTTGACAAGTCTATACATTACGCTATGCTCACTGCAGGTGTAAGGTGTAAGTACCATCTGTCATTATATGCCATAATACATTGATATATTTCTTGTACTGTAACTCTTATTCCCATGACTTATTTATTTCATAAGTGGAAGCCCAAATCTCCCATTTCTATTCACTCATTTTGCTCATCCCCTACCTATCTCCCTTTTGGCAACCATCATTTTTCTCTCTGTATTTATGGTTTTGTTTCTGCTTTGTATTTGTTTATTCATTTGCTGTGTTTTTTAGATTCTACATGTAAGTGAAATCATATGGTATTTGTCTTCCTCTGACTTATTTCACTTAACATGATACCCTTTGGGTCCATCCATGTTGTTGCAAATCTCATTGTTTTTTATGGCTAAGTAATATTCCGTTGTATATGCTATATCTTCTTTCTTCATCTATTGATGGAAACTTGGGTTGCTTCCATATTTTGGCTATTGTAAATAATGCTGCAATAAACAAAGGGGTGCATATATCTTTTCAAACTAGTGCTTTTGTTTTCTTTGGGTAAATCCCCAGTTGTGGAATTACCAGATGATAAGGAATTTCTATTTTTAATTTTTAAGAACCTCCACACTGTTTTCCATTGTGGATGCACCAATTTACATTCCTACTGATAATGCATGAGAGTTATTTTATTTCCACATTCTTACTAACACTTGTGTATTTTTGTCTTTTTTATTCTACCCATTCTGACAAGTTTAAGGTAGTATCTTAATTGTGGTTTTGATTTGCATTTCCTTGATGATTAGTGATGTCGAATGTCTTTTCATGTGTGTTAGCTATCTGTAAATCTTCTTTGGAAAAACGTCTGTTCAGGTCTTCTGCCCATTTTTTAACCAGATTGTTTCTTGTTTTGCTGTTGAGTTGCATAAGTTCTTTGTATACTTGGGATATTAACTCCTTATCAGATACTTCATTTGCAAATATTTTCTCCCAATCAGTAGGCTGCCTTTTTGCTTTTTTGATGGTTTCCTTTGCTGTACAAAAGCTTTTATTTTGATGTAATCCCAATAGTTTATATTTGCTTTTGTTTCCCCTGCCTTAGGAGACATCTAGAAAAAGATGTCACAGAGATTATCCCCTGTGTTCTCTTCTAGGATTGTTATGGTTTCAGGTCTCACATTTAAGTCTTTAATCCATTTGGATTTTATTTTTGTGTATGCTGTTAGAAAGTGGTCCAGTTTTATTCTTTTGCATGTAGTGGTCTAGTTTTCCCAGCACCATTTATCGAAGAGATTCTTTTCCCCACTGTATATTCTTGCCTCCTTTGTCATAGGTTAATTGAGCATAGAAGTGTAGATTTATTTCTGGACTCTTGGTTCTGTAACATTGATTTCTGTGTCTATATTTGTGCTAGTCCATATACATTTGATTACTAAAGTTTTGTACTATATCTTGAAATCCAAGTGTGACATGTCTTAACTCATTATATTCTCATAAGAATCATCATGAGAAACATCAGTGATACCCTGTATATAGATGACAAAACTGGGGCTGGCAGAGTTGAAGGAAAGTTATAAACCCAAGCAGTCTAACTTACAGTTACTGTTTTTATCTGATATAATATCAGAATCATTTAAAACCCTGGTCCTGTCACCTAGTTTTCTAATTTTGTTTCCAGTGCAAATATGATGAACATAAAAATATGATAAATATGATTTCTATATACTCTTTTCTATTTATTTATAAAAGATTCAAAAAGTGGCTTCACACTGAACTTTATTGATACGTAGCTTATTTTCAGTAGTGTAACAGTAAACCCTTTCCACAACACACAACATTGATTATTCATGATCTGTATTTTGTTAGTAAGAAGAAAATGTATTGCCATATATAACAAGAACAACAGTGCTCTGCCCTTGATGAATCATGATTCCTGCCTCTGCTTCTAATATTTCTTGTGGTTCTATTATTCTTTGCTAGTATTTTTAATTTCAAACTGGAAAATAGATGGCTGTAGCCATTCTAAAAGTCACATGACAGTGTTCAGAAAGATGTCTCTGTGTCTTTCCTAGTAGGACAAAAAACCTTCCCTGAAGTTTCTGGGTTACATCTTTGTCAAGGGAATGGATATACAAACATTTGCTTAAACTAAATCATCTGAGAATTAGATGTTGAGGCATCAAGCAAAGTGAATATAATAATCATTAAAGAACACATTATATTTTGTCAAATCTAAGTCACTGTCAATTTTAAGACACTTAATTTTGGGTACCAGTGAGAAAGTAGAGATATTGTCAATTAAACTATGCCACATCATTGATTGTAAGATATGTTCATCTTCATAGATGCTGAAATGTGGGAGGAAGTACAATTCAGGATTGATGAAATACAGCATTACTTTACCTCCTTTCTGTTTTTGTTTTTCGCAAGTGAGAAAACTAAAGTGCAGAAATGCTAGCTTGGACAATGTCATAAAATTAGAATTTGAACCCAGATGTGTAAATTTAATTTTTTTTAAGTTTTATTTATTTATTTTGAGAGAGACAGAGACAGCATGAATGGGGAATGGGCAGAGAGAGAGGGAGAGAGAGAATCCCAAACAGGCTCTACACTGCCTGTGGAGAGCCAACGCGGAGCTCAAAACTGCGAGCTCATGAGCTGAGCCATAACTAAGAGTCAGACCGCTAACCAACTAAGCCACGCAGGCGCCTCCAGATGTGTAACTTTATATTATATTCAAAGTTATTGCTCAGAGTGCTTCCCTTTCCTTGTTTGCCCCCCCTTTTTTTTAATTTGCTCCTGAGCCATAATATGACTTTGGTCTTAATTAGATGGTCCTATCAGCCATCTGATTTGAAAGCAACCAGAAGGAGCTTCCAGTAAAGAAATATGTACTGTCTGATACCCATCATGAAAATCTAGATGAAAATATAATCAAACCTGCCCCCTAGAAAGAAAGCCCCAAGTGGAAGGTATTACAATAGAAGGGAGTAAATCTAAGTGCCTTACCAAAAATGGGAAACTTCTGCTATTAGTTCCAGGGTGGAGGTCTTTAAATACTCATGAAGGATACAAGAAATAGAACTTAAAACAAATATATGGTACCTCTATATGGATGTTGGAGGAATGGCATTTTAACATAGTAGTGTAGAAGATGGGTTCTGGAATCAGCCTGTCTGATCAAGGGGATAATAGTTACTAAACTTTTAAGTATCTTAGTTAAATAAAGATAATAGTTGAATCTAAGTTGTATAATTTTTATAAGATCAAATAAGACTATATGTAAAGAGCATTGTACAGTATCTCACATATAGTAAGTCCTTGGTAATGAGAGATGACGGCAAAGCTGATCATATAAACACGATGCTGGTGGATCTTCATTTGATAGTTTAGGACACGGTGTTCCTTCTTTGTTGTCCTCTGATAGGTTTCTCATCCAGTGTCCTGGAAAAGAAAAGTTAGGTTTTGAAGTAAAATTAGTCATTATAAATATCCAGAACCCTAAGATGCTAAGAGTCTGAAAATCTCAAAATCCAGAAAATAAACAATGGACAAACATGATTTAAAATTCTATATGTACCTCTTATGATCTATGGGGCTTAACGGATTACTTAAATATACATGTTTTTTTCACTTTTATAGTAAGTTAAAATGTATAGTTTTGGAGTTAATATGAAGTCTAATTTAGTTAACCTATGTAAACCATCTAGCACAATATTTCGACATACAGTAGGCACTTAGAAATGGTCACTCATGGGGCACCTGGATGGCTCAGTCGGTTAAGCTCCTGACTTTGGCTCAGGTCATGGTCTCACAGTTTGTGAGTTTGAGCCCTGCATCAGGCTCTGTGCTGACAGCTTGGAGCCTGGAGCCTGCTTTGGATTCTGTGTCTCCCCCTCTCTCTTTCTGCCCCTCACCCACTCATGCTCTGTGTCTCTTTCTTTTAAAAATAAATAAACATTTTTTTTAAAAAAGGAAAAGGTCACTCATTTTGTCTTTAGAATAGCCACAGGAACCCTCAGACACTTCTTATCTAATTGAACCTCAAGCACCCAAGATCAAAAGTATTAAAAAGATAATTCTATTTTAAAATGCCTGTGTTTAGAGTAACAACAGTATTATGTTGTACTTCTTTCACAAAATTATATGTCAATAATATTGTAGATTAAATTTAATTTGGGGGATGTTCCTGGCAATCTAGACACTGTTTATTACATACTTTAGTAGATAAAATTTTATCCTAATCCCTAATAATCTATTTTCAGGTAAAATTTTGGAGACTTAACTATTTGCAACTTGCAATATATACTCCGATGAAATATGTAATTTCAAATAAAATACAGGTTATTTTACTTTAATCATACTACTACAATTTTTGATTGCATATTCTGAGAACTCATCACCAGTATCACAATTCTCTGTAGAATTAAATGACCCCCTTAAGAATCCCCTTTGATCCCAACAAAAGCACATTATAATAAAGATGTTTCCACTGAAGGAAATGAATCAGCTGAGGTAAAATGAATTTCCCATTTTGTGGATTTAAGTGAGTTAAAATTTGTCTTTTATCACAGAGTGAGAAGTAAAATAGATTCATGTGGAAGTGTCAGGCATCAAACTAACCTCCTTCCTTAAATATCTGTATTTGGAACCACTCAATAATTGGGTATTTCTAACCTCAGACAGTTTCACTTTTCCTCTCAGAAGTTTCTTACTTACATCTTTATATAATGGGATTTATTCTCCATTTTCAAGTGGTGAACAAAACACAGACATTTAGGATCGGAATCTCTTAATTCTTACCCTGGTTCCTGGAAAACACACACACACACACACACACACACACACACACACACACACACAGTGTTCATATTAAGAGAGTCATGGACCATCTTTATAACTCACTACCAAATTAAAGCTTATAAGCTCTTCAAAAGCAATTGTGAAATTGTGATCACTGTTTTGTTGTTGATAGCATTAATACTGGAAGGCTGGTATTGATAGATATGACATTGCAGTGAATGTTCCAGCAAGAAGAGTTTATTAATAGTGTATCCAAGCATAATGAAAATTTGTAAACTATGCTTCCCTGTTTGTTTCCTCTGGACTACTATAAAGCCTAAGTCAAATGTTGTTCCTAAATAAGTAAAGTTTTTATATCATTTTTTTTTCCTTTCTTCAAAGATCTATTCAGGTAAATCATAAACATTACATTTGATGCTCTTTTAAATACACTTTTTATAAAATGCTAATGTATAATTATTTGACATAATCAAGGAAGCCCTCTGATTAAACCTACCACCTGGATATGGAATAAAAGTTATTGGGGCGCCTGGGTGGCTCAGTCGGTTGGGCGGCCGACTTCGGCTCAGGTCATGATCTCGTGGTCCGTGAGTTCGAGCCCCGCGTCGGGCTCTGTGCTGACAGCTCAGGGCCTGGAGCCTGTTTCGGATTCTGTGTCTCCCTCTCTCTGACCCTCCCCCGTTCATCCTCTGTCTCTCTCTGTCTCAAAAATAAACGTTAAAAAAAAATAAAAAAAGTTATTGTGTCTAAACGTTTGTATTAATGTTTTTGTGCATACATTTCTCCTGATTTAGAGTGTCCTTTTTCTACCTCCTTTGGATCATTTTGAATCTTTGCTGTTTCATTCTTCTTCCTATGATGGTTTTTTGTTTTAAACTTCCTTCTCTCTTCATTATTTATTTTCCTTCACCCATTGCTTACTGCACACCCACTATGTGATTTGCCCAGGATTCTTGGTTTTACAGAAAATGTATCTAAGGACTTGAAATCAAATCATGTATCTTTATCCAAGGACTTTCTGTGGCATAGGTTCTACGGCCACACTGAAAATCTCTATATGATGTGATGCCAATCTTATTTTCATCTTTTGTGCTCTCTGTTCAAATAGCCCTCCACCCATTCCCCTCTAAATATGCATATGGTTCCAACTTAGTCAAACTTCTGTTGCTATCTCCCACTCTCCTCTCTCATTTTTCACACTGGTAATTAGTACCATGGCACATATTTCAAAGAAGTCTAACATCTGTTCATCCTCAAATTCATAGTCTTCTCACTGACAGTAATGGGCTCTCTCTGCTTCTTGCATCAGCTGCGTCAATATCCCCTAGTGTCTCAGTATCCCTTCGTGTGGCATAATCACAACTCAACATTTAAACACAGATAGTGTGGCCATCAGGAATAGTCCATTCATCTCCTGAAAGACTTTTTCCTTCCTTGGTTTCAAGTTTTGATCCTTCAAAAAGTTAAAATTGATCCAGGAAATCATGTATTAGATTTAATAATAAATACTCCTTGTAAGAAAACTTGAGCTGTCCTCTACTGGATCTAATATTTTCATAGGAACTACAGAAGATATTCTGTATCAAAACTCCATAAACTTCAGCTGGTGTAACACCTATGTGTCCGTTACTAGTACTGGCTCACTGCATTACTCTTTTATTTTTTTTAATTTTTTATAATGTTTTTTATTTATTTTTGAAGGAGAGAGAGAGACAGAGCATGAGTGGGGGAGAGGCAGAGAAAGAGGGAGACAGAATACAAAGCAGGCTCCAGGCTCTGAGCTGCCAGCACAGCCCCACGCGGGGCTTGAACTCACGAACTGTGAGATTATGACCTGAGCTGAAGTCGGACTCTCAACCAACTGAGCCACCCAGGCAGCCCAAATTTTTAATGTATATTTAGTTTTGAGAGAGACAGAGTGTGAGTGGGGGAGTGGCAGAGAGAGAGAGGGAGACACAGAATTGGAAGCAAGCTCCAGGCTCCAAGATGTCAGCACAGAGCCCAATGTGGGGCTCGAAACCACAAACCAGTGAGATCATGACCTGAGCTGAAGTTGGGCACTTAACCGACTGAGCAATCCAGGCGCCCCATCACTGCATTACTCTTAATTACTAAAGGACAACATATAAAAGCTAAAACTAGCATTTCTAACTTGATTTTGTTGAACAGTCTACCACCCACATTTTGCCAACATTACCAAAGTTGATCCTGCAATTTTATAACAGTGGGTTGTGAACATTCCCAGTGTTCCCATTTTCATGAAGGACATTTTGTCATTACACATCTTCAATACTGTTTTAGGCTGAGCATGACTTTCTACCATTATAGCTTTTTAAACTATGATTCTGTTAGTAATGCTTTGCCCCTCTGTTTATTTTGTTAGTTGATGGTCTCTTACCCTAGGATGCACAGTGAGGCATATTTGCATTACTTGTAGTAATAAATAACAATATAACAGCAACAAAAAAAATAATCATAAACTTGCATTTTCTTGAGGACTGACATGTACTAGGTACACTGTTGAATACTTGATATGGAGTCTGAAAGTAATTTTACAAAAACCAACTGAAATATACTTTTTTTTTTTTTTAGTAAGTTCCATGCCTAGCATGGGGCTTGAACTCATGACCCTGAGATCAAGAATCACATGCTCTACTGACTCAGTCAGGTAGGCACTTCATTAAATATGTAGGGATACGCAAGGCCTAAAGATGAAATTATTATTAGTCTGAGCACACTCACTAATCCTAAAAGTTTAGGGAGTCTGATTCCAGAGTCCATGCTCTTAATCATTTTATTATAATACAATTTTGAGACATATGGCATTGCTGTTCAAAGATTCACTACAGTATTACTAATCTCTGTCAATAACACAGAGATAACCACTCATCCCAGCCAATCTACTTGTACAGTGACAGCTCATTGCACAACACGACTCTTCTACTGTAAAAGGCATACTACCTAATACATGCTGTACTGTCCAAAGTTTCTGATTGTTGAGTATTGAATGAATTGGAAAGCAGGAATGGATGGAACATGGAGTTGTTTGTCCGATGTCAATGATAGAGCATAGCATTTAAAAATGTCACCTGCATCTGTGGCTTTCCTAAGAACTTCTCTCCCCTAAACTTCAATATTAGAAATATAACAGTGCATAAACCCAGTCCTGTTCTCTTTACCATCTGTATCCCTCCTCAGCCCTTTGGTCTTCAGAGCAACATGGACAACATGGGTAATTTCCCTGAGTTCAAGGATCAAGTTTAATTTTGTCGCTGTTGTTGATGTTTGGAACTTACCACAGAGCAATGAATCTAAATATATATGTTGATTTATTGATTAACCAAAAGATGGGTTAACAGAAGCCGTACTACTACTAATGATACTAAGACTAACAATAAAACCATGGAGTGAGTAATTGCATATGTAGAAAAAAATAAATGCTAGTGAAACACACAGCCAGCCATCTCCAGATGAGCCTTATTTTCATCAGAAAGAATAATTCTTCCTAATAATTTTACCTTTCAGATATTTTCAACCACACACTGGAAGAGAGGTGTCTGTCTGCCCCAGCTCAGTTGTGACTGTATATTAGAGTCATCTGGGGAAGCACTGACTAACACATGCCAATACCTTCTCCCATTTGTGGGACGATTAAAGCAGATTCCCTGGGGCTGGAACTCCAGCAATGGGAAGTTTTACAAGGTCCCCAAGGGATTCTAAAGTGCAGCGTGGCTTGAGAAACTGTGCTAACTATGTATGTGTGAACAGATAGCTTGAGTCATAGAGGGTAAGTTTTTGTTTGATAATTGCATAGACTTGAAAGTAGGGAGCTTTTCCCCCTTTCTTTTAACCAGAGCTATTGATATGCTTAACATCATGAGTATGAAAGAATGGTAACAGATATTTTTAACATTATTCTCAAAGCTACCATGCTTCATTTGACATTTTGTTCTTATATGACCTCTGCCCACAGAAGCTAAATTAGAAAACAGTCATATGATAGAGGTTTAAAAAACTGTTTAGGAAACTGGAAAGCATTTTTGAAACCCTGCAGAACCTTTCATTACCACTTTACCAAGAGCCCTAGGTTTGGTGATGGGACAGAGAGTGGGTTAATCAGTCTATAGGATCATTTATTTTTTGTCCTTTCTCTGGAGGGTACCAGCAAGGGCACCTGCGTAGGAGACTTATTTTTGTAATGTGAACAACTGTTCTTTAGGGATGAAATTCTCTTCTGCTGACAAAAGATGTGAGAAAGCTCAGGGTGCCCCCTTGAACTGTCTGACACTTTGCACAAAAGGTAAATCTGCTAAAAATGTTTTTTTAAATACTTGAAATTCTCTCCCAACATTTTCCAAAGTGCCGAAGAATGAGAAATCAACTTCTAGGAAAAGGCAGAAAGAACAGAAACGCTAATAAGGCTCACAAGAAAGCATTTTCTGGAAGAAAAAAAAAGTAGTTTTCTAAAATTGAAGAACATTATTCCTTCAAAGAAAATATCTCAAAGTGTCCTTTAAAAATATCAGACCCTGGTAAAGTCAAATTGTGTCATTTTTATTGAAGTAACCATAGATCTGTCAATTTTGTGATTGGTTTGGATGGGTCATCCAATTTGACATCTGTGGGGATTTCACTACCAGGCATTCTTATCAATTTTTTAATAAATTCCACAGATTGAGAATGGTAAATAATAAATGATATAGAGCTCACAAAGTCAATATTTAATTTAACATAGACTCAGGGAAGCTAACCCCATACATACGCATAATTCTATGGTTTGAGTTTAAAGAAATCAGGGTTTTTATCAGAAAAACTGAAAAGAATAAAAATGAGATCAAGGTATTAAAAGTCATGTGACTATAACAAATCACAGACTTCATAAGACTAAAACATACATCCAGTTAATCAGCTTATTCATCTCAGTAGGGAGACACCTGAATGCCAGAAACAAGTCCCCTAATTTCTTGTTACAATTGAAACAAAGCAAAGAATAATATTAATGTTTAGCCAACATAGCTTTCCAAAGTGGGTATTCAATCAGTAAAGGATATTAAATAATTAAGGAAAAACTCATTCACAAAGAGAAAATAATAATAATTATTGAATTTAGGTACAGAGAGTTTGGCAGAAAGCATTCTGATAAGATCATGGTTACTGCATTTGAAAAATGCTAAATAGGGGCGCCTGGGTGGCTCAGTCGGTTAAGCATCCAACTTCGGCTCAGGTCATGATCTCGCGGTCCGTGAGTTCAAGCCCCGCGTCGGGCTCTGTGCTGACAGCTCAGAGCCTGGAGTCTGTTTCAGATTCTGTGTCTCCCTCTTTCTCTGACCCTCCCCTGTTCATGCTCTCTCTCTTTCTGTCTCATAAATAAATAAACGTTAAAAAAAAAAGAAAAATGCTAAATAACTTCAATGCTAAACGCTGAAATTTGGCTTTACTTATGTTTAAAAGTTTAAGATATTCACAGTTTAGTGCCCTATTGAATCTATAAAATAGGGCTTTTTCATGCAAAAATGTGGTTTTTTACTACCTGATTTTACTGGAGAAACAGAATGGGCATAAATTAAAATTATGTATTTGAATATTATGATTAATAACCTCAACCAACCAGCAAACTATGCCCAAAACTTTAAAGACATCTGAGCAAGCAACCACCAAATTTTTGCAGAACCACAGAGAAATTTTAAGTACCACAATAGTAATAAAGAAGGCCTTTATCCTGTAAAAGGTGCTTAGTGCATCATATAACTACAGTTCGCTGCCTATAGCTGATCCAGGGTTTATGGCAAGAAATGTCCAGGGTTTATGGCAAGAAATGAAAGAGGAATTATCAACCAAACTTTGGATGAGTGAAATAGAGTGAGAGAGAAAGTGTAACTGGATTTATATATAACTAGATGAATGTAGCTAACCAGCAATTAGGAAATAAAACCTGTTAGTGACAGATACACATATACCATCCAATAAGTATCATTTGCATTTATTGACTCAATAGCAAGCTACACTTCGGGATCAAAAGCACCATGCCAATGCAAAAAGTAAGTCATACCAATGCACACTGGGTTTTAGTCACCATGCAGAAAGAAAGGAGTTTGTTACCAGTTAAACTAGATAGATCAACTTGGTCCTCAGTTTTAAATCGTGCATTGGTTTTCCATTGCGCTTAAAATCCAAAACTAAGTCCTGGCTATCGGGAAAGTGTTGCCTGCTTCTCTGGCGTTATATATTCCTTTTCACTTCCTTCTCTGAGCCCCTTGCCCCTTGTCTCGGGAACAGTCTGTAATTCTCACTGCTAAGTTCTTAGAGTCCCTGTTTCTTATGCCGATACTACCTTCTCATCTCAAACACCAGGTCCCAGAAGAGATTCTCCAAGAGATTCCCAATGAGAGATTCTCCTCCCTCACTATCACTCAACACTTATTTCTTCATATCCATACCTCCATCCAAATATCTTATTTATTTGTTGACACACTTATTTCTATTATTTTTCTCTAGGACATGAGCTGCATAATTCACAGATTTGACCTGTTCTACCTTGTGCATCATGTATAACATGGCTTGGACTAGCTTAGGTGCCTAATTGATCCTTTACTGACTCAATGTATTTTTTAACTTCATATACTTATTTTACACTTATATAGCATTACTATGCCACAGTCTTTTTTCTAAGGCCTTTATAAATACTAACCAACATAACAACTTATGAGGTAGGTATTGGTATTATTTTCACTTCCCAGATGAAAAAAAATGAGGTATAGGGAGATTAAATTACTTTCCAAAGGTCAAGAAGTAAGAGGCAGAAAGGGGTTAGGACCTACAGTCATGTTCCAGGGTCTGTGCTATTAACACAACCGTTTACTGACTTTATTGTATGTTATTAAGACAAAGTTAGGAACAGAGAAAATCTGTAATGTGTGAGATAGAACCACAAATCAGTCCATACATATGAAGAGTGGCTGATTTTCAGGAAGTTCCACAATGTTGTAAGGGCCTTAATTTTGTGACTTCACTTCAAACAGTATTCCCTTTCCTTCATCTTCAACTTCTAGACTAATTTCTGCATCTCTTAAATGCCCTGCTTCCTTGACCAAGTTTCTGAGTTGCTGTTTTATTCAGGGAAGGGAAAAAACAATCTTGTTAGCATTTCTTAAATTATGTTTGTTGAACACTAGTGTCCCATGATATTTTGATAGGTGTTCCTTTTAAAAACTGCTTCTCTGGTGAGAAAATGTATGAATAAAGTGAAATAAATGGTTAAAAACAAGGAGGATATTTTGTAATATGTATAAGAAAAAAATGTAATATGTGTAAATTGGCCCCAAATTATGAAGCCATATGATGTTTATAAAATGTCATTTTCACATATTTCTGGGCCTTTTATATTAATTAAAATGCTTTAGGCTAAATTGATTTTGAGTACTAAATGAGGCAACAAGTAAATAATTCTCTAAATTCTTGAAAAATTGAGGATTGCCTTTAAATATTATTTTAAAAGAATTTTCAGTCACATGTTATTATGGCACTTTTTCTAACTTTACCCAAATAGCCAGTGATAATTTGCAGAGTTTTCCTAAACCAAGTTTCTGCCTCTCCATTAATAAAATATGAATGCCTCTAATGGCATTTTCTTTGTGGTCCTATTTTGCCAGAGCGCTGAAAGAAATTCAGTTAAACCTAAGATCTAAACTCTATCACCCCTACAGGCTGCAGAACCGACATGTCATATAAGAAAGATTTATGTGGTCTATCACCAAAATTTAGCTTTTCAACACAGTTATTAATCAGCCTGTTGTGATCCTAATATTTCTGAATGAAACAATTTTCTGTAAGCCAAGAAACTTTCACAAAATTAGGAGTGGGGAAGAGGGGCAGAGAGAGTGGAAAAGATATTAAACATGGCCAGAAAATGAATTATTCCTGGAAGAACTGGGCAAATCTAAACGCTTGAAGTTTTTAAAACAATCAGTGTCTAAGGGTGTGTGTGTGTGTGTGTGTGTGTGTGTGTGTGTGATGATGTTGTTCTCATTTTCCTCCTCCTCTCCCCATATCTCCTTCTTCATCTCCACTACTTCTGTTGCCAAACAACTTGTCTCATCTGTCTGATTTTCTGCACAGATAGGTGTGTTGATATTTGTTTTAATACTGTCTTCCACTTATTATTTAAATTCTCTCTTCCTGAGGGGGCATGAGACGTAATTATTTGCATTCAGAATGTGAACCAAAATAGAAACTGGAATGGCCTGTTTACAAAATTTCAACTTTGGGTGAGGAGAATGGACTGTGAACAAATGTCAAGTGTGGCATCACTGTGGTTGTGTTTTAAGGAGAGAAATAGTTTTAAGCAAACATTTAGAACACTTTTTCCCAATTAAAATTCCTCCATTGTTTTTATAGCTCTATGCCTCAGGGTAGAAGCTAAATTATTTTTATTTTTGTTTCCTTTTTGTGTCCTCCCGTAGTGAGCCTAACTGTAATTTTCTTTGACAGTCTTTATGTTTTCTTCTTATTCCCATTAGTGTTGTGTTTGTTATTTTTTCCCCTTCATATCATTGTCTCCTTTCTCTTTTAAACTTCATGGCATCTGTATCTGTTGAGATGATTGGGCCCCAATCATAATCTGTGTCGCAATCATTATTTGATGGGTATTTCTGCATATATATTTAGATGTTAGAAATGCTTAGGATCTAGAAAAAATGAATCATTCACATATACTATAGAATCAATCTGTACTCATCTTTTTGATTTAGCGGTAGGAGAAATATAGTTCAGTTTAATTAAATGAAAGAGAAGGTAAATGAGACAGTGTCTTATAATCTCTACTATATAAACTCTTCCATTATTAAATATGAAAATAGTTAACAAAGGCACAAGGAGGAAATATGTGGGATTCTATCACACTGGACAGATTTGTAATTGATTTCCAAAAGGACCAGGGAATGAAATATCATGAAAATGTTATTCACATATATTATTTTCAAAATCCTCTGACCAAGAGTCTACCTGACCAGATACTTATATTTTTTCCATTTCTAAAACATTCTAAGTTAATTAATCAATTAGTAGTAAGTGGACAAGGGACTTCATTATGGCAAATTTATTTTTTTCATCTATAAAATAATAACTGGGACTTCTTCATAGAATTAGGATGAGGATTAAGTAAATTTATACATGTAAAGTCCCTTAGCACAGATAATAACTGGGACTTCTTCATAGAATTAGAATGAAGATTAAATGAATTTATACATGTAAAGGCCCTATAGCACAGTGCCTAGGGCATAGTAAGCATTAAATATATATTTATTATTATTACTAATTCATATTTATATCAAATATAAGCTAGGTAATGTGGTAACGTGAGAAATACAGAAATATATGGCATGGGCACTGTTCTCAAGATATTTTCAATCTAGGTGGGAAACAACATATAATATAAAATATATCATACTGGTCAGCATGTAATTAAGTGCTAATTACATAGTAGGAAATATAAGCACTATAGCACATTAGAAGTAGAAATACGTGGGGCACCTGGTGGCTCACTTTGTTAAGCATCTGACTTCAGATCAGGTCATGATCTCATGGTTCATGAGTTCGAGCCCCCTCATTGGGCTCTGTGCTGACAGCTTAGAACCTGGAGCCTGCTTTGGATTCTGTGGCACACTCTCTCTCCCTCTCCCTCTCCCTCTCTCTCTCTCTCTCTTTCTCTCTGTCCCTCCCTGGCTTGTGCTCTCTTTCTCTCTCAAAAAATAAATAAACATTAAATAAATTTTTTAAATAAAATTAAAAAAGAAGTAGAGATATATTATGAATAATATAATATTGGTAGTTATTACTATAATAAATACTTCTTTCAGTAGTTCTAAATCATCTAGTGGATTAAAAAAAAATCCTACATCATGCTTCCATTTAAATCTCCCATTATGTCTGCTATGATATGCCCTTCTTGATTCCTCACATTTCTTCATCACATAAATCTCACTTATCATTCAAGACTAATTGCCCTCCCCATAACCCTTAAGTTGATCCTTATAAAATGTAAAGAGCTTACTCATAAATTTGAAATATATTTCAAACTCCTCTCTAGGATATAAAACCTATGTGATCTGGCCCCCGCCTGTTTCTCCAGGACTGTCTTATTCTATAGTCTCCTTTGTGTACCTGGCTGGAGTCACCACCAATCAATTCTGAGAACAAGTCAAAGTCTTCCCTCCCTAGGATATTTATAGGTTCTTTTCCTTTCCCTGGAATTCCCCATTCTTCTCATTTCCCATTATTTAATTTGTATCTAAAATATCACTGCCTTCCTCCAGTTCTCCCTTCATACCACCCCTCAATCCCTGCCGTTATTCTCTATCTTAGCTCCTTTTTTCCCACACAAAATGTGTTGCATTTTTAAGTAATTTATTTGTTTGTTGGAGAATGTTTTTGTTAGCCATTTCTGTCTCTCCTCTGTAGTGGTATCAGTTTCCTGAAGGTAGGGAACATGTTTGTTGTATTTACCATTTCCTCACAGAACCACAATAAACATTTATTTTAAAAGTGGAAAAATCAATCCTCCCAATCTTTTCTCCCATTTCTGTGTTCCCCAGGATATATGTGTGAACTGGGAATATTGCTAACCCTTGATCCCATCTTGAACTTGTCCTTCCTTGATCCCTTTGCTGATGTTGCCCCCTCCTCCTTAGGCAAGTTCTAATCCTGTCATTTCTGAAAATCCCACTGATTCCTTCATTGCATCCATAAAAACTTATTTTTAAGAAAACACGAGCTCACCCTCCTTTATTTCCTCCTAATGTACTGTTTGTTTCTTCCTATAATACTTAAAATTTTGAATTATAATGCATTTCTTTCAGCACTTGCTTATCCCCTATGAGCTTTGCTCTCAGTCTTTATGTCAGGTTTCTTTGGTTACAAGCAATAGAAACCATCAATGGCTACCTTGAGAATTTTTTTTTTAAAGTGGATTTGGTTTTGTTAGTTTGTTTAATAAATGGGGCAGCTCATAGAATGAATGGAAAAGTAGACCACCAAGGCTTCTAGAAAGGAAGAAATAGGATAACTCCTAGGATCTGGGGATTTAAAACAATTTAAAAGAATCATCAGGTTCCCACTGTAACAGAATGAAGAAACTTTTCCATTAGTTCATTGTACTCAGTATTCAAATTCCTGAGAGAGATTTTGATTGACCTAATTTGGGTCATTTTCCACCTATATTATGCTAATGTTAAAATCAGCACCTCATATAAGTACCCCGTCAAAATGATAGCCAAATGAAGGGATCATGTTCTCTAACAAGTAATTGAGGTCATCTATTTCCAGAAGAGAGAGGATCGCTCTGAGTAGGCAAACACAACACGTTGTGACTATAGCAAGCTTCAGTGAGAGAAGAAAGAACCACTTTCCTGACCAATTAAGAAACATAACATAATACGCCATATGTATAATGGCACAACTGTGCTTTCCTGATGACTCAAACCATAATTATTTTTTAATTTTAAAATAAGTTTTATTGTTTTACTACATCATTTCTTTTGGAGTTTTTACACTGAGAGGCAGATTTCTTTTTTCACTTAGATCTTATAGCATATTATTGTAACAATGGATAATTAATAATAGCATTTAAAATTTAGCATAATATGATCATGACCTCAAGGTAGGAAAGGATACGATGTAATTTCTACATGTCAGCATAACTAGGGATTTATAAGAAATGATGTGTCACTACAAATTCATTAGCTTGAAACTGAACTCTCATTTAATTCACTCATATTACTGGGTCTAGACCACTGGTTTGGAATGCATATAACTGAGTGTAATCCAAGTTGATGGTGGAGGAACTTAAATGTAGTGCACACTGTTCATTTATGGGAACCTTACCTATAGGCTCAGTAGTTCTTACAGCGAGTAAAACACACGATCCATTTTGATCTACCACCTGCAGCATCTCCTCTCTGATAGCTCTTTTTGCCTGGCATTTAAGGTAAAAGATAATTAGATTGGGGCTCTGAAGCTACCAAGGAGGAAAGTAGGCCCATGTGTTGACAACCACTGTTCTATGAGACGACTAAAATCTGAAGAGTTACCACCATGTTTATGCATTTCAACAGGAAACTCTCCTCTCTCTGTCTAGAGGAAACTGGAGGAAACCAGTTGAAAAATCCAGTTTATAAAGGGAATTATATAAAACTGCTTTTCAAACCAATGAGTAGGTTAATACACTTGAGTGACTTTGTTTCAGAACTTCAGATCAAATAGATTTTAATATTTGATATATGTGATATTTTTACTATATGGCTAAATTGCTTGTTGCATATGTTCATTAGATGAAAACAATTTATTCTGCAAACGTATTACAAATTCCTAAACATATGCAGGTTTGCCAACATAGTTATCAAAGATAGAAGAGAGGAAGAAACGGAGAAAGGGAGAAAGGAAGGAAGGGAGCAAGAGAAGGGAGGGAGAAAGAAATAAAGAGAGAGAAAGAAAGACAAGGAAAGAAACAAAAGAAAAGCATACATGTGTATACATATGTGAATGCATATTTATATGAGTGCCTATATATATATTACACTGTGGACACAAACTGGTCCATTTGCAAACAGCCATCTTATCAGCATATTAGCTTAGCCAAATCCAAAGAAAAACTTGTTTCTTTGTTCAGTCTTAAAAAAAATAAAAGCTGGTTTCTTAAAAAAAATACATATGTTACATATATTCATTTGATTTAGATCCAAAAACACATTAAATTGAGACATTTTAAGTTAACTTTAGGAAAGCTTTTATTAATGGGTTGAAAGTAAGGTTGGTAAAATTAATTTAGTAAGACTTTCTTAAGCCCTCCCATGAGGCTAACACTCCACTAGACATTGCTTTTGTTGCTCAAAATTGAATTGTGCTTTATAGGTTCAGGTCCTGCCTCTTAAACAAGGCATGAGAAGTTAAGGTGAAATCCATCTCCTCACCTTCTTGTTTAGCCCTTGCTCATCCCTCTTCCTGTATGTAATTTAAAAAAAAAATGTTTTAACATTTATTTATTATTGAGAAACAGAGAAACACAGAGTGTGAGCAGGGGAGTGGTAGAGAGAGGGGGAGACACAGAATCAGAAGTAGGCTCCAGGCTCTGAGCTGTCAGCACAAAGCCCAACACAGGGCTCGAACCCACAAACCATGAGATCATGACCTGAGCCGAAATCGGATGCTTAACCGACTGAGCCACCCAGGTGCCCTTCCTTTTGTAATTTTTGTACCTGTGTCTCCAGTGTTCTAAACTGATTAACCACTGCACTGCCTTCAGCTCTCTGGGTAGAAGTCTTTTTTCCTGGGAAGATTTCCTTGACCCTTTTTTCTCCTCCCAAATTTAGAACTGTGTGGTCTCCACCATAATCATGCACTTCAACTGCTACCATCACATTTATCCCATTGCATTATAATTGCGTTTTTTTTAATCTTTACTCAGCTGCACTGGAAACTCTGGAAAGACATAATCTGCATCTCGTTCTTCACTATAACTGAGTGTAGTGGGCACTCCATAAATATGTATTGAATAAGGGCCTTGTTTAGATTTTTCTCTCCTGCTCCTCTCACCCCTGCCGCTTCCTTTCTCAAACAAAATGCAGTAGCATCCTTTGTGAAAGCAATTCCCCAAACCAAACTGACCTTGTGTATACATACAGTGAGTGTCTTTTCTTCTCCTTTTTTACACTGCTTGGATACGCCCCAGCCTGTACACCCAGACCATGTATTCAGCAGGTTGACTGCTATAACAAGATGTTTCTGTTTTATATTCCTGAGTGCACAACATCGGAAGCAAGTACAAGGTGACTTTGCTATAACTCAGCAGTCTTTTCAAAAATTTCTTTCCCCCCCTTTTAGGTCCTTAGAACACTGTCATTAAGGGCTGAGAGGTGAAGATACATTAGATAAGAAAATAGCAGACAGAGACCCTGGAGCACTTTAAGAAACCTCAGTCTGCAGGAAATCCTCATCTTGGCTCCAATCATCAGAAAACCTGTTCTTTACCACAGGTAGGTCTGTCAACATACATTTCTTTTAAGCTTTTCTACAAATGCTCTTCATGGGAAAGACAGTTTTATTTTTCCCTTACCTCTAAAATGAAAAATAAAATTAACTCAAAATTGGAAAGATTTTGCTAAAGTCCTTCTAAATTGAATGATTTTATTTGGTAGGAAGTGCAATAGTTCCTGTATTGCATCTTTTGGGGGAGTTTTATGGATGACTTCTCATCAGTTATTCTAAAAAAGTTGCTTTAAATGATGTGGTCTGTCAGCAGCCATTTTGATACCTCCTCATCCAACTACCGAATGTCTATGAAGACAGATTCTGTTGTTCCAGAAAAGGGTCCATTCAGTTTCAAAGGGAAGTGGATGTGTTTTAAGTCAGAATGAAATTAATATAAATGATTTTCAGTTACTATTGTTAATGAGGGAGACAGCATGAGTATGATAGAAGGTGTTAAAGAAAAAACACATTGAATAACGCTTGTTAAAAATGGTAAGGTAGACATTATCAGGGACTATGACCATAAATACAGGATCCACTGCATTGGGAGAAAGATTGGTTCAACCTGTGAATATAACATGGGCCAGTGGGAACTTAAAGCTGTGAGGCAGGATGGGGGGGTGGTGGTCAGTGGATAGAAAATTGCTAAGAGGAAACATCAGGATTCTTGTCGAAGACAGTCCAGAGTGATCAGACATCATCTGGGAGATGGTGGAGGATGAGGAACCTGATCAGATCAAGGTTGATCAGAAATTGAGGGTGGGTGTATTGGTTAAAGTGACCTAGCAGGGTTTTTGCTAAAACTAGATTTTACAAGAAAGTACACAGGTATACCTAGAATAAATTTTTGGAGATTGACTAAAGTTTGGTCAAGCAAAGAATCTTTGTCAAAGATTAACCTTTTTGCTTGTGTTCTTGCAATTTGCAGACTTGTAGGAAAGCCATATAATGTAAATTGTACTTTTGTTGTGATTCTATTTCTCAGATAACCCCCATATATAATATGGCTATGGCTTGTTTTCTCTCTCTCTCTCTCTCTCTCTCTCTCTCTCTCTCTCTCTCTCCCTCTCTCCCCCTCTCTCCCCCTCTCCCTCTCTCCCTCTCTCCCTCTCTCTCTATTCTGGGATATTTCTCAATTAATTTGCAAAACTCCAGAAGGAGTTACAAATCTGCTGCTCAAAAAAAAAAAAAAAAGTAGGAAGTGAATTCAACTGAAGGTTATATAGAATCCTCAAGATGTAGGGCCATATAAGGTTAACCTGTTATAAAGATTATGGGAGAAGAATCACCCACAAATTCATTAGCTCAAGCCTTTGTGAAAGCAGTTGCAAGATAGGAGTAGGTCTAAAGTGAACCTTTTGAGGGAAACAGACAGTTTAAAGATTTTATAGGATAGGTTAGGGCAAATCAAAGTTCAGTTTTATTCTGAGAACATTTCACTGTTTAATTTCTTGGAAGGTATGGGAAAATGTTGCTTGTGTTTATTACCGTGTCTCTTATGTGATCAAGCCATGGTGCTTGAGATTGCAGAACTATTTATCACTATTATTATGTTGTTTGGATATTCAATCTATTGACATGGTTTATTGGGTTTTATGGTAGATGATTTTTTAAATTGATATAAGTATACTATGTTTTCGCTATAATATTTACATCATATCTTCTGAGATGCCAAAATGCTCTTTAGTCTCTGGTACTGAGGAATGTTTCTAAAACTGAATCTCTCTTCTACTGCTTAGTATTTCTCACTCCAAAATGCCTAGCAGTGTAGATCTCTAAATCTTAAATATGTATGCCATCACAATGTCATATGTTAACATGAACTAATCATCTTTCACTTCAACATCCCTTTTCCAATTTTATAGTTCTCTTAGTCTTTCAGGCTTTATACTCTTTTACAATTTACAACTAATTTTACAGTTTTTTTTACCTTATTGTTTCTACTTTTATATCAAGTCTTTTACCCATTATTTGCAGAATCCCACTGCAACCCCATCCTTGCTCAAGCTTTCATGCCCTCACTTCTGAACTAACACATCGTCTTCCTAATGGGTCTCCATTTCTATACCCCAAAACTGAAATTCAGCCCATACCAAGGTAAAATAATGAGATTTCTTAAATGGCATTTCTATTTTTCTATGAGTTTATAAAATTTTAGATGCATCTCATTACCTTCATTTTAAACTTGAGAGGAACAGCATGTTTTCTTGTGAAATCTCATACTATCAGTGTATAGTTTTGTACTTAGAAAGTATACACTTGAATGTATCAGAAATGAAATAATTGCATTTTTTAAAGGATATAGATTCCCAGAAGTTTATATATACTCACCCTATTAATTAACCAGGATTTGTAACAAAATAACAATGCTTTAGAGTTTTCATGGCTTTGGAAATGAAGTGGGAAGGCAGAGGTGAAGGTTTGGAGGCAATTTGGAGTAAATTCCTAGTTACAAAACAACTCCCCAATGAAACTTTTCTGTCTGAATATAAAATACAAATCTGCAATGTCGGAATTTTGTGGAGGGGGCACCTGGAGAAGAGATTCCAGATTACTTTGCATTGATACAAATGAGTAACAACACTCCTTTTAAATTTTTTGTCATCAAAGTATAAGCTCTCTTAATGGGTCTCTTTCCTGAAGGGAAAAGCTGCCAACCTATACAGTTATCACTGGCCTGGGGCATTATAGTTTATTTCAACCAATTAAAATAATAATTACTGTAGGAAATGCTAATAGGGGCACCCTTATGCTGGTGAGTTCCCACCACTCCTAAGATTAAAACCTGTCAACTTCGAATTTTTATATTGCAATGGCTACCTCTACCTCGGAAGAACTGTACAGTAATTTGGAAGAGTACATCCTATTTATTCCCTTCATTTTCAAATTTTTATTCTTCTTAATGTCTTATAAAGTCTTTTCTACAGTATTCTAGCTAGCCCAGGTTTTACCTTTCCCTACTCTTGCTGGGAACAGTTTATACCTACCAAATTATTATTTTATAAAAGCCAGGACCATGCTGCCTTAGTCTGACAGGGGGACTGTGGGCTCTATTGCACTGAAAATGTTGAGATATTTCCATAAAGGATTTCCAACGTAAGCTGCTTTATTGCTGGCAACAAAATGATCATTCCAAGCATCCCAACTTGACATATGAAAAAGCTCAATGATAATACTGATTAACATATCTTTTGCATTTAAATTACTATCTTTTTTAAGAAGAGAAAATTGTACATTTGGTGGGTTGTTTGCCTAGCCGAATAAACATATATCAGGATGTACAATCTAGTAATTAGTTGTATTTATCCACTTGTGACACCACAGGAAAATACTCTGAATGAAGACTCTAGGGGCAAAATACTTTGACTTGGATTGTCATCTGAAAACACATGACTTCACTTAGCAAAATGAGTGCTTATGCTCAAACATAGGAAGCATTTGCCTAAGTGCTTGGTTACTTAAGCTAGAGTAATGTATTTGAAATAAAATTTTAAGAGTATATCCTTTATATTTAATGGTTGTGTTTGCTGTATGCATCATCACCTTAGTAGAATCTGTATTTGAGAAAAGAAAAAAAAAAAACAGCTATAGGACTAGAACATTACTATTGTCTTAGGAATGTAGGTATTTAGAGATGATTTAGCATATAAAAGTAGCTGTGTTGATCAATGTCCAAAGGAAAGAATGCTGAATAATGTAAGAAGTTCCATTGTGACATATGTTCTACATTCAGGTATTGAAGTTTCAGTACATACTTCACTCAGAGTTAAGAATTTTGGAAGGGGATGGGCCGCCTGGGTGGCTCAGTCCATTGAGCGTCCGACTTCAGCTCAGGTCATGATCTCACGGTTCTTGGGTTCAAGCCCCACATCAGGCTCTGTGCTCACAGCTCAGAGCCTGGAGCCTACTTAGGATTCTGTGTCTGCCTCTCACTCTGCCCCTCTCCCACTCGTGTTCTTTCTCTGCCTTTCAAAAATAAAGAAACATAATAAAAAAAAATTTAAGAATTTTGGAAGGGAATTTGTTTGTTTTTGTGGAAATTCATAAATGATCCTAATACTTACTATAGCTTAAAAATATCCAGTTAGTACTATAAATATTTACAAGATCAGTGAATACAGGTCCATTTTATAATGTTTGGCATCTTGGTAGAGGTATTTGAAATTGAGTCCTGAACTAACAGCAGGGCTCCCATGGGCTATTACCACCCTCTTTATTCTGGCCCCAACAGATTCAAGTGTTCTAGATAATCTGTGGGGACTCTTTGTTCCCTCTGACCTCAATCTCAATTTCCTGATCCTCTTTTATTTAACAACTTCCTTTTCTTAATACCACCCAACTTTAAATATAGTAACATAATTGACTCCACTACATTCAAGTCACATGTATGTTTTTGTTGACTCCATTTTACTAAAGTGACAGTAAAAGAAAAAAATTAATTTGTTCTTTACTTCTAAAGAGGAGGGTGGATCTGAACAAGAGCAGCTTCTGTTCTTGTGAGGATGGGTGTGGATAAGATGTCAATCTGAGAGCTCAGTGTAGGGTGAGGCGATTAGATGCTTTAGGAAGGAAAGATTTCAGTAAGAGAGAGAGAAACTTTGAGGAAGGAATGAATAATAACATAAGTTTTGTCAGTTAAGTATAATACTCTCTTCCATTCATTTCTTCATAAAATCATTATGAAAATCTTATAAAAATACTCAGCAATGCTATTGGATAATGCAATATTGTGGCATTACATAGTAAAATATATATATATATATACATATATATACACACATATATATATGTGTGTATATATATGTATATATTTGGTTTTCATCCCCATTTCCTGGCATAGAACTCCTAAAATCATATACTTTGTTGAGTAATAGGAGTGAGAGGAACATTTTTTTTGTTACTCATAATAAGCCCCATTCAACCACACGTGAGTTTATGCTAGAGTTGACCCTTTGAACATGGAGGTTAGTTTACAGAGGAACCAACCATGTGATTAGAGGGTTAGGACTTTCAGCATGATCCCCCAACCTTCGGGAGGAGAAAGGGGCTGGGGACTAAGTTAAACACCAGTGACCAATGATTAAATTTCCCATGACTAAGTAATGGAACCTCCATGAAAACCATAAAAGAAAGGGTTTGAAGAGCTTCCAGGTTGGTGAACACGGTAAGTCATAGGAGAGTGACGTATATAAAGAGGGAGTGGGAGCTCTATGCACAGCCCTCATGTATTGCCCTATGTAAGTCTTCATCTGTCCATTTATCTGTATTCTTTATTATATTGTCAACAACTGACTTCTGTGCTCTGGAGCCAAAATATAACATAAAACCAGAGTTTGGTGATAAAGAGGAACAATAGTTTTATTACTTTGCCAGGCAAAGGTGGCCTCAGCAGGCTAATGCCTTCAAAACTGCAGACCCACCCAGGGTAAAAAGCTGAGGGGTTTTATAGGAAAATATAGGATCTGGGTAGTTTTGATGGCAATTTGGTAGGTGCTGCTAGCCATGTTCCTCATCATGTTTTCAAGGTGGTCTCAACTAGCTGGCCATCTGATTCTTATTACTAAGTATACAACAGGGTTACCAAGATGTCAATATTGATATTGAGTTCCTGGAACGAAAGTCTATAGAGAAACATGTGAAGAGGACAGGGAGGCTTTCAGGAATGAAGAAGAGAAAAAATTGTTCAAAGTCAAGCTTACTGAAGCATTTGTGTGTCCATCTTAACTTCCATCCATCTTTACATTTCTGTAGTGGTTTCAATATCATTTATAGTAAACACATAAATGTAAGTAAATGTTTCTTGGGGGCGCCTGGGTGGCTCACTCAGTTAAGTGTCCAACTTTTGATTTCAGCTCAGGTTATGACCTCAAGGTTGTGGGATCCAGCCCCACATGGGGCTCTATAATGAGCCTGGAGCCTAATTGAGATTCTCTCCCTCTCCCTCTGCCCCCCCCCAAAAAAAAATTAAAAAGAGTAAATCCTGAGTTGTCATCACAAAGAAAATAAAGTGTTTCCCTGAGTTCTGTGAGGTTTTATAGCAAATTGTTGAACTAGAGAAGGGGTTGTGGGAACTCTTAATTTATAGCTGGTCTAAGTATGGGAAACCTGGATTTGCACTTGGCATCTGCTGTTGGGGGCAGTCTTTTGCTTCTGAGTTCCTTAACCTATGGGCTCTGAGCTAACTCCAGATAGTGTCAGAATTGCTCAATGAGCAGGAAAACACCACACATTTTGTATTAGAAATGCTGTAAGTCGAGGAAACTGGAGTTTTTCTTTTAGAGGAGAATTTGGAATTTGTATTGTTAGTGTAGTTTATCGATGGCATGTAGATCTGGTGGCAGGAACTGGTTGAAAGCAGGGTAGTATTTTTCTTTTATTAATCTACATTTTGGTGATGACCTCATCTCATTACCTATAGATGTGATTCTCAGTTTACTTGAGAGTCAAAGTCTGAAATATCTAGGAAACTTTACCCCAGGTAGCATTAGAGGACACCTTCAATAAGATTCCATTCTGGTAGAGTGCCTGTGGATTCTAAAACAATTTTCCTAATCATAATGATATACATTTGTTATTGGCAGAGAAAGAGGAAGGAAGAGAATTATCATGCTAAACTGAAGGAAGTATATACTGGTGATAATTGTTTGTTATAGCTAAACAATTCAATTTTCTTTGGGACATTGGAGAAACAACAGATATTATAAATATGTTAAAAATGTTCAACAAAATATAATATTTTATAATATATTTGACAGTTTTAAGGAATATATGTAATATTTTCCATGATCAATTCTGTCAGCGTCATTAATGCCAAGTACATAAGATTAATTGTAGTTCACCGGACATGGTAGTAGGGATGGGGATAGAGGTAGAGTACGAAACAAGTATTACCTAAAGATTATTATATATTTAAGTGGATAGGTACAATGTTTTTTTATACTGAGAGTGGTCAGATAAAAAAAAAAAAATAAGGGTGACTTGTTTAGAATATAGATTCTTAGTACTTGCAGAATTAATCCTATGGAGCTAGAATCTGCAAATATAGAGTGTGGGAATTCAATTTTTTATGTGATCTAAGTTAAAATTATGCCATATAAACTGTGATACTTAACTTGCACCTTTAGAACGTGTAGACAGCTTCAGACAGGTATTCAGAAGCAGACAGTTCAAAATAGTACCTTTTATTATGAGCAGGAAATGGTGGCATTCAGTACTGTTGACTGAACACAGTAAACCTCTTACTTTGACTTGTCTTCGTTTGGAACTGTTCTATCTTGGCACAATACTCTTCATTAGAATAGAATAGTAACAACAGCTACAACAACAAAACAAAACAAAAAAAGCAAAACAAAAAGATTACCATTGCCATGCATGCATACATTCATACATTCAACAGTCATCTTTTGAGTGACTAAAAAGCACATAATGGATTCTTAACATTACAGTTGCATTACTGAAAGTTAAATGACTGGTATTTTCCAGTACTCTCTTAATAGTAAAGGTTGAAGGTAATTCATTCAATAAACACATGCAGTCCTTAATTTTCTTGATAGTGTAGGCTAAAATATTGTTTTCATTGATTCTTTTGCAAAATCGCTTCAGTAATCTCCTTTCCTGAGATAAGAGACTCAAGAGACTATTTAGATATCTTGGGATAATGGAATAAAAATATAATTTTAAAATTATTTGGTAATTTAAGTCTTATTTGCCTGTAAAAATATGTAAAGCAGTTTGTTAGGTATTTACCTTCTATTAAATAAGAATTAAATCAGCACTTACTATAAGCTGCTTTTAAACTCTGAATTTCCTAAATAATTGCAATTTTGTAAACCTAGTCTCTTACTCTACAACCCTATGCTTTTATATTATATTTGTAGTACATTATTAGAATGACAATACTTGGTACTTGTAAAATATCAAAAGACATGAATGATGCTATGACAACTATCTATGAAAATTATCACTTGGAATGCAGTATTAATTTATGATGATACCATATTTTTTAAAAACTCTAACTTAATATGACATACAACTTTAAACTTCATTAAAATTAGATTTATTCTATATTTTCATATAATAAATAAAACTTTTTGCAGTCAAATGCTCTACCCCTGAGCTATACCCCCTAATAAAACTTTTTGGATACATACTGCAAATGCTATTGTTATCCAAGTAGAAACTATATAAATTGGACATATTTTCCCACTAATATTTATAATAAATTTCTCTCAAAGTTTTTGAATATTTTATTTGAAGTTAAATATTTCAGTATATATACCTAAATGGCAGAATATCATCAAATAGAATGAACTCTTCAAAAGTAAAATAACTCTGAAAGTAAGTGAATGTCTGAGAACCTGATTGGAAGGAAATTACCAAGAAGTAATAAATTAGATGAACCTGAATTTCTAAGAGAAGGTGTGTATCACACAGAATGCCTCTACATGATGTTTTATCCACTTAGACCTTTATCCTTATACTTTTGTCCTTTATATCTTAATAATGTTAATAAAAAACAAAAGATTATATACATTTCATTGAGTCGTAGAAAATATATTGAGCTAAATTTTAAATGAAACAGTCAGAAATAAAATTAGTGAAAAAATTTAAAAGGCCATTGGAAATAGTGCAACAGAGTTTTATATAAGTGACCATAGCAGTTGTATTAGTAAAATATAAAATATCCTAAGTAATCAGTCCACCTAAATCTGACTCTTCCAGAAATTATAGCCATCTCTGAACTATTTGGTTATGTGAGCCAGTAATTTCATACATACCGGTGCACATGCCACTAATTGATTGGAACATTTTCTGAATTTAAAAATTTTGGTGGTTTACTTATAAATTTTTTATTCGACATCAATAATGTGCAATATGCTAGTTTGAATACTTTTTAATGTTTTTTGCAGCCAAAAAATTGTTGCATAGCTTACTAAGCATCTTACTTGTGTTAACTACTTTTACACATCTGACCTGTATCAAATTGAAATGGACTTCCAGAAAATGACTTTGGCTTTCATATGTCTGGTATGCCTGCATTTCTGTGGTCCCCTCTACTTGGAATGTGCTCTAGAACTGTACTGTCAGTAGGACTTTTTGCAATGATGGAAATGCTCTTTTATACTAAGTACATGTGATTACCGAGCACTGTAAATGTGGCTAGTCTGAATTGGTAGGTGCCAGAAATATACATGACATTTCAAAGACTTAGTCTGAAAAAGAGAAGTAAAATATCTCAAATATTATATATTGATTAGTGTTGAAATGACATTTTGGATTTACTGGGATAAATAATATTTATTACTAAAATTAAGTTGACTTTGTTTTTGTTTTTGTTTTTACTATGACTACTAGAAATTTGTAAGTTACATTTGTGGCTTGCATTATAGTTCCACTGGACGGAGCAGACCTAGAATCACCCTTTGATGAGTAGTTTATGGATTTTTCCCCTCTCCCTTTCCCCTCTCCTGTGTCCAAAGTTTCAAAGTATTTTGTGTCTTTGTAAGTTGCACTAACAGGTGTATAGAACTATCTATATTATCTTTGCAATACATTTGATCACCATTTCTAGATTTTAACATCCTTGAGAACAGAGATGATCATATTTGTCAGTGTAACCTCACAGCAATAACAGAGTGACCTACCTGCACAATCATTTATGTTGGGTTGGTTTTTAGTTGACTTAATGGTGAAGGGTTTTGGCTTTTGATAATTGGAGGTAGAGGTCATAAAATCAAAGGCTTATGGGGCATTTTAAGTATAGTAAATGGGTGAAAGGTGAGATGGATAAGATAAGAGAGTATTATGGAATTTCTGGTAAATTGAAAAGCAAATGCCCCATCTAAAGGAAACACTAGATACGTAGCCAACTTTTGTCCTGCAGGTGTTCTAATGTCATGCTGCCAGATTTTCAGGTTGTTCAAGAGAAACTCAAAATCCAAATCATTACTTCTTAATACCCCTTAAATATTAAATAAGGATCCAAACCTTGTAAAAACATTGGCCAGCAAAATTACCTCTGTGGGCTGGATCTGGCACACAGGCCACCCAAATAGGGCCTGAGGTTTTGTTTTCCACAAGTTTCCATCTTTGTTTTCAAATTGTGTTCCCTGTTATAGATAAGGAAAAGGTACGGTAAAGTTACATGTTAGTGCCACAAATTAGTAACAGATTGAAAAGAAAACCACAGGAATTCAAAGTTTCTGACTATCCTTCACATTATTGAATCTGCCACTCTCTGTAATTAGGAGATGGCATTAATCATTAATTAGAAAAGAAACCCTCAGTGAACAGTGTGAGATATCTCCATGGGAACACCACTGGCTTAATCTCAACAAGAGTGAAAGATACGGGAGCACAAAAACAGATTTAGTGCACATCTCTGTAGGTCTGATTTAGGTAGCTAATATTCTATCCATGTAAAAACCAAATAAAACACTTTTTTTTTCCCTGTGTATAGCCATATTATTTCTTTCATCCTTTTCTTTTAAATCTTTGGTGATATGTTTCTGTTTGAATGAGGTAGTCCGACCTATAGTACTCATAGGAGTGAAATATCTTCTCTACCTGCAACATCAAACACTGAAACAAAAGAGCAGTTGTACTGAGTTCATTGAGATTCACTGAAAAGTGTTGCTCGCCTGCAGAGCAGGTGAAAGTTTCCTGCCGGTTTCTCATTTAGGGAAAACCTCTTGGCTTATGCCTCAAGAACTGTACAAGCTTCTAAAGAGTGGTAGTGAGGACTAGATACAGCTTTTGCTTGTAGAGATAGTTAAGTTATATCATGGAATAAGGATCAGGGAATTAATAAGGAAAGAAAAAGATGTGATGGACTCAACACAAAAAGTCTGAGTCTTTTTCTAACAAGCTGTCCTCATGTCCGCCAGCCCCCCATCTGCTGAGAAATTTGAAATACCACTTTGTTGGAAAAGTGCTTAAAGAGGAGTGTGTTATTACTTGTCTCGTCCTTCCAAGCCAGCTACGTTTTACCTTAGCTTTGAGAAGAAATATTTGCATCCATTTCTGTAAAATAATTTATTTGTTTCAGGTCTTTTCATCAAATCTTGAAAAAAGCCACATATAAGATATAAGCAGCCAGGGACTGCCTGGATGTTCTCCAGGAAAAGATGGCTGATTTTGGTGGAATTCATTAACTTAAAAGGTTGGAAAACAAAAGCAGATTCCATTTACTTGGATAGATTAATTTTCTTATTGTAATGTGGCAGGCAATGTAATCATGCAGATTCCTTTATGATTATTAAAAATAACTTACTCTGCCAGACCCAAGTATAAGGGCTTACCTGCACGATCTCATCTACTCTTCCCAGCTTGAGGAAGAAATTGTCATTGTCTATTTTACACAGGCTTCAAATGGTTAAATCATGTGCCAATTGATCTCACTATCACCCAACAAGTAATTGGCAGTCTAGGATTGGAATTAAATCTGCTCTGACCCCATAATTAACTCTTATAAATAACAACAAAACGATAGTAGCAATCACCTGTATTGCATTCACTGTGATCTAGGAACTATTCTAAGCATGTTACATTTAGCAACTGTTTAATCACAGCAACCCTTTGAGGTAGGTATTACTATCTTCTTTTTACAGATGGGGAACTGAGTCGCAGAAACCTATCGACTCCAATAATTTACTAATATGGGATATAACATCAAAAGTAAAGCAGGTCCTTCTGAAATGATAATCATTAAATGTATAAGCTGCATAATAGTCCCTAGATGGTATTTTCAACAAATATTTGCTAGGGAAATGATTTTTTTTTCACTTCAGCAGTACAATTAATTTATTCATTATCAACATCTCTTGCTTTGCAAACTTGGAGCCTGGTAATAATTACTTTAGTCACTGTTCCTTTGCTGTAATGCAAGAGACACCCCTTGTCAAGGTCCAATATAATTGAAAGGCAAGTTACCATTTTTATTTTTAGGTTCTGAAGATTCTCTTTTGCCAAATTGTTGTGTTGTCCTTCTGTTGCTATTGGTTTCTGTTCTGGCCTTAAATCCCATCTTGTACTGTATCTGCAGGTATTCAATTCTTCTTATATCCAATAATAATAAATTAACATACGTGTTTGAATAATATCAGAAACTTTTTGGCTGTTCAAATTAAACATGATTAAAAAACAAGCTCAGACTCCTAAAAGACTGCAGGATAAGTGCATGATAAGGAATAAATGATCCAAAGAACACTAACAAAAAATGTAAACCACAGAACTCAAGATATCTGATCTAATCGGTTGAAGTATACAGATTCCTTTTCATGAAAATAAATAAGTCAGCTGAAGGATTGAACTGGAGTGACTAATGCAGTATGGCGATGGAATTGTGTCCTTCTTTCCCCCCACTTAAAAATAATGATAGGTCCTTCTGGAACCTGCTTAAGTAAGTGACACTCGTAGAGATGGATTGCTATGCTGTGACATATGGTGCACTGATATTCCGGTTGTATTGTAGAGATTATTACTAGCAGCAAGATTTTATAGTTATTGCCCTGTCAAAGCTGGTGTTTTAATCACTATCATCAACACCGCCTTCATGTTTTACCTCATCTTCTATCCAGCAAGCCATACCAGTGTGTCATCCAAAGAGAAACTCATTTGTTTGGGCCCATTATTTCATTAAGATATATATTTCACAGGGACAAGTGAAAGATGACTTTACGAGAAGGGGAAAAATACTCATCATAGGGAATAGAATTTAAGGACTGCAATTATTGATCTGAGGAGTCATAATACCAGAGAGTTTGTGAAGAATCCCATAAGCCTGCCTTAGAGAGGAGGGATGACTGAAGGTGCAGGTGTTTCCTCTTGTTCCTGAGAGCAATTAGAGATTCAAATTATTTCCACTGTTACCTAATAAGGCAACAAGTGTCACCTGATGAAGTTAATCCCAGGCACTAGCAATGTAAACATAGCTCAGCTTCTTCAGTTTACTGGCATCACATTTTGTATATCCCACAGCCTCAGAAAGCAGAGGCAAAGAATGCAAACCATCTGTACCTTTAAAAATCACAAGCAAAGGAGAAACGGGAAGTGAGTTAAGAACTGTTTGTCTTTTGACCTTTAGTTATTTTACCTTGGTTTAAAAATACAGTGAAATCAAATAAGCTTTTTTAAATGAACTGGAGCCCACCTCTACCTCATTCCCAAGGTTTTCAAAGCTAACTTGCCCCAGTGTCAGTTGTCAGTTTCACAAGGTGGACTACACCATAATATTTTTGTTTTCTTTCATTTGGAGGGAGACCGGACTATTTCCTCAAACCCCTTTTCTGCCTCCCGTTTGAAATATAAACGTGGTTGAGAAGCTCTGATGGTGCAAGTTACAGCTGTGGAGCTCTTTTCCCCTTTGTTTGTTACAATTGACCTCTTTCCCAGCACATTAGATTTAGCCTCAAACTTAAATTGCAAGGTGTTGTGAATAACGTGTTTGTCACTTCAGGCTTTGCTGGGAGAGCTGTTCTTTCCCAGGGTCTCAGCACAAGCACCTCCAAAAAAGCCAAGAGAGACAAATTTCTCATGTGTGGAGCACAGCGGGTCAGCCCCTTCCATATGCTCAAGATTTGTGGCTCATGTCACTCGCAGCCCATTCTCATCTTTCAAGTCCTAACAGCTCACTAGCCTCAAATCCCTTTGAACTCAGATTAAATGGGTTCTGGAAAACATGCTACTGTGTGTGGGGGCTTAGGGTTCTCCTGAAGTACAATGCAGCCAGAGCCTTCCTTAGACTACCCTTTGGCTATCTATCTAAATAGCTCAATACCAGTCTTTGGTCTATTTATCATCCAAACATGGTGTGTGTGGGTGGCTATGTATATATGCATATTTATGTATAATTCAGCATGCATATTTGTATCATTTTACTCTCTTGGCAAGCACATTTCAAGACCCGGCTTTCTCAGCCAAAATGAATTTCACAATTTAAGTATAATGCCACGTCTCTTTCTTGCCAAGTACGGGGGACACATTGTGATGATTTCTCCCCACTGAGCTTAATCTGCAAGTCTTATAGGATATTCCCAATGCAATGGGATCCTAAAGGAAGAAGTACCTAATCTATAGGGCATCAGGAGACCTGAGGGCCATTTATTTATTTTTTTTTCCATTGTTACCAGTATTTTACAAAGGTATCCCAAACTTTCTAGCTAACCTTAATGATGTTGTATGTTCTTTTATTGATAACCATCTTAAACTCCGCCCAGTTTGATGATAACTTAAATTGACTCTTGTTTAAAGTCACATTTTTTTAAATGTGTATTCATTTTTGAAAGAGAAAGAAAGAGAGAGAGAGAGAGAGAGAGAGAGAGAGAGGAATGGAGCAGGGGAAGGGGCAGAGAGAGAGAGGGAGACACAGAACCCAAAGCAGACCCCAGGTTCTGAGCTGTTAGCACGGAGCCCAACACAGGTCTTGACTCATGAACCATGAGATCATGACCTGAGCCAAAGTCGGACACTTAATTGACTGAGCCACCCAGGCACTCCTAAAGTCACATTTTTAAAAATCATTTTTAATGTGCTTATCAACAGCATTTTCAGTAGCCCAGGGACAAAGTGAACAAGTCTGTTCTGGGTTTTGGTATTTCTACTGTAGAACTAGCATTCTGTGTTCATTTTAAGAGTCCATACCTCTTCCATTTCCCCACTTTTTTGGAAAGCTTTTCTTTTACCAATACCTGTGTTTTGGTACCATTATAGGAATGGAGACAATTCATCATTATTGCTTTATAAAGTGTTTCTGGAGTTTTGTTTTTACATGTACTCTTCCAGGTAAAATTTAGAATTTTTATGTAAACTGAATTCCTGCACACCCCACAAAACAAGGGTTTTAATTGTTTAATTGTTTAAACAATTGGGGGAGAATTGAAATATATCCATCTGATTGTTTCCATGATTTACCTTGGCAAAGTTCTGCATTAATCCAAGTGCTTCTATACTAATTTTTCAAGTTTTGTAGTTTCCTATTTTACAGATCACATTTTCAGTTTGTTTGTCTGACTTTTAAACTTTTGTTGATGTGAACTAGATCTTTTATTACACATTTTCTAGTTGAATATTGATGATGTCTAAAAAAGCTATTGACATGTGACTCTTTTAGCCTTCTAACTAATTAAATGATTTTGTTAATTCCAAAAGATTTGGATTTATTCTTTTTATTGTTTATGTACAATCATACCATCTGTGTATGAATGATAAAACTAAAAAGTGATAACTTTGACTCTGTTTTTTTTAAATATTTCCATTTCTCTTATTTTCTCAAACATTACCATTTGCCAACCTGCTTTTTAGAACTTTTAGTATTGAACATCCCCATACATTCTGTAGGACCCAGGTCAAATATTTTTTTTTCTAAAATGAAGAATAAATACCCCTACTTACCTCATCAATAAGTAATATTCTCCTTCTAGAAATCTCCATACTATATTACTATAATATTTTTTACTATATTACTATTCTCTATATTACTATATTCTTTTCTTCTCTTATTGTGCTTTTATGTTTAGCTCTTTTTATGTATTGGGAGATAGGGATCATGTCCTTGCTTTCAATGTATTCACTAAAAATATGCATAATAAATACACATTTCCCTTGGAATGTGGAATTTTCTCCAACAACTGAAAATAATAATAGTACTTATCTGTAAAGTTTTTGTGTAGATAAAATTGCTATCATGATGATATACATGAATTAATAAAATACAAGTATTACCAAATATGCATAATGTGATTTTCCTTTATAAAAATGTGTCACTTTTCCTTCCATATTTTTTTTTACAGTTAGGTGTCATTTTCCATATTTTTAAATAATAGATCCCACGAGCTTGTCTTGTGTGGAAGCTGTCTCTGACATTGACGAGTCATTCTAGGACCATTTTTGTGGATTAGGGATACATTGGCACTGTACATTTCTCCAGCTTGGTAGTCTTTTTATAAGGACAGGCTACTCATTTTACTTAACTGTTAATTTTTTACCCTTGAATTCCCTCAAAATGCTTGAGTGGGTCCATCTCCCAGTAGTGATTTATCTACCTCTAGTTTATCTACTGGCTTTTCTGTGCATTTAGTATGATTAGATCTAGTACCTCTAACCTGCCCAGTTCAAATGCATTTTTGACTTTCACTTAAATCTTTTCAGTATAGCCTGAAGGAAAAAAAAAAAAAATGGTTTTCCACTATAGTCTTTTTAGCCCTTAATGAGTTCTTTATTTCAGGATCACCAAATGGCCCCACTGCTTCTTTAGATGAGTTATATAAAGAACATCTAACTTGTTATAAAGTTACTACTAGTTAACTTTACTGGTCATTTTTCATGTCTAAATTGCAATCACATTTTACATAATATGTGTTTCTCTATTCATTTCACTTTGACCTTTCTCTTAAAATAGTGTATTTTCACTTGCAAGCTTTTTGCATCTTTTAAAACTTTTGTGACCTCTATCATATGGTCCCCTGACCAGGGTTTCAAAAAGTTTTTCAAATATTCTTTAGGTGTATTATTTTTTTTCCACTTCTCACTTTTTAGAAAATTTTATTCCTTCTCTAACTAATGCCCTTATTTAGTCACAGTCTACTTTCCGTTCTCATGCTCCTAAAATCACCACTAGTCACATGTTGGGGGAAAGGAGTGTCATTTATATTTTGTTTTCCATTCCCTTCATCAGGGTCAATGAGTATAGTTGATAGGTTATGTCCTATACTGGGACACCCAGATGAAGGGGCAAATGCAGATGAAATCTAGTCTGTTTTGTGTTGCCAAGAGGACCTGTTCGATTTCCCCACAGAGGATAGGGTGCCTTTTGCTAATTTACAGAATGTCATTGTATACACTAATGTGATCTTGCCCCTCATTGGAAACTATTATTTTTATGTTTATTTATTTATGTTGAGAGAGTGGGAGAGTGTGTGTGCCATCATGAACAGGGGAGGGACAGAGAGAGAGGGAGAGAGAATCTCAAGCAGGTTCCTCACTCTCAGTGCAGAGCTCAACACAGGGCTCGATCCCAGTAACCACAAGATCATGACCTGAGCCAAAATCAAGAGTCAGATGCTTAACTGACTGAGCCACCCAGGTGCCCTAGGAAACTATTTTTTAATCCAAAGATCAAAGATCAAAAGATCTTTTAATTAAAAGATCTTTTAATGAAATGATCAAAGGAAGGAAGGAAGGAAGGAAGGAAGGAAGGAAGGAAAAAGATTAAAACAAATAAACTACTCTTTTGAATATTAATATATTCAAAGGAATTATTTGGAGGTGGTGGTAGACACATATAATTGTTTTCTTTCCCTTATGAGGTCTATTATAATAGAAATTATAATTAAAGAGGTGGGATTATTCCCACGAGTAGATATCTGGGTTATAATGGGTGTTGTAGCAACTTTGCAGTATGTTTTTAGTAAATTCATATTCAGTTATTTAATTTAATTTAATGTATTTTTTTTTGTTTATCACTTCTCTTTAGGGATCTATTTGTGAAGCAAAGTGATTCATGTATTTGAAAATTCTCTTTAAAGTACATTTTAGTAAATATTTCAATTTTAAAGAAAGGTCATTTTCTAATTAAGTACCTTATGATGTTTAAAATATCTGATGAGGCATATATATAGTATATTTGATATTTCCACAGACACTATCACTTAAATAGTTTAATGTAGATATATTAATAGTAATAAAACCAAAAGAGTTGATTTCATCATTTGTTCATTAGTAACCATTTTCAAGGCATGAAAACACTTTTAAATCATTGATGAAATTTTTGTTAAAGAGACTGATAATAAAGTGAAAAATGATACTTTCTAAAGCTTTAGTGTAAAATAAATCAGTAGATACACCCTGTAAAAGTTATTGTTAACAGTATATTTAATTGCCCTACAACACATATAGAAGGGTTCACTCATCATAAGTTCAGTGTGAAAACACCATGCCAGAGTTAGACTCATCAGCACAGACATTTTTTTCTAGAAATACTAGCCCCTACATTTTAATCAACTTTGTTTCCTTGTGTTACTATTAACTAAATTCCAGATTTTATTTGGATTTCACCAGTGTTTTCATTAATGCCCTCTTTCTAACCCAGCATCCAATCCAGACCACCACATTGTACTTAATTATTATTATTTTTTTATAATTTGAATGAGTCTCACCTCCATTCCTCCTTCTTCCCCTTTCTCAAAGTTGAACATTTTTCATCTGCTTTCCAATATCACAAAGACTACAAATATCAGCCTATGACACATGTAATGGGAATGTTCCCCCCAAATAAAGATCCCTACAAAAATCAAAACAAAAGAAAACAGAAAGAGAAGATATTTAATTCAGTCATTTTTGCCATTTGACTTTGAACTCTTGTTCTGATGTGGGTTCATTGTGATAGAGTGGAAAGAGCATAGCTGTAGAGACAGACAGTGCTGGGTTTGAATCTTGATTGCATACAGACTAGTTGTGTGATTATGGGCAAGTAACTTAATTTTTTAGCATCAGTGACTGAAATTGAGTTCACACGCAGATTTTCAGACATCATATTTTTATAGCATAGAGTACATTTCTGTTGATCTCTGGTTTGAAGCGTTGTATATCGATTCTTAGAACTTTGAAGCTTTACAAGACTGAAGAAATGAGAGACATACAGAGAATAATTCTTAGAACTTTGAAGCTTTACGAGACTGAAGAAATGAGAGACATACAGAGAATAATGTCTCTGTATTTTATGTAAATTTATAATAACCCTTATTTGATCAACTAATTTTATATACTTTGAGAAAAATCAAGGCTCCTCAAATAAGTTAAAATGATAATTCATTCAGCTCCAGGTTCCTCATCAATGAAATAAGGATACTGGTGCCTGCTTTGTGCTTTAAGAACTAAATTTCAGTTTTCACAGGTAGAATTGCGTTATTTTTCCTCTACAGTTAAGAGAGCTTTTAAATAGAGAAACAGACTCATGGAGATGAATAAAGCACTGTGGGGAAGAGGATCCTTGCCAGAAAGGGGAGAGTTGTAGCAGTTTCTCACTATTGGGATTTGACACACAGTGATGGAAGAGGTGGGGTGTGAACTTCTTCTGGCAGTCTGTGGGTACCCAGGAAACTGGGTCCTTCTTATTCCTTGTCAGAGAAGGAATGTCTCCAGAGTCATGGGGTCTCAATGTATACAAGAGTAGCAGCAAAACAGAAGTTTGTTCCATTGTCTCAGGTAATCTTGGAGAACTAGGCGTTGGGTCTTTCTTTTTATGGTGCCAGCGGGAGTTGTCCTGACTGATCCTGAGAAGCTAGGTATCCAGGAGCCATGCCAACAGGGTCTCTCAGTGGTAACGAGGCATTTATTAGCTCAAACCAGGCACCAACTTACATTTCAGACATACCTATTAGAGACCAAATTGATAGTTCAGTGTTCAGTTGCACATCTAAGACTTACTAACTTTTAGCTACTTTAGGGGAGAATTTAATGACCAAAGAGAGTATGTCTATTTTCAAAATGGCATCTTCCAGAGAGAAGAGGGCCCAGGGAAGAGATTGTCCAGGGGATCCATTACTAAAGTCCTTCCTCATAGAATTGGTTGCTTTGAGCTAAGTGTAATACCATATGTAAATCACTACTGACTAGTGCTTGGACACACAGACCCCATGTGTGCAATCTGTTACCTGTCTGTTTCACGCTACCCCACCCCTACTGTTCACATAAATTTGTAATTTTTTCTCCCATTTTTCTGAATATCATCTTCCATGTTGTCAGATGAAAGTTATTAAAGTATTTTCTGTAGCTAAGTATTGGTCACTAAGTATGAGATTATGAAAAACACTAATAAACAGTAGTTGAAACCCTAAAAAACAAAACAAAACAACAATAAAAAAAACCCAAAAAACAAAACACAACAAAACAGAAAACACCAGGCAGATTGAGAACTAGACCATTGTCAGCACATTAGAGGCCTTCTGTCAGTCTCTGTCCTATCGGACCAAAAGAGAATGGATATACTGACACTTGATGTTGCTGTCTGTAGATTAATCTATTTATAAACTTTTCATTTTTTTGGATTTTTCCCTCAATATTATGTTTGTAAGAGTTTTCTGTGTTACTTGAAGAAGGTAGTTAGTTCTTTTATTCTAATACTATACCATATTTTGTATGAATATAAAATTTATTTCTCCATTCTACTGTTGATAGACTATGGTGTGTTATCCAGGTTTTACTATTACAAATAGTACAACTATGAACTCTTAAATATGCTTTTGGGCACATATGTACATATTTCTGTGGCTTATTCTGCTAGAGTAGAATTGCTGAGTCACAGAGTATTTCTAGATTCAGTTTTTCTTTCTTTATTTTTCTCTTTTACTTTATTTTATTTATTTATTTATTTATTTATTTATTTACTTACTTACTTACTTATTTATTTTCTGGTTACCCTAGCTCTTAAGTTCTTTAAAAACTTTGAGGGGTACCTGGGTGGCTCAATCAGTTAAGTGTCTGACTTCAGTTCAAGTCACGACTTCACAGTTCATGAGTTCATTGGACTCTGTGCTGACAGCTCAGAGCTTGGAACCCGTTTTGGGTTCTGTGTCTCCGTCTATGCCCCTCTGCCGCTCACACTCTGTCTCCTCCTCCTTCAAAAATAAACAAACATTAAAAAAATAAAAAATAAATAAAAAACTTTGAAATATACCAGTACTCTTAGTATTTCCATATAAAGCTAAGAAATTAAAGCATGTTAATTTATGTTGTATTATTTAATCCATTCATGTTTATTATTGTTGTTGAATTTACTTCTTTTTGTTTTGTTTTCTCTATTTCTCATGTCATCTAGAGATAGAATTTCTAAATCTTATGTGTGGGGGCCAGCTGGATGAAAAAAGTCCTCAACCTTTGGCCATATCCATGAGAAATTTCACTTCTTCAACTTAGAGATGGAAAAGATAAGAAATGCTGGTGGCTTACCACTCCTAGTGAGATACACTAAACTCTGATTGGAAGCTGAGTGGGGAGAGATCCCTGATTTGTGGGTCGTACTTGTCTAGAATGGAGCTTCCATCAAGCTGGGTTAGAGTGAGGGGGGGTGGAAAGAATAAGGTGTGGCTCAAATGCCATAGATGCTGATTCTTATCAAGTTTTATGAGTGAATGTTTTTTCATATGCTCCATGTCATTAGGACAATTTCAAAGGGTATTAAATAGTTGGTTTCTTTTATATTTTTTATCAGATATGTTTTTGATTTAATGGGAAGTGAGTCTGCATAGCTCTTCATACTAATGTCTCAAAAGTAGAATTACCTGCCTTTACCTGTGAGGGCCTTTTTTACTGGATATAGAATTCTATGTTAGCAGTTATTTTCTTTCCGTACTTTAAATAGGTGCATATTGAAGATTTCTTACTTTTGGCTTCAATTATTTTCCTTCTCTCTAGTGCCTTGTACCCCCAATTCTTGCCTGCCTCAGCTGGACTTGAAGCATTGAAAGTCCTTTCTTCTTTCTTTCTTTCTTTGTTTCTTTTTTCTTTCTGTTTGTTTTTGTTTTTTTTCCTTGTAATGTATCCATCATTTCAAGCTGTTCTCATTAGAAGTTTTGGTTTCTTACAAACTGTTTCATCATAAGAAGTAGTAATAAAATTTGTTTTTTTTAATGCACGTAAAGGCACAGTCTCATAAAATGACCACAAAATAGAAAGATCTGAATGTCAAAATTAACAGCAATAAAGCTAAAGGTATTTTTTAAATTACTCAATAATGGCCAGTTTAGGTATTTTTTTTTTAAATAATAAGTAAAGCTTGAGAAATCTGAGAGCTATAACTTTCTCTTTTTGCAAATATTTCTTTCCTGTTCCCATCATCCCCAATCCCAACTGAATAAATTTTGGTGGTTTCTATTGCACAAACAATTGATGAAGTGAACACTTGAATGAATGAAGAAGGAAATACCTCTGCCTACTGATTTGTGATAAATACCTGTCTAAATTATACTGAAAGACTTCAGGTCCTCTTATCTTTAAATTCAAGTGTTAAAATAAAGATGAAGTTAATTATCATATATAAATAACAAATCTTCCTGACAAAGAAAAAATGAAGGGACTGAATAAGAGCTTCAAATTTTAAAATACTATGGAACTCAGCCTATTACACCAATTGCTTTGAAACTTAAATAAAGTTGTATAAAAGAAATTATTTATATACTTTGCTTATTTATGCAGTCATTGAATGTGTTCAAAGACTTTAGCCATTATTAGGGGTTTAGTGTTCAATACTATTTAGAAGGAAAGGAAACAACATAAAGAACATACAATCAAAGGGCTAAATCAACATAAATTTATTTTAAAGCATATTTGGTCTTTTTGGAATATGAGGTCAGCCAGCATGTAAGTTTCTGCATTATAATTAAGGATAAAAAAGATTTCCTGATCCTAAATTCTGCCTTTCTCTGATCATCTCTAACTTAACTTGGCAATTAAAAAGATCACACACTAAAGGAGTTGGTGTCTCTTATTGACTTGCTAATCAATTGTTTATTTGTTTTACAAATACATTCCTTTTCCAAAAACTGACCTAATTTTCACAGCCTTGATTAAACTGAGAACCAAATTAGAGGATCTGTTTTCTTCTTCAGTTGTCTATATTACACTGGTTTAGAAGTGAACAAAAATATACAGAAACCCAATCTGCCTTTCTAGTGAGATTTCCTTGCCAGGTTCAAGTGTTTGTCAAAACAGAATCTGCTTAAAATGTGTCAAACTTGTCCATTATTCTTATTGCAAACTGTAGAATGAAAAGGGCTTAATATATGCAAGTAAAATACTCATAGCTAATATTTAGTTGGTACCTATTATTTCCACTGTGTTAATGTGCTTTGTGTACAATTACCTCCTTAGCTCTTCCACCAATCCTATGAGGTAAGTGTTATTGTTATCTCTCTTTTACAGACTGGGTGAAAAATTGGCCTAGAAAGGTGAGAGAAGTTGCCTAAAGTCATGCAGCTTTTAATGGGTAAATTAAACTTCTTCTTCATGTAATTTGACTTCCTAGTGTGTATAAGCAGCCCATAATTCTACTTCCATTCTTTCTCTAATGTTTGTTAAAAAATACTTTTTTCTAATTCATTATTGAAGAAGTAATGAGATACATGAGCTCTCTGAAATATCTGATATATGCATATTATCATCATTAAACACAGTTTACACTTTCTCATTCACATTTTAAGTGCTGAGTATAAGAAATCATAATTGAATACATATAAAATAATTTTAAGCTATAAATCTAGTTGATTTTTTAAGCTATTATATATAAGAAATAGAAACTGAAGTATTGGTTTAGTTGAGACAATAAGATGATCAAGATAACAACCCATCTACACAATTGGCCTGTATATACTTTTGTGCTATAGAAAAATGAATCAAATTGATCATTGAATAGGTGAATCACATCTATCATGGCATCTAATCTACTTTGCAGCCTCAGAAACTGACCCTTGTGTGTAAAATATAAACAGTTTAAAATATAGACAGTTTCTAGGGACTCCTGGGTGGCTCAGTCAGTTAGGCCTCAGACTTTGGCTCGCGTCATGATCTCCCATTTCCTGAGTTCAAGCCCTGCATCAGGCTCTGTGCTGACAGCTTGAAGCCTGCTTGGGATTCTGTGTCTCCCTGTCTCTCTCTCTGCCCCTCCCCAACTTGCACTCTGTCTGTCTCTCACTCTCTTTCTCAAAAATTAATAAACATTAAAAAATAATAAAAATAAAATATAGACAGTTCCTATTTTTGGAAGTATCTATATATAACTGCTTCTTGACCAACTTCTCTCCTTCTACTCTTTAAACTTAGTATCCAAAGTTGCATAAACTGTGAATTCTTTCATATTACAATAAGAATGCTTGATCACAAATACTTGCTTATCTTCATAAAATCTGAGGATGAAGCAGCAATTATATCAACCATCTGTATTTGCATCTAGAATGAGACAGTATATGAGGCCACTTCTGCAAAGCAAGTTTTTTTTTTTTTTTTAATTGCCTTTTCCAAATTATTAAGCTTTTACTCTGGAATCATTAGTGTAGCGCCTCGTACAATATTTCTAGTCTTGGAATCCAATGAAATGTAGCTATCTGGTACCCTCATGTTCTCAAATACTTTCTCTTTACTAAATAACAGCTAAATAAATGTTTAGGATTGTTAATGTCTTTAGATAAATGTTCACCACTTGCCATAGTTAATGCATTTAAATATGTGGGGTAATTATCACTTCTAAAGCAGGTACTATGTGTCAAATATTATTGTAACTATTTTACATATGGTATTTCTACTCCTTAGTATAAACTTTTGGTAAAGCTATTATTCTTATTACACATAAGGAAATTGGCCTTCAGAGTGAATCCACCTATGGCTACATTGTTACGCCAAATAGTATAAAGAGGACTTGTATCATAATGTTTAAGTTTTAAATGAGTGTTATTCCATGAATCAGAATTCTCTGGAACTGACATAAATGACTCTACTGTCATAGTCATTTTGTCACTCACAGGCAGTACCTATAATAAGGAGATAGAAATCCCAGGGCACCTATCAACGAATGTGAGAAAACATTCTGATTAAGTTGGCTGACTGGTTTGAAAGTCTGTTCCCTCTTTATATCAAGCAGTGAACAACAGAGATAATACGTCCCAAGTTTGAAAGAACTAGGAAAAATGCTCTGCTTCCAGAAAGTTAACAGGTATTATCAGTGGTTAGGGATTCAGAGGTCTTTATGATAGAAGTCAAGCTACCAGCACATTTCATTTGCCAGCAATCCCATGGCTTACCTGTAGTCACTGAAAACAGTTTATGGTAAATAGAAATGTCATCTTAAAATGAATGAATATGATATCCCAAATACAAATATAACATATAACTAAAAATTGACAATTATTTGAGGAAAATCAATGACATTAAAAGTAAGCAACCAAACTGAAAAATGGAAAAAATAATATCCAGTGTCATAATGTCAATGGAGTAAATACAAGTCTTTTTTTTTTTTTCTAATATATTTTATATTCTCAGAGAGTGGGAATGGATTTTATATGCTTGGATGCTGGGGGAATCAAATAAATACCTTGAAAATGGAAAAATTTTATCATTTATTATATATAATAATATATATTAGACAAGCACATGGATAGAATAGATTTTTTTTTATTGTAAATGGGAGGAAACAATGAGACTAAGGTAAAGGAAAGCAAAGATAAAAAATGTGAAAGAAAATTTAAAACGTTTAGTTGAAAAAAGAAAAATAAAAACCATTATTCATCTAGCACAACTTTTACAAAGAGAAATTGATGAAAAATGAAAATAAATAATTAGAGGCAATAGAAGAAAATTATCACAAGCTAATGCATTCATAATTATTTATAGTGAAAGTTACAGACCTAATTCAGGTGGAACACATGAAAAAAGAACTACATCATACTTGTGCAGAAAAGTGATTAATCCAAGGCTGATGAGAAATCTTAAGATTTTTAAAGAGAATTTAAAATAATTAACTACAAAATAAGAGTCAGTATCTCAATAGAATGAGGAGAACTGCTGATTATTAGATGACAAGGAAATGATAATACAAAATTTTATACTCTGCTATAGATACATCCAAGGGATGAAGGAAAACAAGTATGGTTTTAGTAATGTCAGAACTGAAAATTCTAACCACCCACAGATATATTCTTAATTTTGAGAGAACATAGCTTAGCAAGATAGGTTTAAAAATTCAAGAAGCAGATATAGAATAAGAGAAAGAGCAGGGCAGAGAAACCAGTAAGTGATATGATTGCATACAAAAACCTTTTGAATTTAAACATAATAATCATCTAGAAAAAGAAATCAAAGAAATAAAATGGTGGGGAGGGAAATTGTGGACTCATGCCAGAATATTGTATCACTTAATGTAAAGCTTAAAGCATGGAAATTTTGCTGTCTCTTGTTTATGGCTATGTATGAGTGCAGAAGATTTACAATCACATGAATGGAAATGATGTACCATAACTGCAGGGAAGTAATTATGTCTAAAGAGAGAGGAATGATATTAGAAGGGAGTATGATCTGTACTAATATTTTTCCTCTTTAATCAATCTCAAGCAAAAGAAAAAACAAGATTAGATATAGTTACTAGCCACCCAAAGTTGCTGTGTTATTCGTTGTGATTTTTTGGATGTCTGAAATATTTCATGATAACATAAAATATCATGAAAGTATGAACAAGTGAATAAGGGGGGAAATGGTACTTCATGAAACACGATAAAATAATATCCTTACCTTCTATTTGGAAAACTAATAACATCAAACCATAGATCACAATATTCACACAGATTCTTTCTAGATGGACTAAAGAGTAAAATTGAGGGCCAAATATGAAAGCATTTAAGAGAAGTATTGAATAATTGTTATAATTTTCTGGTAAGAGTAATTCAGCCTTAGCATGAGAATGCAGCTGAATCTTGAAAGAAAGAAAGAAAGAAAGAAAGAAAGAAAGAAAGAAAGAAAGAAAGAGAGAAAGAAAGAAAGAAAGACAAACTGCTAAATTTAACTATATAAAAATTAAATGATTTATGGAAAAGAAATATATAAACAAAGATAAAATTTTAATTGACGTATTTGGGTAAAATATTTGTTTCCTTTCTATAATGGCCAAAAATTAATACAGAAATATAAAAAGAAATGCTAAAATTCCTAAAATTCAACAACAAAAGGAGGTTACATAGAAAGAAGACAAAATAAATGAATAGGCTATGCACAAAACAATGTAATATGCATTTCAATAAAGTTATGACAAGTTAACTGAATAATTAGGGAATGCAAATTTATTTATATTTTTTTCCCTTACTACATTGACAAGAATAACAAAATGATTAATGGTATCAGTTTAGGGTAAGGTTGTGTAAAACAATATCTTATTTACCAGTAATAGTACACATTTATAAAACATTCTTATCAAGTCAACCTGACAGTAACTATCAAAATTTATAACTTGCTTATGTATTCCTCTGTCACTATTGTAGAACTAGGTATTTAGCTCAAAGAAATACGCATATGCACAAAAAATTCATGTTACCTGAATGTTTATTATAAAAACACTTGGATTAGCAAAAAATGAATATAACCTAAATTCCCTTCAATAAAGGAACATTAAAAATACAACGGTGCCTTTATAGTATATTTTACGATACAGTAGATAAAAAAGAATGAAGTGAAACCTATATGGAGATAACCTGGAAAGATTTTCATGTCACATTAGCAAGGAAAGAATATTTCAGAAACCTATAGTACCATTTCTGACTAAATCCTTCAAACTAAAACCATATACTTTTACGCTCTATATATTAGTATGTAAATATTTAAACAGAGGCCTTGAAGAACAATGAGCAAGCTTTTTGCAGTGATTCCTTGTGAAAAGGGAAATGCATCTTTGTATCCTCCTCTCAATTGTGTCATAAAACTGAAACTGCCTTAAAAAAATAAAGTCTGAAAAATAAAGAGAAAATTGCAACTAGAGATGAGGAAAGGCATATCTGTGTAATTTTTCTTACCACACTTTTTGATCATTTGAATGTTTACCATGAGAATATATTCACATATTTAGTTTAATTAATAAATGTATTTATTATTTATAAGATCAAATGTTTTAGTAACAGCTGGAGACCCTCTACTTTTCCTTTGAGGCACTTATCTAAACTATAGTAGTTGAAATTACTTGAGAAAATCTCTTGTTTAATATCTACAATCCTCGTGGCCCTTTCCTTGTGGTGACTTGAAAAGCTCTAGGCATCATATCTGTGTTTAAGAGAAGAAAAGTGTAAGAAGGAATGGTGCTGATTTTATCTGTCATTTATTAAGGGCATAGAAATTCCCAGAAACCCACAAAGAAACTTCTCCTTACAATTCATTGTATATCCCTATGCTACATTAGCAAGCCTAGCTGTAAAGGAGGCTGTGAAAATTACTATTTAATTTTCTTGTCTTTATACTTCTTCTATGGAAAGGGGGAAAAAAAAAGGAAAGGGTTGTTGGCTCAGCATCTGTCATATCAGGCGTTAAATTTTTTACCTGATAGTTTAAATTTGTTGATTTCATTTAACTGATAACATAGAAAATCTGTGCTCTAGATATTTGCCAGAGAATGTAATTTCTAACTCACTGCTTCTAATTAGGTGTGCATAATTATACATAACTGCGGCCAGAAGAACCAATGTTTAGGAAAGCTTTCCTAGAAGATATAGCCTGTCCATTCCAAATACTTTAAGCTCTGCTCTGTAAGTAAGCCATCTTGTTCAACATCATGTACTCTCCTACCTTGATCCTTTTGCTTTCAAATGTTTTTAAATTACGTTTCTCAAATTGGTCTTGGCATTGATACCACTGTCCATTCATGAAGAATATTATAAGAAACTACTCTGGGAAACTAATTACTATGTTTTCTTACAAATTATATATCTGCAGTGTTACGGAATATAAATCTCCATCAATTAAACAATTGCTGTATTTTCAACTTTTTTTTAAATTTAGGGGTAAACATTAAATATTATTTTTTTTCCGTGAGGTCATATAGTTTTCAACAACATAATTTTTAATGTCTTTTTTTGTTGTTGTTGTATTGTGGTGCTATATAATTCATTTAACTAATTCTTTCCTGCTCAGCATGCCGTACTTTCTAGTGTTTCTATTATAAGTATCAATGAACATCCTTGTCACTAAATCTTTTTGACCCTCATTGACTATTCCCAGAAATGGATCAATGAATAAGGATGGGTTTAAGTCTTTTAATTTGCAATGAAGTGGTATTTTAAGGGAAGTGAGTGACATGAACTGGTAAAAAAGTGGCTGGGGAATATTTTATTTGAAGGAACTACAATGATTAAAGAAACAGCAGTAAGTCTAATTGGCACAGCAAACATATTGATTTGGTAGGAATGATGATAATGGTGGAGAGTTGAGGACTGAAATGCATGTGTAAAACACGCTGACAAGCAAGAAGGCAGGGTTATAAACAAATTCTTCCATCACAGGTTGAATGAGGTTGACTGGATTTGCAGATAGTATTGTACTTTTGATGCCATTTGAGTAGAAGGTTGATGATGCAAACATAGGTTTGGAGGAAGCTTAAATTGGCCACAGGGCATGCAGTGAAATAAAGTTATATGAATGGCAAGTGGAAAAGCAGAAGTATTACATGATCATTACTGGGATTTGTATTAAACTGCATGTTGAAACTGTGTCTTTGTTTTCCTTTTAAATTTTTAGACTTTTACTAAGTTACTTCAGGAAGATGTGTATGAACAAAGTGTATATGAATGCAAAACGTGATTATATATTTGTATCTTTAGAGTAGTATTTTCTTTGACTCCCACTCCATGATTCATACTGTAATATATTTTTTCTTCATTTAATTTTTTTAATATTTTATTTATTTTTAAAACAGAGAGAGACAGAGCATGAGTGGGTATGGGGCAGAGAGAGAGGGAGACACAGAATCTGAAGCAGGTTCCAGGCTCTGAGCTGTCAGTGCAGAGCCCGACATGGGGCTCGAACTCACGAAATGTGAGACCATGACCTGAGCAGAGGTCGGACGCTCAACTGACTGAGCCACCTGGGCGCCCCTATTTTTTTCTTCATTTATGAAGAATCATATTTATCTCTATATGTACACACAGCCATATATGTATACTCAAGTATACACCTCAGTATCATGTACACATACAATGTATAACAAATGTTTATAAATTGTTTTTTTTAAAGGAGATCAATTATACATAAATATTTGAAACTTAGTTTGCTCATTCAGTAGTATCTCATGTAAACCATTTAAGTATGGAATATTTCTACTTCTTTTTTGTGCTTTTTCATTTGTACAATTTTTCACATGATCTGGATATCCCAGAATTTGTACAACTATCCTTCCTGAGCATTGGCTTTGTTTCTTAATTAATTATTTAGTTAATTAATTGTTTTTTGCCATTATGAACAGTAGTGCCTCAACCATTCTTGCTTATGTCTGCCCCAGACCTAATATATAGGACTCAACAGACTGGCTTAGCCCCACCTGCATTCCCCATTCCCACAAATGACTTTTTGCTCCGGGGAAAGTCAAATGGCCACTATTACTTCATATCTTCATCGTTGGTTCTTTAGGCCTCTCTTGAGGGTTAGAATGGGTTTTCATCACAGCTGCCATGGAAGAAGAACTAATGTCTGAAGTGCTAACTTTCACCAGGAGCTACCAGAGAAAGAGTTCAGAATACATTGCTCATGTGGGTGGAGTGGCGTGCATGCAGACAAGGAGAACTGGACAGGAAAATTCATTGCTTTTCCTTATTCTCATCCATGACTGTTCAGAGGGCAGTAGTTTTATGGAGCTTCGCAACAGATGTCACTGGTGATTAAGTAAAGGCCTATGTTTCCTGGGAAGCCATAGCTAGCTTAATAACACAACACTTTATATGCCCTTTTCCTTCTTTCCTGATGGCTCTGGATTGCACCTTCACTAACCTCTTAAGAGGTAAACTTTGCTCTGGCCTCTGTTTTGAAGGAAAATTGAGCTAAGGCAATGTCCTTGCATTTTATTTAATATATTATTTTACTTCTGTGAGAAAGATTTGTGTGTAGTTTGAATATGTTTTCAAATTACTTTCTTTTTTTTTTTTTAATTTTTTTAACATTTATTTATTTTTGAGACAGAGAGAGACAGAGCATGAACAGGGGAGGGGCAGAGAGAGAGGGAGACACAGAATCTGAAACAGGCTCCAGACTCTGAGCTGTCAGCACAGAGCCCGAGGCAGGGCTCGAACTCACGGACTGTGAGATCATGACCTGAGCCGAAGTCGGACACTTAACCAATTAAGCCACCCAGGCACCCCTCAAATTACTTTCTAAAAAGATAGTTCATGTTTTCTCTATCAGTGTATGTTTAGCTTTTACTCCACATTTGTATGATGTGGGTGTTATAACTCTTTTAAAATTTTTGCTGGGCAGGAGTTTATTGTTTTTTTTTTTTAATAACATTTAAGAAAATAATTGCAGTATGGTTAACATACAGTGTAATATTTGTTTCAGGTGTACCGTACAGTGATTCACCAATTCCACACACTACCCACAAACGTACTGCTTAATCCCCATCACCTATTTCACTGATGCTCCACCTCCAACCTCCTCTCTGGGAACCATCAGTGTATTCTCTGTAGTTGCGGGGCTATTTCTTAGTTTATCTCTCCCTCTTTCTCTCTCTCTCTCTGTCTCCCTTCTTCCCCTTTGGCTTGTTTTTGTTTGTTTCTTAAACTTCACATATGAATGAACTCATATGGTATTTGTCTTTCTCTGACTGACTTGTTTTGCTTAGCATTATACTCTCCAGCTCCATCCATGTCATTGCAGATGGCAAGATTTCATTCTTTTTGTGCGGGTGAGGAATATTCCATTGCGTATATATACCACATCTTTTTTATCCATTCATCTGCTTCCATGGTTTGGCTATTGTAAATAATGTGGCTCTAAACATAGGGATGCATGTATCCCTTTGAATTAAAATTCACTCATTTTAAGTGTGCAGTTCAGTGATTTTAGTAAATTTACAGAGCCGTACACCATCAACACAATCCAATTTTAAAACATTTTCATCCCACCAAAAAGATCCCTTGTACTCATAAGCAGTTACTCTCAAACTCTTCACTTACTTCCAGCCCCAGGCAACCACTTCCCTAATTTCTTTCTCTAGAGATTTATTTATTCTGAGCATGCCATATAAATGAAGCCATACAATATGTAATGTTTGTGAATGGCTCGATTTACTTAGCAAGGTGCTGTTGAGTGTCATCATGTTGTTGTTATGATTTATAAAATTTATTTTTTTAGCACATAGTATTATACTGTATGGATATACCATAATTTGTTTATATATTTATCAGTTTGCGGTTGTGAGTCTTATCTCCAATTTTTGGCTATTATGAATAATACTATCAAGAACATTTACACCACGTCTTTGTGTAGACATATATGTTCATTTCCCTTGGTCAGATACCTACAACTGGAATTTGGGGACATATGGTAAATTTATATTTAACTTTTTATGAAACTGCTAAACTTCTCTTTTTTTTAAGAGTAGTGGTTCCCCTCAAGACTGAATGAGGTTTCAGTTTCTGTGCATCCTATTAAACACTTGTTACCATTTATCTTTATTAAAACTGTTCCACTGGATATGAAGTGATATCTCATCATGGTGTTTGCATTTTTCTAACAACTGCTAATGTTGAGCATCTTTTCATGTGTTCATGGTCATTCATACATGTCCTCTAATGAAATGTCTATTCAAATATTTGCACATTTTATTGAGTTTTTGAGATTATTATCAACTTGTAGCAGTTTTAGATTTTTCTCCTTTTTTTCTAATAATCTGGATACAACTCCTTTATTAGAAATGTGTTTTATAAATATTTTCTTCCAATAAGTTGTTGGTCATTTATCTTTCTTAGTGGTAATTTTGGATGGACAAATTTGAAATCGAATTTTAATATTGATGAAATCTATTTTATTTTTTTTTCTTTCATCACTTTTGTTTTTAGTTTTATATATTTAAAATCTAAAACAGGTAAACAGAAAATAAATAAGGATATAGAAAACTTAAAAACTATCAACCAGAGGCATCTGGGTGGCTCAGTCGGTTGAGCATCTGACTCTTGATTTCAGCTCAAGTCCTGATCTTAGGGTTGTGTAATGGAGCCTCATGTCAGGCTCTGCACTGAGCGTGGAGCCTACTTAGGATTCTCTCTCTCTCTCTCTCTCTCTCTCTCTCTCTCTCTCTCTCTTTCTCTCTTTCTCTTTCTTTTTCACTCTCCCCCTCTCTCCCTCCCTCCTTGTCTCCTCTCTCCCTCCCTCCTCCTCTGCCCTTCACCCCCCACTCATGCATGCTCTCTCTAAAAAAAAAAAAAAAAAAAAAAAATGACAGCTGAAATGGTAAAATTTCTTAAGAGACACAAACTACCAAAACTCACATGAGTAAAAATGGATAAATGAAACTATAACTATTAAAGAAACAAGAATTCTCCCCACAAAGACAACTCTGAGCCAAGATGGTTTACTGGGGAATTCTATCAAACAATTAAGGAAGAAAAATAAATAATTCTAAGTAAATGATGCCAAAAGCAAAGACATTATAAGAAACAAAAACAATAGACCAATTACTTCATGAATATTGATACAAAAATCTTAAAATTGTCACAAATCTAATCTAACATTATATGAACAGGACAATACATGATGATCAAACAGTGTTTACCTGGGAATACGAATGTTATTTAACACTTTAGAATCAATCAAGTCTCCTTTACTTTAGTATGGGCTCTGCATAATGACTTCCTTCCAAAGAATAACATATGATAACATATGAAAAGGGCGGGCGGGGGGGGGGGGAGGAGTAACTTCACAGTAGAGAAATCTGTTAAACACTGCCTCAATCAGGTGATGAAGTCAGAACAACAGTTGTTAGTCATATTGATGGTATGTACCCTGAGGTAATATGGTGGCACTTTAGCTTCCTGATTGTTTGCCCAAAACCCATAATCCCAATCTAATCATGAGAAAAATTGCACACAAATTTCTGTAGGAGGCATATTTCTGGAATACCTGACCAGTACTCCTCAAAACTGTTAAGTGTATAAAAAACAAGTCAAGTATGAGAAACTGTCACAGTCCAGAGAGCTCTAAGATAACATGAATGTTACAGAATTCATGTTTATATCCTCTCAAAATCCATATATTGAAACCAGTTCCCCAATGTACTGAGATTTAGAAGTAGGGCTTTTGGGAGTTGACTAGGTCATGAGAACAGAGCCCTCATAAATGGGATTACTGCCATATAAGAGACTCTGGAGAGCTCTCTCACTCCTACTATGAAACATTATAGCAAGAAGACTGCGATTTATGAACCAGAAGGCAGGCTTTCACCAGAAACTGTATCTTCTTGTGCCTTGGTTTTGGACTTTACAGCCTCCACACTGTGAATAATAAGTTTCTGTTGTTTATAAGCCACCAAATCTCTGGTATTTTTGTTAGAATAGCCCAAATGAATTATGACAATGACCAAATATAATGTGATATCCTGGGTGGGATCTTGGAGCACGAAAAAGACATTAGATAAAAACCCAGGAAATCTGAATAAACTATGGATTTTAGTTAATGATATGCCAATATTTCCATTAACCGTAACAAACGTACCATACTGTTGTAAGATATTAAAATAGAAGGAACTGGGTGTGGAATTTGTGCAAACTCTGTAGTATTTTTCACATTTTCTGTAAATCTAAAACTACTCTAAAAATAAGGTCAATCAATGTAATTCACTATATAACTATACTTAAAATGACAAACCAGATGGTCATCTCATTGCATGCAGAAAAAACATTTGACAAAATCCATCATCTATTCCCAGTAAAACTCATAGCTAACTAGGAATATAAGGAGACTTCCTCATGCTTATAAAGGGCATCTATGAAAAACAGTTAACATCATATTTAAAAATGAATTAATGCTTTTACATAAACAAGGTAAATATGTATTCTCTTACCACTTATTTCACACTATACTGGAGGTCTAGTCAGTGTCATATGGTAAGAAAAAAAGAAAGGGATCTCAACTGGAAAAAAGGAAATAACACTGAGTTATTTATAGAAGATACCTACCTACAACAAACAAAACAACAAACAAACAAAATAACAAAAACAAAAACTAAACTAAAAAGAAAGCCTAAAAACAAAGAAACACAGTAGAATCAGCTGACTATACCAAAATATGGTTGGATATAAGACTGATATAAAAAATTATTTTGTATTTCTGTATATCAGCAACAATTAGAAATTGGAATTAAATTATCATTTCTCATGACATAAAAATATGAAATATTTAGGGATAAATATTACCAAACGTATATAAGCTTTGGTTATATACAAAACATTGCTGAAAGAAATTCAAGAATTAAATAAATGGAGTGATGTATTGTGTTAATGGATGAGAAATCTCTGTATTATTTAAGAAGGCAGTTATTCCCAAAATGACATACTGATTCATCCTAACCATAATCCACAGTCAGGTAGAGTTTATATAAAAATGACAAGCTAAATTTCTAAATTAATTTCTAAATTGCATGTGGAAATAAAAAGGACCTAGACTAAAACAACATTAAAAAAGAACAATATTGGAGGATTCACGTGTTAAATATTATTTCAAAGTTTCATTGATAAAGGCTGCGTTAGCAAGATAGACAAATAGTTTAATGGAATAGGAAACAAAGTCCATAAACAGACCTTCCCTTATATGGTCAATAGAGTTTTGAGAAAAGTGCAAAGGAAATTCAAGGGAGAAAGGGTAGTGTTTTCAACAAATAGTGTTTCAACAACAGAGTATCTGTCATATGGGGGGGGGAAGCAAAAACAAACACTTCAAACCTTGCATTATATGCATACATTAACTCAAAATTATTCATAAACATAACCATAAGGGCTAAAACTATAAAGATTCTGGAATAAAATATAAAATAAAATTTTATGACCTTGGTTTAGACAGAGTTTATTTGGTATAACAAGAAAAGTTCAGTCTTTGATTAATTGATTGGTATTTGGACTTAAAATTAATATCTAGTTAAAAAAAGAATTAAAACATAAAAAGATAAGCCACAAACTTGGACTTGTATCCAGAATATATAAAACACTCTGAAAACTCAACAATAACAAACCAAAGAAATAATTCTGAAAATATGTGTGGAAATTTAACAGCCACTTCATCATCGAAGATATTTGGGAAATAAATATCTTCAGTGATGCTCAGAATCATTAGTCCATGGGGAAATGAAAATTAAAACCACAATGAAATAACTCTAAGCCCCCATTAGAATGTCTAGATTCGCTAAAAACGACCGTACTCAATATTATCAGGGAAGTAAAGCACCTGGTAAGCCCATATACTGCTGGTGGGAATGTAAAATGGTACAACCACATGGGAAAATATTTATCATATGACTCAGAAATACTACACTTGTGTATTAAACAAGTGAAAATGTATATGTGTCTATAAACACTTAGACAAGGATATTAAGAGAAAGGTTGTAATATATTGGAAAAGTTAAAAATTTCTCAAATATCCCTCAATAGGTGACAGATAGAATAGAACATTACTTAGCATTAAAAAGAAAACAAACAAACAAAAGTAATGAACATTGACTATTGATACATACCACAACATGAATGGATATGGAAATAATTATGCTGAATGCAAAAAGCAAAAAAAAAAAAAAAAAAGAATACCTAATATATGATTACATATACAGTTGACTGTCGAACAACAGGGAAATTAGGAGCACCTCCCTGACCTAGTCAAAAATATAATTTTTGACTTCCCTAAAACTTAACTACCAATAGCCTCAGGATGACTGAAAGTATTACAAATAACATAGACAATTAGCATATGTTTTATATATTGTATGTATTATATACTGTATTCTTAAACTAATACCTAACTTTTTCTTAATTTTTTTGGTTCAATTGTGAGGTTTTTTTCAAAATGTCAAAAATCTCCAAAAACTTTTCCAATATATTTATTGAAAAAAAAATATGCTTGTAAGAAGATGTGCATAGTTCATGTTCAAGAGTCAAAATTCTAGCAAACTCAAACTAATCTACAGTGATTCTTAAGATTCTATAATCTATAGAAAACGTATCAGTGGTTGTGTGGAATGGACTGGGGGGGTGGGGCATCGCGTTTGATAATGGAAGGGTTAATTACTAAGGGGCATGAAGAAACTTTGGGGGGATAATGGATACATTTATTCATTTGCTTAATGGTGATGGATTCCCTGGTGTATACTTAACAAACATAAGCTTTAAATATATGCAATTAATTGTTATGTTAATGCTATGTTAAAAAATTAAAGAAAGAAGGGGATGAGACAAGAGAAGGTTGAAGAAGATTTGTGCTCTTCAAATACATTTCTGTTTTTGTTACTTTTGTTTTCTTTAGGTATTGGTCTTGCTCCTCTAGCAGTTCTGTTTCACTAAATATTGCAATCATTCTACCTGATTTTGATCTTGCTATTAGGATCCCTGAGATAGGCTGGTATTTTCACTTGTTAACTGGGCTCAGTTCTTATTATGGAGTGTTCTATATAGGTATCTTGTGGATGGTGGATGCTAAAAGGTCCCTTAGGACTGAGTTTTGTAGAGAAGCTATAATACCTTAGAATGGCACCCTCCTGAGCCCAAGAGAGGGAAACCCAGCAGTCTTTAACTTTGGGGGTTCAAGGAGATTCTTGATCATTTTAGGTTAAAGTTCAAGCATCAAAGGTGACCATTCTGCAAGTGGTCCACACTTTTCTAATTTGAAAACTTTTACCTGAATGCACTGCTTTCTTGTTCCTATCTCTAACTTAGTGTTTCCCCCATCTTGCTCAAGCACTTCTGGGAAGAAACCCCTTTATCGTGTCTCTGACAGATCCCAGCAGAGCCAGAGGCATCACCACACCCAGTTAACTGCATGTCCAAATAGCTGGTTGGCGCTGGAGGATGTCAGAGTTGGAAGTGCAGATAGGGGCAATGTTGTCATAATTTCTCAGGTTTTTCAAGAGAGATGTTTTCAAATAAAAACAATGGCCATGTTTATGATGGTCTAAATTGTTTACAAACTTCTGAGAGTACACCTTAGATTGCAGACAGAGCCATACTGCCTGTGTACTCCTAAGACTTTCCATTAGAGCATTACTTTAAAAAAATAATTGGTCCTTTTAATCTATAATGGAACATGGCCTCACAGGTTGTCAGTGATTAAAATTGTCTTTTCATATAGTACTATATTCTTGTGCAAATGAGTGTGAATTGATGCCAGTTGTGTGATGGACAGTAAGCTTATCCAACATGACGGAGACAGATTTCTAGGAAGACGACTCTGGTGTTTTTGTGTACAAAGGGGATGAGTAGACCATATCAGCAACATTTAATTATTCTGTACGTAATTATTCATTTGAGGAACACAACTTTTCAGAGAAACAGAAAAGAAGACAGACCAATACAATTACTATTTGCCTAAGTACACTGTTTGGTAGGAAACTGTAATTAGTTTTTCATTAAATTTGCATGAAGTGATTTAAAAAAAAATAACAAGGAGGAGTTAAATGCATTCATCTAAGAAAAGAAAGTTTGGATGTGAGTTAAAGTTATAATACAGGCTAATTTTTTTTAGGCAAAAGTACAACAAATGATAATTTCTCAGATTTAAATTAAAAGCTAATGAGTTTTAAAAAGAAAGTCACTTAAAATGCAAAGTTTCATGCAATATATTATAAAAATCCAGTAGGAAATTTCATTCTGGATACTTCTAGTCTTACTTGTGGGCTAAATTTTGTTTGTACATGTGACTTTACAAGAGCTCAGTTTCTGTATTTAATATTGTACCTATAGAACAATACATAATTATCCCTATTTTGCTTGCTAAGCCAAGCTTATTCATGTGCTCCTACCAGTATTAATGGAGAAGAAAAGTCAACATTATTTGTGAAATGTATGTGGTACACCCAAACCTGTGTCCTTAAGTAGAAACATTGCCACTATTTAATTTTACAAGGCAGAGAATCTTTTCCAAAATGTAGATTGAATAACTGAAATGGAAAGATGGATCACTACATGCGTGCATCTCAATTTTGTCTTGAATTTAGCTTCTTTCTAGGTAAAAATGATAGTATTTCTCATCATTAATAATGTTTTAAGACTTAACATCACAGACCAAAGGCTGTTCTCTTTGTATCACACAGACATTTGTAGTCTATATATTCACTTGGCAAAACTATAACTTTTTAAATGCAACTGCCTATACCACACCTACACCTGCGCAATTGAACACAGGTGAAAACTCACATGGCTGCTGGCTGGTCTCCCACCATCCCAACTGTCATAAATCTCTCTCTGTCTCTCTCTCTCTTTGCAAATCTCAATCTTTGCTTGCAAAACAAGCATTCAGAAGAGAATTTTTAGAACTCCCACCAAAACATATCCTGAACTACCTTCATTAGTGCCAATATTCTGCCTTCAATGAATACTGTGTATTAACAGTGATAGCAGTTAAGGCCAATATGTTTATTTGTGCATAGGATCTCTTCCCTTCTTGTATATGTGAGTATTTATCTCTCCTCTAGCAATTTTTCTCATTTTTCTCTGTTAAAAAAAATTATAAGAACTTGGAAATTTAGTAAAATTATTTTGTGCTTTCTTAAACTTACACTGAACATTTTGTAATAATCTTGCTTAAGAACCATCTAACTCTTGGGGATGTATTTTTCCTAAGAAAGTTTTAAGAATTATCAAACATATTGCAAATTAAAATAATTTTACAGTGAGTAACATGTACCTTACTGTACTTATTTTTTTTTTCATGTATCAGTCCAATTTACCCCACTTTTGTTGATGCAAATGAACAAAACTTTTAGTTTTTTTCTAAAAGAAATGCCTTTATTTGAATCCAAGTTGGGAAAGGTGCCTGGGATACGCAATCTTCAGGAAAGAGTGTTCCAGAGAAGGAATTTTTAATACAGGGTTGTGTATTTCTTACATCAAGAGCTACAAATTGTCATGACATAAGACCCAGAAAAACACAAATTTTATCTTATGCTTTTAGTATGTGCAAGGTTGCAAGCTTGAGAGGTATGGAAAATTAGGGAGATTCTTACTCTTACCTTTATGTTTGAAATGTTTCTTTTAGGTTATTTGCTAACAAAGCTGATGTACAATGTGTGCTTGGGGCAAAAATAGAGCCTATACTTGGAAATTTGGTAAAGTCATTCTGACCTTGGTAAAGGTTAAAAATATAGCTTCCCTGACATCCCAGGAGCAGAGCCCACAACATTAAAAGTTGAAATTTTCTTTATCAATGTCTATCCATTTATTAATCTTATCTTTAGTACATTTTAAAATAAATTATAAAAAAGGTAAAATTTTGTTTGATGTACTATTTACTATTGATTATGGCCCCCAACCTGTAAAGTTTGATGTTAACTTGTAGAAGATTGATAAATTATGAACTATTTTCATCTGGAAACATACAAATGTTTGCTGTCCTACAGGTAAACAAAAACAAAATAATAACAACAAATCACACCCCCACACATAAAACCCCAAAGTTTACAGTTTAATTACTATAAGATATTGATCTTCTTTTTGTATAACTTTGCAATCTTATCTCACATTCCTTTTTTTCCAAGCTCCCCTTTTTCTGAATCTTCTTTACCATGGTGCCTGTTCTCTCATTAGTAAGTTAAATAGAATTGACTATCACACTATATGTATGAGACTAACATTTTTTTAACTTTTTGATATTTATGATTTTATACTCTCAAATTTTTCCCATTACACACACACACACACACACACACACACACACACACACACACAATTTGCTCTCAAAACACCCTTCTCTTGACCACACTTCGCTTTTTAACTATCACTTCACTTCTTTCCATTTTAGAGCAAAATTCATCCAAAGAATTAATGTTCTCCATATACTCTAGAACTCACACCAGTCAGGCTGTCTCCTTTAAATCTCCATCAAACTATCTTATCAAGATCACCAGTTCTCTACACAGTAGTCAATCCAGTTACCCCATTCCACATAGTAGTTATCAGTAGCATTTCCCATCATTTGTCCTTGGCTTCTAGCACACCATTTTCTTTTGGTTTTCTTCCTCTCTTCTTTCCACTAGAGTCTTTTCTTAATCTCCTTTGCTGATATCAATGGACCTTGATGGATTTTGCATTCTTTAAGAGGTACAGTAATTTTAGTAAAGTATCTCAACCTTTCATAGGACTTTTACATAGTCTTGGAAACTCCCTGGTAAACTGAAAAAGCAATTTATATCTTAAGTCTGCATGTAATCAAATACAATGATTCTTTTTTTTTAAAAAAACTATTAACTGGCTACTAGCAATTTTAGAAATATGCTCTTTGTTTCATGTATTCTCCATGTGTGAGTATTGATCTCTAAACAAAACTTACCCATGAAGCAGTAAATTTAACTTAATTACATGAATCCATAAGATATATTTACTAGGCTACAACTTCTAATAGAACTGAGTACTAGTATACCATATTTAGAAATAATTTTGAACTTTTATTCCAACCAAATCTTCCTCCATTGTGCTCACAAATAATAGAATTATTATGATCCACTCTGTTTTGTAATTTGAGACTATATAACTACCATAATGTTTTCTTCAAACGAGTCTTTTTTATTGCATTTTTAAAAAAGTGTAGTAATTTCAACATAAAATTGTCTGTTAATATATATACATTCTTTAAAAAGGTACAGTAATTTTAGTAATATACCTCAACATTCAATAGGACTTTTACACAGTCTTGGAAATTCCCTGGTAAACTAAAAAAAAAAAAGCTATTTACTTGTGATTAAAAAAAATTTTTTTAACATTTATTTATTTTTTTTTGAGAGAGAAAGAGAGACAGAGACAGAGACAGAGACAGAGAGAGAAAGTGAGTGTGTGCGTGGGTGCGTGCGCACGCGCCCGCACGGAAGAGGGGCAGAGGAGAGGGAGGGAGACGAAGAATCCGAAGCAGGCTCCAGGCTCTGGGCTGCCATCACAGAGCCGGATGTGGGGGCTCGAACCCATGAACCGTGAGATCAGGACCTGAGCTGAAGTCAGATGTTTAGCAGACTGAGCCTTCCAGTTGCCCCGTTTATTGTTTTTTGTTTTTGTTTTCTTTTTTTAAAATTTTTTAATGTTTATTTTGAGAGAGAGTGTGTGTGATTCAGCTAGGGGCAGAGGAAGAGAGGAGGTAATTGTGATTTTTAATTGTGTGACTTTCTTGCTGAATAGAACCTCTGCATCACTAATATAAACTGGACTTGCCATTTTGCATTTGAATCCCTTTTAACTGAACTCTAATCCTTTTAACTGAACTCTAGCTAGTATGGTTTTGATTATACATGAAGGACTTCAAGTTAATAGCATAGTCCTACTCTGGTCATTTTAACCAGGTCCTAATTCCCTCAGGAAATATCTGGTTGGTTTGGGACCACACACCTTCTTGGAAATCAGAATTCTCCTAAAAACTTCAAGTAATGGAAGGTTCTGTTTCGTCATATACATGATAACACCTGAGACTTCATGAACATTTATCCATGTGACTCTAAACTAATGAGGGATTAATACTCCTTATTTTTAAATATAAATGTGCAAATAAAAAGTATGCTTCCAAAAAATAATGATAATAAGGTTTAGATGTTTTCTAGTTTTGTTGCCATTATCTCATACATTTATGAAATCCTTGTCCAATTGTCTCTGACCTATTTATGATCCTAAATAAAAATCTCATTGCAGATAATATAACTTTATTATTATTATTTTTTAAGCCTCAGCCATATTTTATGTCTCCTGAATTACTCACCTTTTAGTTCTGGATGACCTTAGACTGTTTCCATAAAGTGAAATACTCAAGGAAAACTATTTAGAGAAAATTAAAACATTTAAACATATACTGTGAAGGCTATTTACTAAGAAATGACAAATACATTTTGAGTAAAGGCAACATCATTGGAAAACATTTAATCTCTCAATATGTCTCTTTATACATTAATATACTTAGATTTCTAATTTCTTATGTATTTGTTCTAAGAATAATCATCTCTCATATGTATTCAAAAGTTGTGCTGTGCTTCTGATTTTAAGAATGAGGTCATCAAAAATGTTAACACTCTCTTTGAAATTGGGGACTGGATGATGGGCTCATTTTCCATTAAGATATTTCTAAGGCAAGGAAGAACTTAGTGTACAGGTTGAGTAACCCAACAACCTAATTCAATCACTGGGGCTGAGGGCTTATAGATCAAAAATGTTCTCATTTTTATTCCTACAAGAAAACCATGGCAAACCCAGTTTAGGTGCTGTAGTTAATAGGTACTCAATAAATGTGAAAGGGAGAAGGAATAAAGGGAGAAGGAAGAAAATCACCTTCAGCCTTGCCTGAAGAACTGTACAATTAAGAAAAAATTCATAGTAAGGTTTCTGAATTTGGGTTTCCTCAATATCAGGTTTTTTTTCTTTGAAAGTCTCACCTGGGTGGCTCAGTTGGCTAAGCATCTAACTCTTGATTTCAGCTCAGGTCATGATCCCAGGGCCCTGAGATGGAGCCCTGAGTCCTGCCTGCTTAAAATTCTCTCCCTTTCCCTCTGCCCCTCCCGCACATGTGGGAGTGCTTGGATGCTCTAGCTCTTGGTCTCGCTCTCACTCTTGCTCTCACACACAAAAAAAGTATTTCTGTGGAATTTTAAGGAAAATTGGAAATGTCTACATGTTATAGATAACTTTTCTACTGATTTAAGTTATTTTCTGCAAACATGACATTTTATTTAAAAATAATTTTGTAATAATAATAATAATATGCCACTTAGGCAATATATTGTCTTAAATGGTAATATAGCTTGTCCCTCAGGTGCATGCTTTCTAACACAACCAAGGCATAAAATAATTGCTTAAGATATACTACTTGTCCTAAGCTCAATAGTCCCTGATTCTGCTCAATGTTTTAACTCACTTAGGTAATTTTTATCATTGTCAAAGGGATGCCACTGGTATTTTATTATTATTATTATTTAATTTTATTTATTTTGAGAGAAAAACACAAGTCGGGGAGGAGCAAAGACAGGAGAGAGGAAGAGAATCCCAATCAGGCTCTATACCATCAGTGCAGATCTTATCACGGGGCTTGAAAGTCTTCCACTGACTGAGCCACCCAGGTGCCCCCATTGTTTTGTTTTGTTTCATTTCATTTTGCTTTGTTTTGTTTTTTTGGGAATGCCAATGGTATTTTAAAGGCATGTCACCTGGTCAAGTCTAACAGTTCCCTTTGATCGATGTTCTAGATTAGATGTTTTTCCTGCATCTGCTTCCTTGCACTGCACTGAAATGAATGAACCAGCACAATGACAGTAGAAAGTGAACATTATGAAATCTATGGTGCAATTTTAATGAATCTTCCTTGGAATCTATTGAGCAGGTTACTAGTTCTCTCACTGATAAAAATACTACCAGCTGGCAGACTACATCTTGAAACTTGTCTATTGTGTATTTTATTTTAACATGAGAGGGATTCCTTTCCTCTGCCAACCGTAAGAAATATTTCACTACAATAACCCCTGAGAATCTTTTAATCACACTTTATATTTTAAACACATATCTTTCTTTTTCAGTAATCACATCATATGTGATCAAAACTAAATTTTTTTGGAAGATTTCAATCCAGAATTCATGTTTTCTTTAATAGAAATAATAATAATAAACAGTCCATTGATTTAGCATGAACATTCAGATTATGAATGGCCATAGGGTCATGGCACAAACCTTAGTAATTTATTTTTGTATTTTTGGAGTTGATTTTAAGGAGATTTAGAATAGTATTGGTTTGGTTTGAAAACTTGAAACTGAACTGTTTTTCAAAAGTAAATTTTCCTCTGAGTGCCAGTCATTTAATAATGCAGAGGAAGGAGGCACTGGGTGGAAGCTAAAAGAAATTTTGTAGTATAGTAACACCTCCACCCTTTATCTGTGGGGCTACATTCTAAGACCTCTTGTGGATGCCTGAAAGTACAGGTAGTATCAAACTCTACATAGTTTTCTGCGTAGTTTTTTTTTTCCTGTACATACATACATATGATAAGGTTTAATTCATAAATTAGGCACAGTAAGAAATTAACAACAGTAACTAATAATACAATAGAACAGTTATAACAATATACCATAATTAACCTTATGTGAATTAGTCTCTCTCTCTCAAAATATCTTACTGTACTGTACCCATTCTTCTTCCTGTGATGATCTGAGATGATAAAATACCCATGTGAGACGAGGGGAAGTGAGGTGAATGACATAGGCATTATGATGTACTGTTAGACTACTGTTGGCCTTCTGACCATATGTCAGAAGGAGGATCATCTGCTTCTGGGCCATGGTTAACCATGGGTAACTGAAATCACAGAAGGCGAAACTGCAGATAAGGAGGGACTACTCTACAATGAGACATTATAGTCAGCATATGGGAGAGTGTTCTCCTACAGTCAGTAGTCAATGGAATGAAGAATGGAAAAAAATCCTGGTGATTTGATGAATTACCAAAACTCTGGATTCTGATTCAGAAAATTCTTTTAACATCTCCAGGATCATTTGCCCAGCAACAAAATGGATAAAAGCCAGGCAATCACTTTTTTAAGTTGTCACATATTTTTGTGAATAATAACTTGTTGTGCTACTTTTTCTAATGTAGTCATTGCATACATTAATATCAATTTGTTTATTTTTTAGTGGTAGGAAGTTTTTGTTTTGTTTTTGTTTTTTTCCCCTTCTGGAGAGGGTTTTTTAAAACTAATCATGGAGCATGCACCCTACTTTACCAGAAGTCATTTCTTAAATATTCATATTCTCCATTCAAATGTGATCCACTAGCTGTGACAATCTAAAAACTATTTGTTGCTGATCTGTAATGAAATGAATAAAGAAATTAAGACTATCCATTTAGAACCTTTTATAGCATTTTGACATTTCTGTGGTATTCACATGCATGATCATTTTTGTAGCAATTTGCCTATTTACAAAAATATCAGTATGCAACTGACAGGAAATTTAAAAAAATAGCTGGTGCTTTTTCACAGAAGTCTGCGAAACACTGCTCAATAGGTTTTGAATGCTGCTGTATGGTACAGATTCTGATCCTCATGTATAGACCTGTTTGGCCACTGCATGTTTTTGCTTGTCTTCACTCATGTCTTTACCAGTCATATTAGGACAAGGACAAAGCAGCATAAAGTGAAAGGAAAGGGAAGAATTTTGTTCTTTCAATTTATTTAATAATTACATTATCAATTACATCCTCTACTTAAAAATCACAACTTTTAATCCTCCTACTTATAGTTCTTTCAGGATCTCCACAGGAAAAGAGGTTCAATTTGTTAGATTACGTTTTTTCCACAGTGGTCACTCAGTGAATCAATATCACGTAACATTTGAAATTAAAATCCCTTAAGTACTTAATATAAATTTATTGAAATTGTTATATGTTTGAGGATATTTATTAGCATATAAAGTGTTTTTGGTTCTAATAAAAAGCTATGCTTGATGTTTTCTAACTCCACTGGAAGGAGGACTCTGAATTCCATCAGATGATCTCCTTGGCATGAAAGGAGGCCTTAGTGAGTGCCAGTGTAAGACCTATACCACCTACTAGGAAGAAAGAAAGAGTTCAATAACTATGTTAAAGTTAGATTCAGTGAAAGAAAATGAGGAATAAGGATCCTGGATATCATCTCTGGAGAGGTGCAGGACATTGCATATAGCAAATTTTATACCAATCATCACCCTCCCTGATTCCCCAAACTCTAAACGGGTAAAATTGCTAAAATGGATATGGTGCCATGTTGCATAGGTATCCAAGGGAAATAGAACATAAGAGAAAGTACATGTTGGAGAATTTAGAGAGGTGAATTAAGGTGATGGATTATAATATGATACAGCCACTCATTCCACCTATAATAATGTTAAACTAATCCAGAGGATAAATGATTGCTACAACAACTTCCAAAAAAAGTTGCACGAGGTTTTCTGCATGTCCATGTTGTATCATAACTATAATAGTGTAAATTAAGCCACCTCAAATGCACTTTTGGAAAATTATATAGAGAATAAACAACAAAGTAAAGTGTCCATTGTTAACTTGAAAATGTGCCCAGTAGTCTCTCTCCAAATGTATGTTTAACATTATGCCACTTTTTAATATCTATGATTTTTTATGACCTCATAAGTGAATATTACCTCTGAACTTCAATTAAAAAATATTCTTAGCTCACAGTCATACAGAGTTACCCGGGGCATGTCACTACCATCTCCATATAAATGAAAACATGGACTCTGGATCTGCCTAATGAGGTAATAATATTGAAGAGCTCTTTAAGGAATACCTTTAAGGTATACCTAAAAGAGCATAGTCAGTTAATTCCGCTATTCACTTTTTAGTATACTCAGTGTGGTAACTTTAACAAACAGGTTTCCTAAGACCCAGTCTCCCTTGCAGATTATCTAACAACTAGTGGAAGTTTCACTTGTCTACCTATAGATCAGAAAAACAGTATTATAATAATAGTGATTTCAATTAATAGTTATAATATCAATAGCTAATGTATTTTGAGCATTTATTATAAGTCATGTACTTTGTTGGGAATAAGAGTAGTTCCTTGATCATAGAATTGTTAAGAGGATTAAATGAGATTCTATGATAAAAGAACAACTTTTATTTCTATTTTACATATGAGGATACTATGGTATAAAAGAGTCAAATATTTTGTTGAAAATCAAAAAGATAGGAAAAAAGGCAAAACAAAGAGGGTGCTTCATTCTGGCCCCAGATGGGTCATGTTTTTCTCTACCTAGCTGGGGAAGGAGAGTAGATTTTCAAAGGGATTCTATAAAGAAAATAAAAAGAACTAAGACCTGGAAGAAGGAAAGGAGGGAGGAAAAGAGGGAGAGAGTCAGTCACTAGCAATACATTTTTCTTATTTATAATATCTTAAAATTTGTCAGAATTAAATATGACATTTAAGGAATAGTTTGCCAGTAGATAATTTAGTTTGTTACATCCCATCATCTTGACACCAAACCTTTGTTTGAATAGTCATTATTCTGTTTGCTTTAACAGATTTCTGTTTGAAATGTTTTAATCATTCCATCACATGCTCAGTGCATATCGACTTTTTAAGTACAGTCACAAATGCGGATTAAGTATTATACATTAAAGCTATTTTGTTAAACTTGCCGCATTTTGCTAATACTTGTTTAAAAGAGAAAATATACTATTAGCTATGATCCTAATTAAAACAAAAACAAAACAAACCCACAGTATCTTTATACAGGTTGAGTTAATTAAAGCTAGATAAGAGACTTCCTAGTGAATTAATTATCCAAAGTGTGGATAAAATCAACCTACTATGGTAAACATAGCTTAAAATTTTTAAATGAGTACAGATATTTTTCTACAATAAATATTTCACCAGATGTAGTTTCTTAAAACAAACATTCAGAATCACCTACGAAGAAGAAAATAAAAGCAAAAAACACACACTTTCAATATTTAAGCAAAATGTTGTCCGGTTAAGCAAGCTAACTTTCACAGAATTTAATTTCATGATAAAATAATACATTGTAAGATCAGACATAACCAATAGTGTGTAGAAACTGGTATGTGAATATTTGCTAATCCCTGTCCTTTTAAACGTCTCTAACATGCTATAATGTGTACCTCAGGATTTTCCAACTCAAAGCACATTGTCAACAAATACCAATTTTTTTAAGGTTCGCTATTATTCCTAAGGTCAGTTTTTTTCCTGTTTCAGTTACTTTTTACACATACTCCTCCGGGTCAACTTCCAACGTGGCTTTGTTCATATGAAGTGCTGCAATCCTATTTTCCAGATATTTCCATTTTTAAAAATGTACCCTGTTTTATTGATTAATGATAGGTACTTAGTTTTAGCCTATCTAAGGATTTAAGTTTAAAAAACAATGGCTGGGGTAACATCAAGTTAATCTCTATTGGAGTGTCCTTGAAAATTACTACTGAATATATGTATTTGGTTTATATATTTGGTTTATGTATTTGGCTTATATATATATATTATATTATGCATGTTGGTTCTATATAATGTTTAAAAACTTTAATTATTGGCAACATTTAAACTTTAGATGATTTAATATAAAGTGAGAATATCTGTCTTCTCTTCAAGAACCTGAAGACATGATCAAAGTGAGCCTGCATTCAGATTCCATGTGGCAAAATATTGACCAGAATTATATTGTAGCTGTTTCCTTTTAATGGATACAGACACCTTCTGTTTCCTTCCTTTTCCCATCTCTCCTCTGTAGCAATCATTCTTCACCCATTTAAGATACTGCTTTGTCTTTGCAAGAATTTGAACTTGTAATCCTTTTTTCTTTTTCTTCTTTGAAATTATTTAATATATTTGCTCAAAAAACAATGAAGTATGTGAATAACACACCAGAGATGTTACACCTTATTCACATAGAAATCATGAGAAATTTAGGAAATAATCTGTCAAATAAAGCTATCTTATGATAGGTATAGCTTCTATGATCAAAGCAGAAAGGAAAAATAAGCCCAATTGTGAATTCCTCATTTTAAAATCATTTTGTCAAGTACAACTTGCTAAATTGAGACTTCTCTTTATCATCGGTTTCAGTATATCAACCTTTCTGCATGCCAAGCTCTGCAAAATTTATGAAAGGCAGCCATACGATAATGTAAATTAATGGTCATTCATTGTTGAGCAGTAATAAAGATAGAGGGTGTTGATAAACAGTAATAAAAAATATAAAAATGGAGAAATGAAACATAAGATTAAGTTTGCTAAATTGTTTATTCATTTATTTTCACATTTTTGTTGTAAATTTTGACCAACTTCATACTTGCATAGTCCCAAGTCTATAAACATGAATGACCCACAATATAGCATCTTACTACTCTTTAAGATTGACTATATTTGTACAATGAATTGATTCTATTCTAGATTTAATGCCAAAATTAAAAGCTGTGACATCAGCATCCAGTGTAGTAAAAGTGCTTAAAACTAAAATTCTTGGTTATGAGTTACGTCATGTCCCAAGTGAGTGAAAAACTTGAAACGATAAAACAATATAAGGTATAAAAATGAGTTTGCGATATTGATGAAAAGTGCAGTAAGAATAATTCTGGTATGATTTATATATAAAATCTAAGGATGTAAAACAATAAGCACAACTATTATTCTAGGTAGTAATTTCTTTATCTACATTATTACTCATCAGGAGAAATATTTAGTTCTGTTCTTTATACTTCATGTTAATTTTTTTTCTATTTAAAAATAACAATTATATTATAGCTTTTCCTTTATTACAGTTTTTCCTTATTTCACAAATAGGGAGTTGAATATATCACTCAAGAGAACAGATACACATGGGTTGCAACCCAACTTAATAGCCGTGTAACCTTGAACAAATTAATTCACTTCCCTGAGTGTCAATTCTCTACCTCCCAGGATAATGTATTTAAAGCATTTGGCTTGGCATGTAATATATTTACATATGTATAACTATGTCTCTGCATATCTAAAACTATACTAAAAAATTAAGATCAGGGAATTGCAAAATATTTTTATCCAACACGCTTTTGATGGCTGCCTATTCTATCATTGTATGAACTTATCACAATTTTTTGTGCCTTTCCTATTGGTAAATGGTAGGACATTTCTAATATTTTGCTTTTATAAACAAAACTGGGATGAACTTTCTTTTAAATATATTTCTGTGTAAATTTTATTTAAAAATGACACTTAATACTGCATCATATTTATAGGTTCCACAGGATATAATGTATATTAAATTTATATATATGCATATTTGCATATACTAATATAATTATATATAGTACATATATACCCATATAAAATATATAAATATATATAATATATATGTGTATTTTATGTGTATTTTCCTTTTTCCATGAAGTAGATAAATAGTTAGAAAAATAGAGTTCTCAAAGAGAAAGAAGGTACTTTGAGAAATATTTGTTGTGAAGAAAATATGTGATTCTCCTACCTTTTAGTTAATCATTTTAATTTTTTATAGGCAATACTTAGCCTATAGGCTGCTAAAATGTTTAATTATATTATAGCAGTTGGAGTTAAAGTAATTTTTTGTTATGTGTAGGATCACAACAACTCATTTATCCTTAAGAGCTCAGTCATCGTTGTTCTTTTTGTGAAAATCTATTTTATAAGCTATCTCCACAATGTTAATGTACTGTTAGAATTTCTGGAGTAACTATATTTCAAAATATTGAAGGAAATATTATTTTATACAGAGAGAACACTTTTTGTGGAGAGCAACTGACATGGCATTTTTATATTTTAGCATTATATCATGCATTAGAAAAATATGGAAATCCCTGCATAGTTTTAAATAGGGCATGTCAAACTTATCAGTTTATTTGAGAACAAGAAACTAACCAAGCATGGGGGAAAATATCAGAAATTGTATCTCAAGTTGTAAAAAAATTATAAAGTCTCCACACAAATGTTGACAGCTCAAAGAGAAAATAAAGTGTTTAATTATATTATCCAAAGGAATTTTTTTAGTACGCATGTTCATTAGTGAAAATGCAAATTCACTGGCATATATTATTGATAATAATTATAACAATGGTTTAATAACATTGAGAATGACAAAATAGACATATATTCTATCATTGTATGTTTATAGGATTTTGAAATAAATGAGTCTGTAGTTACGGAAGTGTAGTCCATTAATACAAAGATGTCTGCATATAAACATCAGAGTAAGTCTCGTTATTTTATTTTATTTTTGCCTCCCTCTGTCCCTTCCCCCAGAATAATTCTCATTTTAAATTAGTGCCAACATTGACAATGGATTTTGGTAGTAATTATGAAGAGAAAAATACCTCTAAACTGAAAAGATTTTATTTAAAGAAGCCAAAAGTAAATAACACCTGACAATAGAAAATACTCATATAGCACTTATGTATTCTAGGTAGCGTTCTGAGCACAGTAACTCAGGAACTGAATTAATGAATTTTGTTTAATCTACAAAACAACTCTATGAGATAGGTACTATAATGGTATCGAATACTCTCTCCATTTAACAGATAAGAAAACTGAGGAACACAGAAGGTATAATACGTGGCTCAAGGGGCACCTGGGTGGCTCGGTTAAGCAACCAACCCTTGGTTTCATCCCAGGTCATGATCTCCTGGTTCGTGGGTTCAAGCCCCACATCAGGCTCTGTGCTGATGGCATGGAACCTGCTTGGGATTCTGTCTCCCTCTCTCTCTCTCTGCCCCTCCCCTGCTCACTCGCTCTCTCTGTCTCTCTCAAAAATAAATAAATAAACATTAAAGAAAAAAATTACCTGGATCAAGGTGTCAGATTAGGGGATACAAGAGCTGGAATCTGAACCCAAGTAGCAATGGTTCCAGACTGTACACTCTTCCAAGTATGTCATCATAATGGACCATACGAAACTGCAAATACTAAATACTAAGTCATTTTAGGCTCTCTTCTAATAAAGGGAACTGAGGTCAAATAGGCTTATAAAATGCAACATTTCCCACTCCTGTATGGAAATTCCCATGTTGAATATTTATCTATTAAAAAACAGTGAAAACAAAAACTCTTGATGCAAGTACTGCAAGTACTTGATTTCATCCAAAACTAATCAATCTTTTGGAATGCATTCACTTAAAAAATCTAAACTAGCTATTAATTTAAGAGACAGAACATGCCATTAATTCAGTTGGTGGGGGGATTTTTTTTGTTCCTCCTTGGGTGATGGCTGATGTGTTCTGGCCCAGTCAACAAATGAACAGTTTCCCTTAACCTGAGGACATATATAACAAGAAGCCATCTGGTTTAGGTTTCAGATTCTCTCCTTCAAGTGTCTGTGGGAAAAAAATAGTAATAATAAAAAAATATATGGATATGGCCAAAGCAGATTATTCAAAGAACAGAGATAATAATTACATACTGTTAGTCATCGGAGGTGTTGCAAGAGAAAAAAAGAAAACGATGAAGTTTCAGAGTTTGGGTAGATGACTCTTGAGCCAAAGCACTTATTCTAAATTATGCTATTAGTGGTACATTTACAGTTTCACTTCTGATTTTCTCATTCTTCCTTTAAGTTTTCACGTTTGTAGTGGCAAAATTATGGCCAGATATTTATTTGAAAGTGAAATAAGAAAAAAATGAATATAAGATGCTTAATAATAGAAAAATAGAATATTGTTCCATTAATATTCTAGGTCAGATACTCTTAACCTGTGATCTACAGCTATTTTGAAAAACAATGTGGGGTGTGTGTGTGTATATATATATATATATATATATATATATATATATATATATATATATATATACAATGCAGCATATATATACATATGCTGCATTGTTTTCCAAGAAAAAAAGTCTGTAGTTTTATTCAGAGCTTTCTATTTCCTATCATCTTCAAAATGTTTGCTATTCCATATACTGAAGAGAAAATATAGTCTAAATTAGGTGGGTAACTTTGTTTTCATTTTAGTATTTTAAAGAAAATCTAAATCTAAACTTGGGGCGAACAGAACAAAGTCACATTGAACACAGAATAAATTTAAAAAACAGCAAATGTTTTTGCTGAAAAATGAATTTGTTTTATTTAGAATAGTGCTTTCTTAGATCTTACAAACTAAACTGTTCATCATATTATGAAAAAATATAAAACCAATAATAATTTTAGGTAGTAGAAGTGTTTGTGTATTAAGTATTTTTAATTAATATTTAATATATGAAAGGTGCCGCATATGTATTTTATTCACAGTAATTATAGACATAGTAGTTCATTATAAAGCTACTTTGAAAATATCTGGTTACTTTATTTTTAGTGTTTTCCATGTATTTGAATATATAGGATGACTTTGATGTTATCCCTGATTGAGGTATGAGAGTAGCACAAATAAAATTTTGCTAATCTAGAATTTACTCTAAGCTGCATACATGCTTTATAAAATCCATATGCAAACCCATCTGGACAATTGGACATAGCAGTTTGATGGTGTTAAATAAACTCAGCATTTATATTAAGGTAGCATGATCTCATCCTAAGGATTTCTGTAGATGTCAAGAGGATAAAAAGGCTCAGGAGGGTGAGGAAGAAAGGATGTTTTCATCAGTAGGGAGAACTTACAGTCCTTGCCTATTCGCATTAGACATTTTAAAAGCTCATTTGTTTCTCCAGAGCATGTGAACATAGTACCTAAGTCGTTTTAAATCACCACACTTGTGAAAGAACCGTTGTCCTAAGAAGTATCTTAGATAAACGCCTACTAGGTTAAGGCCTCCTTCCTTGGAACCATTTTGGATTTTTTTTTTTTTTTAAGTAATAGAACTTCCTGAAATTCTGGTTAAATATTGTGTTTATGAAGGTTAATTTTTTTCAACATTAATAGGTCATATAGTTTTGGAATGATTAGTTAACTTTCTAAGCTTTTAATTTTTAATTAAATGTTACTTTTCATATTCTCTTTCCTTTTCTTCTCTAACAGAAAATGATTGAAATATTAATAAGGCTTAGCAGCATTCCATGAAAGGCTAGCATAATCATCAGGTGAGGAGTTATATTAATGAAAATACTATTGTTGCCTCAGTAACTTTTGATTCTCTTTATATTTTCCCTTTCAAGTAAATATTAAATGCTCACATTTAATTAGAGTAGGGAATCTTGTAAAGGACAATTAAAAATAAAACACAAATAGCAAATTGATGCGATAAGCAAAATACACTTCGATTCCAGAAAACTCTGAACAAAATAAGAAAACAGGAAACAAATACTACTCAGAAAGAGAGGTGCTGAATACTGTCAAATATTTTGGAATGATTTAGTCAATGTTATGACCAGTAGTGACACAGAACAGATTTCAGCTTTAAAATGTGTCTTTACTTTCACTGTTACCATGACACTTTTTTCTAGGGAGTCTTGGTGCTGAAAGAATGGAAATCAGTAACTGAATAATAGCTATGTTCCAAAATCAAATATTTTTTTATTTAATTTTTTTTTTAATTTTATTTTAGTACAGTTGGCACACAATGTTACATTAGTTTTGGGATGTACAACATAGTGGTTCAACCTCTTCATTCGTTATGCTATACTCACTACAAGTGTAGCTAAAATCACAGTGCTATTACAGTATCATTGACTATATTCACTATGTTATACCTTTCAAAATCAAATTTTAAGATATAAAAATAATAAAACAATAGAAAAGTGAAAAGTAAAAAAAAACCAAAAACACAAAACAAAACAAAACACTTCTGAATAGCTATCAGGTCAATTAACTTGTTTAAATTCATAGTACCCAAGTTGGTTTTTTGAGACATCATTTCTTTCATCATACACTCTTTGAATTTATACTGAGACATGAAAAATCACTATTTAAAACAAGATAGTTGGAAATATTTTAAGACTTTCCGTGATGTGTAATTTTTTGAAGGTTTAATACAGCATTATTTGATGGCAAATCTATTATATTGTAATGGTTGTCCGGTGCTGCAAAGCTGATTAGGAAATTACATAATTGTTATTTAATGCACCATTCTTTTATGGAAATTGAAGAAGGATATTTATGAGGTATATCCAATAAGTAGATGATTCCTTAAAAGAAAGGTTATAAACATTCGTGGTTACGTTCTACTAATTTATCAAAGAAATGAAGTTGCTACTAAAATGGAAACAAAAACCCTTTAATTTATTTTGAAGGACCATTACTTGTTTAATGGGGGGCCAGGAATTGGCATTAAGGTGTTACTACTGAACAGTTTGATATATATTTGTGTGAACTAAGAAATATGGCTTGCAGGGGGTGGAGGGGAGAGTGGTGAGGAGGGTGCAGCAGTCAGTGACAAAGAAAATGAGTCCAAAGAGAAACATTTGTGTGTAGTTTCCTGAGAAGCAAAACAGGGAATATTAATTAAGAGGCTTATTTTATTAACCCAACATGGTTCCACCGATCACATTGAGGGCTATAAGTACATATCACAGCTATTTTTCTCAGTGAGTCAGTGAAAACAGAAGCCTAAGCTGAGATATTTGGGAACCCAGGAGTTAATAATAGAGTTAGAGGAATGGACAAGTTCCCCACAACTCCCCATCCTACTCCCCTGTTGTATGGAATATACTATGATTCCTTCTCTGGAGAAGTGAGAGAAAAATAATACCCTTTGTTGGTTTAAGAAAAACATGGATATGCAATAGAAATAATGGTATTAAACAGACCAAAATCATATCTCTAACATAGGCCACTATAGTCATTGATTATAAAATTGATTGACTTTTTTCAGTATTAACACATGCCTGTGGTAGTGCATATGTTGACATGTCTATATTCAAAGGAGTGGAGGCTGAATTTCCTACTGTCCTTACATAGAAGAAATCGGTTTTTGCTTGAATAAAGATCAAACCCTCTGTTGGCACAACAGCACAAGTTCTGTAGTGGTTAAAGAGAATCAGTGAAACACCTCCCTTTAAAATGTGATAAGGTTTTCAATAAATCAGCTACTTTATTAGACTGACTATGTCATTCACAATGAAATAGCAGAACCGTATGTCCCCACCAATATTTCATGGTTTTACTTTGAAAAAGCATCATCTCTAGTGTTCTGCCAGTATTGTATGATTTACTGTTCTATACTCAATTCTGAAATATCCTTCTGCATCTCAGCTATTCTATTCTTGGCGCCAGGAAAGATTTTGCTTCAGGTTTTATTTATTCAGAGCCTGTTAATGTTGTAATTTTTATATCACTGTCATGTCATTTTGCAACTAATGTCATATATCTGATAAAAGAGCATAGGGAGAGGAGCTGTGTACTTATTAATTAGAGAGGTCTGATAAATGGATTATCTTATTTAGTAAGCAAGTCCTTGACAAGCAGGTGAATACAGGTGGGCATATTAATGCTGGTTGCCTAATTTACTGCTGTGTTAACCTCAGACTTATTTATTTATTTATTTGGTAAATTTCTGAACATTTCCCTGAAACGTGCCTTAATAATAACAACAAAACTTGATGAATAACAACCATGAATTATTGTATATGCTAAATTTGCATGAATTATTTCATTTTACTACTTTAATCGACTCTATAAGGGATGACCTGTTATTACAATTTCCATTTTACAGATGGGGAAACTGAGGTAAAGCAAGGTTATAGGAAGATAAGATTTCATGGCTAATAAAAGTAGAGTTGCAATGAGCCCTTCTTTGAAGATGCTTTCTTGCATTACTGCCTTTGATAATGTTTACCTCCTGTAACTCTCATGCTGACCTTTTTGGCAAATACATAAATATTTACATAAAATATAAATTTGTATAAAGTATATATAGTAAGCTTTTCATGTGGATTTTGGGCTTATATTATTGTTTGCTCACTGATGAACTATACAGTTTTTTACTTCCGTTCTGTAACGAAATGCTAACTTGGTTATTTTGCACTTGATAGGGATTCTGACTAATGCACTTTAAAATGTAAGAGAACATTATCAAGATTTATCTTGTTTTTGTATGAAAAAAAGTAATTTCTATTCAGTGCTATCATTCAAATAATTTCCACTTGAAGATGAGTAAATTTTCTCCTTGCAATCCTCTTTATTTTCTTTTGGCTCATTCACTGAGTGACTGCTTGTATAGGAAGTGCATAAGAATGATTAGTTTCTTACCCGTGTATTATAGCTTTTTTAATTTTGATAGTTAACTTTTGGAACCTCCCTTAAAACATACACAAACACACACACACACACACACACACACACACACACACACACACCATTGGGTTTTAAGCATTCATTTTAGGAAAATACATGTGTAATAGAGAAGTATAAAAATCCTTTAATAAATCTTTAACTATATTTGTGTGTAAAACCTATTAAGAGGGAGTGCCTGGGTAGTTCAGTCAGTTAAGTGTCGACTCTTGAGTTCAGCTCAGGTCACGATCTCAATGTTCATGAGATCGAGCCCTACATCAGACTCTGTGCTGATAGCACAGAACGTGGTTGGGATTCTCTCTCTCCCTCTCTCTCTGCCCCTCCGCTACCCATACATTCCCTCTCTCTCTCTCTCTCTCTCTCTCTCTCTCTCTCTCAAAAATAAATAAACAAAAAATAATTTAAGAAAATGACTTATTCAAGAGGAATTTCAAGAAGAAAAGTGTTTATTTTAAAAGAAGGATGAGACAGACTTGGATTTACTTCCAGATGAAGCTCAAGTATGTTTTGTCTGTGAAGGGATTCTCATTCATCTAGCCAACATCCTATTGCTGCCAAATCTCCCAGGGTCAGGGATGTCAAGATTTGTAGGATGTTAGTGTCAACCCCTGTCCAACTCTGACCAACTTGGATTCCATGATACCTTACTCCTAAAGGTTCGGCCACACTTAGTTCCTGAGTCTCTCAGGGAAGTTTCCACAGCCCATAAAAACAGATCAGAGTGGAACTACATTAGGCTTTTGTAGGCCTTGCCCTTCAAGTTCCTCCAACTGTTTACTTCTGTCAGTTTGTATGACTTTGGTTTCCTAACTTCCACAGGGACTTCAATCTCTCTTAAAGTCATAACTTTGGTACAGCCCTGACACTGGCCTATATTCTTAGGTACTTCTGCTTATTTTCCCATTACTTTCTGTGCCTCTGCCTGTCCCAAAAGGTTGGTTTACTGAGACTGAGGGCTATATTGCTTTGACTTTGAGTACTATCACTTATGGAAACCCCTGTGTCCTCTGGACCAGATTATATCCTTTTGGACATGGTCACTGGCCTATATCATATCCAAATAGGCTGACTTCCTATAGGTAAACATTACCTGATAGAGTGTTACTGATGGAGCTTACCTCTCAGGATAATTTATTTGCTGCTACCTTGGCTTCTTCCCCTTCCCTATCGGCTCACTCCACCAGGTTCCCAGCCTGTCTATGGACTAAGCCCATCTAAGGAGCAACAGCAAATATGTAGTTTTTCTTCTCAAGCAACTCTGGCTGTATGTCCAGTGGAATACTGACAAACACATCCTAGGTATTGAACACCACTTTCATTTCTGTTTGTGTGATGTAAAGGGCAAAACAGTCTGGAAAAGGGCAATGTGATCACGAGTTTTCTACTGATATGGAAGCTGGAAGCTAACTTAATAAGGTCCTCCTGGCTGAGAACTAACATTGTGAATCACCACACCATGTACTTCTTGTGGAGATAGGTGACAGAGATGGAACTTCAGCTCTGATGTGCATGATTACAAGATCCTACACTTTGTACCTCCTTTTGCTGCCCCACTTTCCACTGTGGTGCTCAAATTAGCTGTCTTAACGTGGATCAGTCCCTTAACCTCTCTGGACTTGATAGATTGTTTTGTTAAATTAAGGAGGTGGACAAGATGCTGTCTACTTTCAATTTCTGATATAAGTCATACTAAGTGTCAGAGCACATTTCCAATGAGCAATACACTTTTAGCACTTCTAAAAGGCTGGGAATGAAAAGAGGAGGAACTGCCTGTACCCAGAGCCTGCCTTTTCTGGGGACTAACTCAGGTTTGAATCTATTTCATTGTAGTTTGACATTTTGTACATTGTTATCCTGCCTCTTATATTGAATACATTTGAGTTTGTATCTTATTTTCACACTTCCATCCAAACCTTATGAGAAATAGATTTCTCCACCATCCAAGTTTTACTGAAGAAAGCTTTCTAGAATGCATTATAGAGGATAAAAAGCCATACTTTCATTGCCATTAGCATTACTTTCTTGTCTCATTTTTTGCTTTGCTTATTACAAATACACATATTGGGAATCTCTCTACCCAACAAAGCCAACAACAACAACAAAAACACCTTTTTAAAAAAAATATTTACAGAGATTCTCTTTTATTCCTTCAAGTTGTGCAGGCATGGACATATGGTAGATGGAAGTATTCTGAGGTAAATACTTAGAATTCTGAAATATTTTGTGTAATAACAAAGTATCCCAACAGTTTCTTACAGATTTATCTGACTAATTACTACAGATTTGGTTGCAACCCAAGTCACTTTAGTACCTTACAAAAAGTGAGATGCTTCAGGCAAGATTATCAGCATGAGAATAAATGAGTTAGCAAGCATTAATAAACCTGGAGAACAACAGTGTTAAATGTTTTATGCATCGTTTGAGTATGTGCAGTGCAGAAAATTGAATGAACAGCTTTTTGGTTACAAATACTGGAAGTAATTTTTTTTTAACATTGTTTTGCATTTCTTTTGGTGACAGACTTATCAAAATGAACATTTTCTGATAGAGAATGCCTTGCAGGCATTCTGTCTCTTAGAGTTTAGCAGTGTGTGAGAAAACTCCAGTCAGTCACCCTTTATATTTACCTTTCTTCTCTCATGATGAACCATTCACCTGCTGAGCATTTATTGAATGTGGATTCTGTGTCAGAGATAGGATTCCATTATGATCACACTTAGGGCTACAACAATGAAGAGAATTATGTCATATACTCTAAAAGGTCATCAAGTGCACCATTGGTTCTGAGACCATTTTTAGCATTCAAATTCTATTGGATTACTGAACTGTGAATGATGGTATAATATCAATAATATTCTTAGTAGCAAAATTTTGCTGAATAGCTACCATGTGCTTAATGCTCTGCATGTCAGATATTAATGATACAGCTCCTACCCTTAGGAGTGATGTGAGTTAGTTTACATATGGATTTTCTGTTCCCACACAGTTCCAGGCCCATAAGAGTAGAAGGAGGAAAAGCAAGAGGAGAGTGGAAGGAGGAACAGGGAGAGGGTTAGTCATAGTTTGTGTATGTGTGTGTGCATGTGTGTGTGTTTGAGTCTAATATGCAATAAGAATTCTTTAAACTTCAAATGAAGTATAACATGAACTCTTAAAAATTACTTTCATCTAGCTAGAATAGAAAATAATATTTACTGTGTTTTTCCTATGTATCGGGGATTCTAATAATAATAATAATAATAATAATAATAATAACATTTACTGAGAAGTAACTAAATGCTTTATGTTGATTATCTTTACATGGGTTTTTGTATCCAAAGCCATATGAGATGGATGCCATGTTTGTCCCTACTTTAGAGATGAGGAAACCTAGGCACAGAGACATTGGTAAATTGCCTGAATTCAGATAGCTGACAAGATAGGGAGCCAGGATTTGATTTTAGGCAGAGAAAGAAATTTTCCACAAAACTGATGAAATGTAAGATTCAGGAACACTCACTGGTACAGGCTCTTTCTGAGGACTTATATTTAAATTGTGTTTGTAATTTTTGCGTGTTTTATCTTCAAAGGGACCCTAAAAAGTCAATAAGCTTCAGACCTCAGGGATTTGGACCTTGTGCACAATTTCACTTCCAGTTAATAGGAGTATAACCCCACCTACTTCTTGAGCTGTGTTCTCCTTCCCTCCTCTGACCACGGAGGAAGTGTATTCCCTGATAACAAAGGCTCATCTGTCTGTCTCTCTGGAACTTGTTTTCTCTCCTTTCACAGATACTGTGATCTGTACAGCTTTATTTATTTTAATTCTCTCCTTCCTCTCTATTATAATTCTATTTTTCTCTACTATATTAGTCCCATCAGCATTCAAACGCGCTCTAGTTTCACCATTAAAAAGAGAAATTAAAAGAAGAAAGAAGAGAAAACAAATCCCAAGTCTTCCCATTTCCATTCCAGCTATTTCCATACTGCTCCCTTTTCCAGCTCACAAAAGACCTATTGACTCAGTCTGTCTTCACTACACTCATTCTTTCATTTATTCAACAAATGTTTATTGATACCTACTAGGTGTCAGTCATTATACCAAACCAAAAGATTAAAACAAAGAACACCAACTCCACAGGTGTAATAATTCATGATAGGAGCTTGTATTTGGTATGTCCTATTGTCTGATATGCACTCAAGAGATCATAATAGGGATCTTAGTTTTCTGGTGGTTTCTTATCAAACATGTCCATGTTTTAAAGTCTTGGTGGGCCTGTACTCAAATAATCCACCAATGCTTTTTTTTTTTTTTTTTAATATTATAAAACATTAGTGGAACTTTTAGGTTCCAAACCGGCCATTTGTATCTGATTTATCTATCTCTATTGTCGTCTAAGGACATCAGTTTCATTTTAATTTAAGATGTTAGATTTACCTAATTATTTAGAAATTTGAGTGACTCAAGTAAATAACTGCTGTCATTACCAGGTACCCAAACAAGGACACATTGTCCCACAAAATGGCATTTTCATGGGCATTTCTATTAATATGGGTATGTTTTATGGACCCTCATTTTATAGATAATATAAATAAGCAATGGGGATAAATGAATAACTTGTGCAATCTCACTCAATTATATACAAAACCAAGATTTGAATACAGTTTTATTTGATCTCAGGGCCGGAGATCTTTCAAATATATTTTATAAATGCCGCAAAATCAAGACATACAGGATAAGTGAGATTAAATGGGGGCAAAAGTATTACAAAGGTGAGCATTATGGTACATGACCTCAAAAGGAGGAGACAAGGAAAAAGGCCGTAGGAAACTTTAGGTAGAAAATATGTAATCAGTTGTGCTTGAGTAGCACAGAAAACCCAGAACAGGAGTGTCAATAGACTAACTTTCTATTTGTTGAAATCTTTCTTAGTCTACTCCTGTTCCCTAGCCAGGGAAGACAGATATTTTAAAAGTTCCATCAAAGAGATCACAGTTGACTAAGTGGCTTTTTGAACTATTGATAGATTGTTTCATTTTCATTTTCTATGTAACCAGACTCATAGTGTTTTGTTTCTAGAACACTTACAAACTCTTCAGATTTTTGCTATTAAACTATTGGATTCTTTTGCTGTTATAGGAGAAATATTTTTAAAGGAGGATTTGTTCCTAGTTTCCTTTAGCTGAATTTAAGTTTATTTGAGATTTTGTGTGATTTAGTGTTCTGCAGAGAGTTTTGTTGTGTTTTTTTCTCCCTTTAATTTTAACTTGAACAGCTTGATGAGAGTTTAATAGAATTTGTTTTAACGTTATTGCTGACCTTGAATTAAGTGGGAGCCAATATATCCCCATACAGGTGTGGGTTTCAATTTATGGCAAATATGTTTGTCTTTACAGTTATGCATAATTTCCAAATTCCAGAAATTACTTCTGTTTTATAGCTGTGCCTTCTAAACCCATCGTAAGGAGGGCTCTGTCAGCATTTCTATTACATTCTTTACTTTACAGAGGTTTATAACGTGGTCATAAAACTCACTCCAGGATTAGTTTTGGCAGATAAACTCTCATCTAGGGAAGAAAGGTGTTATTTTTTACCAACTGTTTAAAAAGAATATACCGGCTGTCTCTTCTCATACAATTGGACTTCACAGACTCCTTTTTTTGCTACAAAATCTCTTTCTCTAAAAAATAGGATGTCCTAATTAGCCTTTATATATTTGTGCAGTAGAACCTCTGCTTTTCTTCAGAAGAACTACATAGTAAAAAAAAAAAAAAAAAAAAAAAAAAAAAAAAAAAAAAAAGCTTGCTTTGACACTAGAGTTCAACAGACATGAGTTCAAATCCCAATTCCATGACTTACTGGGTAGGAGATTGTGAGTGAGCTACTTACCAAATATAATAAACACTTAATAAGGGGTAGCATATACTATTCATAATTTTTAGTCCTTTTATCACTTAGGAACTTAATGAGCTCCTTAATCAGATGCTTATCTCTAAATAATGGATTAAATTTGTTCCTTCATTTACTCATTCAATATTTATTGAGCATCAGACAGGTTACTAGAGATACAAAGGAAATATAACACAGCCCTGTCCTCAAGGGATATGTAGCTCAGTAGGCAGGAGTCAGGCTTCTAAGGAGACAAAGTACAGAATATTTAATGCTTCCCTAGAGGCTTGGACAACTCAGAGCAAAGTCACTTTACTCAGAGTAGGGCAACACTGAAGGTTTTTTTAGGGAGTAAGTAGAAGTGTAGATATTTCTGAACCGAATACTAAAAGATAGTTTCAAGATAGATAAATATCCTTGTGTTGTGGGAGCAGCATGTGCAAAGTGTAAAGAGGAAAAGGCTAGTATAAACTGGGAAATGGAATGTGACCGCAGTTAAGAGTATAGAGTGATACGAGGGGAACAAAAAGGTGAAATGGAAAGATATGACTAGTTCTCCCTCGTGGTAAACCTGCTAGGCTCTTCCTTGGCTCATATATCCTGCATGTCAGTCATATAATCCTCTATTTTGGTTTATACCTTTATTTTGATGAAGCATATTCTTTAGTAATGTTCCGAATAAAAAAAAATAATAATAATAAACTGTGTGAGAGGTATGATTTTTAAAACATCTTATTTGACTTAAAATGACTTTATTCTACCTTTTCCTTTCAGATATATTTTAGCTCAGTATATAATTTTAAGTAGGAAATTATTTTCCTTCAAAATTTTGAAGTTTTGCTCTATTGTCTTCAAGCATCTGATAGTGCTTTTGGGAAATTGCAAAACCTTCTGATATCCAGTATTTATCTACAACTTCCAGTCTTCTCTTCAGAAAATTTTAGAATATTCTTTTTGGCCGCATATTTCAGGACATTTTTACTATTTTTTCTAGTTGTTCTAGACAATCTGTAGGACACTTAATACCAAAACTCATATCCTTTAGAACTGGAAATTTTCTCAAACACTTTATTTTATTATTTTTTTTTCCATTTCTCAGTGTTTTAGAACTCCTCTTAATCCCATGTGAGACAATATTATTATGTGCTCTGGTTTTCATATCTTTTTCCTCATCTTTCATTATTGTGTCCTTTTGACATATTTTCTAGTAATTTTCTTAATTTTATCTTTGAGTTTCTCTATTGATGGCTTTTTTCTTTTTTTTTTTTTTGTTTCCCATTATGGTTTTTATTATCAAGGACCAATTTCTTTTGAAGCGTTTATTTTTGTCAATGTTTATTTACTTTTGAGAGAGAGTGAGTGGGGAAGGGGCAGAGAGAGGGGGACAGAGGATCCGCAGTAAGCTCTTCACTAAGAGCAGAGAGCCCAATGCGGGGCTTGAACTCTCGAACCCTGAGATCATGACCTGAGCGGAAGTTGAACACTTAATCCACTGAGCCACCCATGTTCCCCTCAAGGACCATTTTTATTCTCTAAATAATTCTTCAAAAATAACAATATAATTTTGCTATATGAGAGGATATACTCTCTTATCAACCTGAAGGTAATGATTAGAGTTTTCTTTTCTGAATAATTTGTTTCATCCGTGTTTCATTATATTGACTGGTTTTGTTCTCTGTTCTCCATATTAGGGAATTTCTTTAGATGTGTTGTAATCCTGATTGTCTATTTCATGATTATATTTGGAAACTTAAGAGGTAACTTGAAGTTATGAATACTTAGGTGGTGTTTGTTGACTTTGGTCTTCACTGTGGATGTCACTGGGAAAGCCATTTGTTGGAACTTCCTTAGATAAGCATTCTTTGATATTTCTTCTTAGAATGGTCAGATTTCCCAGAGAAAGCTTCTTCAAACTTTTACTAGAGAGTAGAGGTCTACATACCGGTATTCTGGGAGCTAGCATTCTGTAAAATGTGTTGAGATTCTTTGAGTTAAGCATTCCACATACATACCTCAATTAATTTGAGGTATAAATCAGGTTAGTTTCTGGAATTTTCCCTGCCAGCTTGCAATTCTTCTGTCAGGTAAATTTCTTTCTCCTCATCTATCTGATTTTCAGATTACATAATGTTGTTGATTCTTTTCTCCTTTTCTTTCCATTCTATGGGTTTATGTCTAAATAGCGAATAAACTATTTTTTTTTATTTAACCAATAGATCTTTATTTATTTTTTTTTAATATATGAAATTTATTGTCAAATTGGTTTCCATACAACACCCAGTGCTCATCCCAACAGGTGCCCTCCTCAATACCCATCACCCACCCACCCCTCCCTCCACGCCCTATCAACCCTCAGTTTGTTCTCAGTTTTTAAGAGTCTCTTATGCTTTGGCTCTCTCCCTCTCTAACCTCTTTTTTTTTTTTTCCTTCCCCTCCCCCATGGGTTTCTGTTAAGTTTTTCGGGATCCACATAAGAGTGAAAACATATGGTATCTGTCTTTCTCTGTATGGCTTATTTCACTTAGCAAAACACTCTCCAGTTCCATCCATGTTGCTACAAAGGGCCATATTTCATTCTTTCTCATTGCCACGTAGTACTCCATTGTGTATATAAACCACAATTTCTTTATCCATTCATCAGTTGATGGACATTAGGCTCTTTCCATAATTTGGCTATTGTTGAGAGTGCTGCTATAAACATTGGGGTACAAGTGCCCCTATGCATCAGTACTCCTGTATCCCTTGGGTAAATTCCTAGCAGTGCTACTGCTGGGTCATAGGGAAGATGTATTTTTAATTTTTTGAGGAACCTCCACACTGTTTTCCAGAGTGGCTGCACCAGTTTGCATTCCCACCAACAGTGCAAGAGGGTTCCCATTTCTCCACATCCTCTCCAGCATCTATAGTCTCCTGATTTGTTCATTTTGGCCACTCTGACTGGCGTGAGGTGATATCTGAGTGTGGTTTTGATTTGTATTTCCCTGATGAGGAGCGACGTTGAGCATCTTTTCATGTGCCTGTTGGCCATCTGGATGTCTTCTATAGAGAAGTCTCTATTCATGTTTTCTGCCCATTTCTTCACCGGATTATTTGTTTTTCGGGTGTGGAGTTTGGTGAACTCTTTACAGATTTTTGGATACTAGCCCTTTGTCCGATATGTCATTTGCAAATATCTTTTCCCATTCCATTGTTTGCCTTTTAGTTTTGTTGATTGTTTCCTTTGTAGTGCAGAATCATTTTATCTTCATGAGGTCCCAATAGTTCATTTTTTGTTTTAATTCCCTTGCCTTTGGGGATGTGTCAAGTAAGAAATTGCTACGGCTGAGGTCAGAGAGGTCTTTTCCTGTTTTCTCCTCTAGGGTTTTGATAGTTTCCTGTCTCATATTCAGGTCCTTTATCCATTTTGAGTTTATTTTTGTGAATGGTGTGAGAAAGTGGTCTAGTTTCAACCTTCTGCATGTTGCTGTCCAGTCTTCCCAGCACCATTTGTTAAAGAGACTGTCTTTTTTCCATTGGATATTCTTTCCTGCCTTTTCAAAGGCTAGTTGGCCATATATTTGTGGGTCCATTTCTGGGTTCTCTATTCTATTCCATTGGTCTATGTGTCTGTTTTTGTGCCAGTACCATGCTGCCTTGATGATTACAACATTGTAGTAGAGGCTAAAGTCTGGGATTGTGATGCCTCCTGCTTTGGTCTTCTTGTTCAAAATTACTTTGGCTATTCGGGGCCTTTTGTGGTTCCATATGAATTTTAGGATTACTTGTTCTAGTTTCGAGAAGAATGTTGGTGCAATTTTGATTGTGATTGCATTGAATGTGTAGATAGCTTTGGGTAGTATTGACATTTTCACAATATTTATTCTTCCAATACATGAGCACGGAATGTTTTTCCATTTCTTTATATCTTCTTCAATTTCCTTCATAAGCTTTCTATAGTTTTCAGCATACAGATCTTTTACATCTTTGCTTAGATTTATTCCTAGCTATTTTATGCTTCTTGGTGCAATTGTGAATGGGATCAGTTTCTTTATTTGTCTTTCTGTTGCTTCATTATTAGTGTATAAGAATGCAACCGATTTCTGTACATTGATTTTGTATCCTGCAACTTTGCTAAATTCATGTATCAGTTCTAGCAGACTTCTGCTGGAGTCTATTGGATTTTCCATGTATAATATCATGTCATCTGCAAAAATGAAAGCTTAACTTCATCTTTGCCAATTTTGATGTCTTTGGTTTCCTTTTGTTGTCTGATTGCTGATGCTAGCACTTCCAACAATATGTTAAACAACAGCGGTGAGAGTGGACATCCCTGTCGTGTTCCTGATCTCAGGGAAAAAGCTCTCAGTTTTTCCCCATTGAGGATGATGTTAGCTGTGGGCTTTTCATAAATGGCTTTTATGATGTTTAAGTATGTTCCTTCTATCCTGACTTTCTCGAGGGTTTTTATTAAGAAAGGATGCTGAATTTTGTCAAATGCTTTTTCTGCATAGATTTACAGGATCATATGGTTCTTTTCTTTTATTAATGTGATGTATCACATTAATTGATTTGCGAATATTGAACCAGCCCTGCATCCCAGGAATGAATCCCACTTGATCATGGTGAATAATTCTTTTTATATGCTGTTGAATTCTTTTTGCTAGTATCTTATTGAGAATTTTTGCATCCATATTCATCAGGGATATTGGCCTGTAGTTCTCTTTTTTTACTGGGTCTCTGTCTGGTTTAGGAATCAAAGTAATGCTGGCTTCATAGAATGAGTCTGGAAGTTTTCCTTCCCTTTCTATTTTTTGGAACAGCTTGAGAAGGATAGGTATTATCTGTGCTTTAAAAGTCTGGTAGATGGGCACCTGGTAGCTCAGTCGGTTAAGCGTCCGACTTCGGCTCAGGTCATGATCTCCCGGTTCATGAGTTTGAGCCCTGCATCGGGCTCTGTGCTGACAGCTCAGAACCTGGAGCCTGCTTCACATTCTGTGTCTCCCTCTCTCTCTCTGCCCCTTCCCTGCTCATGCTGTGTCTCTCTCTGTCTCAAAAATAAATAAACATTAAAAAAAAAAACTAAAAAAAAAAAAAAAGTCTGGTAGAACTCCCCTGGGAAGCCGTCTGGTCCTGAACTCTTATTTGTTGGGAGATTTTTAATGATTGATTCAATTTCTTCGCTGGTTATGGGTCTGTTCAAGCTTTCTATTTCCTCCTGATTGAGTTTTGGAAGCGTGTGGGTGTTTAGGAATTTGTCCATTTCTTCCAGGTTGTCCAGTTTGTTGGCATATAGTTTTTCATAGTATTCCCTGATAATTGCTTGTATCTCTGAGGGATTGGTTGTAATAATTCCACTTTCATTCATAATTTTATCTGTTTGGGTCATCTCCCTTTTCTTTTTGAGAAGCCTGGCTAGAGGTTTATCAATTTTGTTCATTTTTTTCAAAAAAACAACTCTTGGTTTCATTGATCTGCTATACAGTTTTTTTTTTTTTTTTTAGGTTCTATATTGTTTATGTCTGCTCTAATCTTTATTATTTCTCTTCTTCTATTGGATTTAGGGTGTCTTTGCTATTCTGCTTCAATTTCCTTTAGGTGTGCTGTTAGATTTTGTATTTGGGATTTTTCTTGTTTCTTGAGATAGGCCTGGATTGCAATGTATTTTCCTCTCAGGACTGCCTTCGCTGCATCCCAAAGCATTTGGATTGTTGTATTTTCATTTTTGTTTGTTTCCATATATTTTTTAATTTCTTCTCTAATTGCCTGGATTACCCATTCATTCTTTAGTAGGGTGTTCTTTAACCTCCATGCTTTTGGAGGTTTTCCAGACTTTTTCCTGTGGTTGATTTCAAGCTTCATGGCATTGTGGTCTGAAAGTATGCATGTTATGATTTCAATTCTTGTATACTTATGAAGGGCTGTTTTGTGACCCAGTAGGTGATCTATCTTGGAGAATGTTCCATGTGCACTTGAGAAGAAAGTCTATTCTGTTGCTTTGGGATGCAGAGTTCTAAATATGTCTGTGAAGTCCAACTGATTCAATGTATTTTCAGGGCCTTTGTTTCTTTATTGACCGTGTGTCTAGATGATCTATCCATTTCTGTAAGTGGGTTGTTAAAGTCCCCTTCAATTACCACATTCTTATCAATAAGGCTGCTTATGTTTGTGAGTAATTGTTTTATATATTTGGGGGCTCCCGTATTTGGCGCATAGACATTTATAATTGTTAGCTCTTCCTGATGGATAGACCCTGTGATTATTATATAATGCCCTTCTTCATCTCTTGTTACAACTTTTAATTTAAAGTCTAGTTTGTGTGATATAAGTATGGCTACTCCAGCTTTCTTTTGACTTCCAGTGGCATGATAAATAGTTCTCCATCCCCTCACTCTCAATCTGAAGGTGTCCTCAGGTCTAAAATGAGTCTCTTGTAGACAGAAAACAGATGGGTCTTGTTTTTGTATCCATTCTGATACCCTGTGTCTTTTGGTTGGCACATTTAGTCCATTTACATTCAGTGTTATTATAGAAAGATATGAGTTTAGAGTCATTGTGATGTCCGTAGGTTTCATGCTTGTAGCGATGTCTCTGGTACTTTGTCTCACAGGATCCCCCTTAGGATCTCTTGTAGGGCTGGTTTAGTGGTGACGAATTCCTTCAGTTTTTGTTTGTTTGGGAAGACCTTTATCTCTTCTTCTATTCTAAATGACAGATTTGCTGGATAAAGGATTCTCAGCTGCATAGTTTTTCTGTTCATCACATTGAAGATTTCTTACCATTCCTTTCTGGCCTGCCAAATTTCAGTAGAGAGATCCGTCACGAGTCTTATTGGTCTCCCTTTATATGTTAGAGCACATTTATCCCTAGCTGCTTTCAGAATTTTCTCTTTATCCTAGTATTTTGCCAGTTTCACTATGATATGTCATGCAGAAGATCGATTCAAGTTACGTCTGAAGGGAGTTCTCTGTGCCTCTTGGATTTCAGTGCCTTTTTCTTTCCCCAGATCAGGGAAGTTCTCAGCTATTATTTCTTCAAGTATACCTTCAGCACCTTTCCCTCTCTCTTCCTCCTCTGGAATACCAATTATGCGTATATTATTTCTCTTTAGTGCATCATTTAGTTCTCTAATTTTCCCCTAATACTGCTGGATTTTTTTATCTCTCTTTTTCTCAGTTTCCTCTTTTTCCATAATTTTATCTTCCAGTTCACCTATTCTCTCCTCTGCCTCTTCAATCGGAGCCATAGTTGTCTCCATTTTATTTTGCAGCTCGTTTGTAGCATTTTTTAGCTCCTCCTATCTGTTCCTTAGTCCCTTGATCTCTGTAGCAAGAGATTCTCTACTCTCCTGTATGTTTTCAAGCCCAGCGATTAATTTTATGACTATTATTCTAAATTCACTTTCTGTTATATTGTTTAAACTCTTTTTGATCAGTTTGCTAGCTGTCGTTATTTCCTGGAGATTCTTTTGAGGGGAATTCTTCCATTTCTTCATTTTGGATAGTCCCTGGAGTGGTGCGGGACTGTAGGGCACTTCCCCTGTGCTGTCTTGAATAACTTGTGTTGGTGGGCGGGGCCGCAGTCAGACCTGATGTCTGCCCCCAGCCCACTGCTAGGGCCACAGTCAGACTAGTGTGTACCTTTTCTTCCTCTCTCCTAAGGGCAGGATTCACTGTGGGTGGCGTGGCCCGTCTGGGCTACTTGCACACTGCCATGCTTGTGGTGCTGGGGATCTGACGTATTAGCTGAGGTGGATCGGCAAGGTGCACAGGGGCGGGAGGGGCAGGCTCAGCTCACTTTTCTTTGGGTGATCTGCTTCATGAGGGGCCCTGCGGCACCGGGAGTGAGTCAGACCCACTGCCGGAGGGATGGATCCACAGAAGCACAGCGTTGGGTGTTTGTGTGCTGCAAGCAAGTTCCCTGACAGGAAATGGTTTCCTTTGGGATTTTGGCTGAGGGATGGGCAAGGGGGATGGCGCTGGCGAGCCCCTTTGTTCCCCGCCAAGCCTAGCTCTGTCATCCGGGGCTCAACAACTCTCCCATTGTCCTCCAGCCCTCCTTCTCTCCGAGCAGAGCTGTTAGCTTATAACCTTCCAGATGTTCAGTCCCACTTGCTGTCAGAACACACTCTGACCGGCCCCTCCAGTTTTGCAAGCCAGACTCGGGGGCTCTGCTTTGCCAGCGGGCTGCCCCTCCGACCCGGCTCCCTCCCGCCAGTCTGTGTAGTGCGCACCGCCTCTCTGCCCTTCCTACCCTCTTCCGTGGGCCTCTCATATGCACTTGGCTCCAGAGAATCTGTTCTTCTAGTCTTCTGGTGGTTTTCTGGGTTATTTAGGCAAGTGTGGGTGGAATCTAAGTGATCAGCAGGACGCGGTGAGCCCAGCATCGTCCTACGCCGCCATCTTCCTCCTCTCTCACGAACACTCTATTAATAGTTATAGTGGTGTTTGGGAGGAAGAAAAATTGCATGCATGGGTTCAATCTGCATTCTTAACTTGAAACCAGTTCTCCTTTGAATGTACATCATTCCAACTTTTCCCTCAGGGCGCATGATAACCTGCATTTGTTGAAGCCCCTAATTTTTTTTTAATGTTTATTTTTATTTATTTTGAGAAAGAGAAAAAGAACGTATGTGAGCAGGAGAGGGACAGAGAGAGAGAGAGAGAATCACAAGCAGGCTCCAGGTTTTGAGCACAGAGCCCAGTGCAGGGCTCAGTCTCAGGAACTGAACCATAATCAGGGTCTGAGCCAAAGAAATCAAGAGTGACCAGATAGTTAACCTACTGAGCCACCCACACACCCCATTGTTGAGGTTGCTAATTAATCTACACTGCAAACCCAGTGTTTTTGTTTGTTTGTTTGTTTTTCTCTCCTCTCAGTCCTCATACTTGGCCAATCAACAGCCATGATACAGTCTTTCCTCCTTAATACACTTCATAAAATTGGCATTTAGAAGAACTTATTCTACTGGTTTTCCTTCTATTTCTGTGACTTCTTAGTTTGTCACTTTTTCAGATTTCTTATCTTTTCATCCTCTCAACAGTGGACTCTCACAGAATTTAGTCCTTGCTTCTCTTTACTTTCTTTTAGTCTCCTTCTCTTCATATTCTTATCTAGTGTCATGACTCTAAGTACCATTTATATGCTGATGACTCCAACTTTTATTTATAATCCTGATATCTCTCCTGAACAACAAACCAAATATTCATGTCTACTCCTGGACATATAAAGGTATCTCAAACTTAATGCCAACCAAGTTGACATTGATCTTCTTCCCCAAATCAACATCTTTCCTGAAATCTTCCCTGGTCTTGTATATAATAACTCCTTTCTACCAATCACCCAAGCCAAAGTTTGAATTGCCCTTGACTTCTTTTCCTTCTCACACCCTTCATCTAATCAAGAAATACAGTTGACCTTTAAATATATCTTTAAAATATATCAGGAATCTGACTCTTCTCTTTATTTCCATTGCTATCACTCTCATGGAAACTACCAATGTCTTTCACATGATTATTGCAATAGCTTCCAAGTGGTCTGCCAGCTACTTCTTTTGCTTTCCTTCCAACAAAGCAGTTGAACTGGTATTGTTGGAGCTACAGGACTCCTGAAACAGAATGCTAAGGACACCAGTGACAGTCACCACAAAGTTTGAGAGGCAAGGCCGACTGATGGGGACCTACACTCTTGACCAGATTGCGGCCTTGAACAGCTGGGGTACAGAGTTTTTATAGTCCACCACATTGTCTTATCATCACCTGGGAACAGAACAAAGAAATAGTTCCCAGATGGGGGTGGAAACAGTTCAGAAATGCCCTTGCCCCAATCCAATCAAACACTAATCCAGTTGATTTTCCTTGAACTTTTGTTCCCTGGATTGATAGGACAAGGCTGTTATCTCTTAACCTACAGTGTCAAAACAAAGCTGTTATTTCTCAAGGCTGTAGGTTAGCCCGACACTACAATTTAACCCTTACAGTGTGTCAAATCACGCCAGTGTTCCCAGTTTATTCAGTGCAAAAATAAAAATTTTGTGATGACCAACAGAGCCCTGTATGACCTCTGTTTACTTTACCTCCCATCCCACATTACCTTTCTGACCTTCTTTTCTTTTTGTTCCTATTTTGCATAACTCCAGCCATTGTCTTCTTCTACTTCCTTGAACATCCCCTCTCTCCTCCATCAGAACGCCTCTCCACTAGCTGTCCTTTCTGCCTGGAACACCCTCCATTCCCACCCCTACTCTTTATCAATAGTTACACCTCCATCAAATCTCTGGTTAAATGTCACCTTCTCAAGAAAGCACAACCCATCTAAAATTGCAATTCCCTTTTCAAAATAGCAACTCTCCCCACCCACTCATCATTCTATACATGATTTGCTTTCACCTTTCATCAGGAACTAACATATTACATAACATGCTTGTTTATTTTCTTTAGTAACCACTAGATTATAATATCTGTGTAAGAATTTTCATCTCTTGTGCTCACTGATTTACCTCCAGTGTTTACAACATGGCCTGACACAGAGTATGATCTTGATAAATAAATGTTGAGTAAATAATTGAATGAGGTAGATTAGTTTCATTATCGTTTTGCATTTGAGGAGATTAAAGCTCAGGATTAAGTAACTTGCCCAAGGCCTCAAAATTCTTTAATGTGTGAAGCACAATTTAATTCCGATCTCTCTGGCTTCAGTGCCTATGCATTATCTAAAGAGTAAACTGCCCCTGATAAGTAAGTAAGATAAAGATTAGAAATTGTCTAGTAGACTTAAGAACAGAGAAATTTTCTGGTGGCCTTGTTAGCAGCAATCCCGGGAAAGTAATGAGATAGAAGCCATAATGTAATAGGTTTAGGAATGAATGGAGACAAGTTTAACTGCTTCTTCAAAGCCATAAAAAAAGGAAAGGGGTACATAGGGAGTATCCTTTTTTTTTTTTTCAGATGGGAGAATCATGAGTGTGTTGAAGTGCAAAAGATAATGAGAGTGGATAAGATAAAAGAGGGAGGGAAGAAAAATGATGGAGAAAAACCACTGAGTGGATGGGAGAGAATGTGACAGGAAACAGAAAGAACCAAGGAAGAAGAGTTTAATTTTTAACAATTTTCACAGTAATGTTATTGTATTCACTCATTATTCTTTCAGTAAATATCAACTTATAAGGCCTTATGCACTGTTACAGGGCATAGGGTGGCATAGGGTGGGGAATAATGATAATATTATTGAGACTTTGCATTGTCTCATCCTATCCTTGCAACAACTTTATGAAGTAGATGCTATCTTTATGCCAATTTTTTATATATATATATATTTTTTTAAATGCAGGAAGTGCTGAATTTTAAGGAAGGGAATGGACTGGCCCAAAGTAATTCATCTAGGAATTGTTGGTGTCTGCATTCCAATCACAGAAGTCTGACTCCAACCCATGACTTTAGTCACTTTTTCTACTACTTACAAAAACAAAATTTATATTCTGGTGAGGGAGAGAGAAACAAACAGAAAATCATTAAATACCCTACAAAGATCATTTTACATTTTATAATGAGGTTTAACATAGGTTTATAAGACAGTTAGTGACTGGGTGATCAGAGAGAGTTTCTCTGAGGAGGTGGTATTTAGGCTGATTAGAGTATAATAAGAAGCTAGCCACTAAAAGACTTGGGGAAAGAACATTTCAAGCCCAGAGGAGAGCTAGTTTCAGGACATATGTGGATTTAAGCTTTTTATAATTAAGAATGTAAAGAAGGTTAGTGTGTGTCTGGAGAATAGGGAGTGAAGATGAAAAGTGTTGGCATCTCAGATCATTTGAAACAGGTATGTTAGGGCCCAGATTGTGATTCTGTGGAGTTTAGATTTTATATTAGTTACACTGATGTGCCATTGGAAGGTTTTAAGTATTCATTTAGTGTGATGTGATTTATATTATTGAATGATTATTCTGATTATAGAGGAGCCTACTGAACAGATTTCTTAATGGGTGAAATATAGTAGAAATTGAAGTTAGCTTCTGTTTTAAGCATGTCCTCCAACCTACCAGTTTATTTACTACAAAAATAGAGCATGTAAAGCCATTTCTATCATTTTCACTTGGTGACTCTAAGGATATTCACTTCTTTCTAGTTTTTTGAAATGGAGAACAGGTAAAAGTACTGGAAGAGAATATTGGTAGGAAATTAAATTTTAACCTTAATTTTGTCAGTATTCACTAACTACTTACTGAGTCCCATACTAAGTGCTAGACGAAACAGAGCCCTAACAAAAATAATAATAATAAGGTATGTGCCCACATGGGGGATGAAAATGGCCTGCTGAATGGTCAGTTAAATAGTAACCAAATGTTGACATTGTGATCACTCAGTGTATTTACCAACTGAATTAGAGATGTGAGTTGAACAAGCTGAGAAAAAGAAATTCAGTTGGTTACATTAAAGGATTTTGATTGACCCTCTTATTAATACTTACTTCATACAGACCAAGTAAAGCAAATAAATTCCACAAATAATGAAAACATAATATTTGTGGTCCGTATATGTAGCTAGTCAACATGATATTCCAATCAGGGGAAAAAAAAAAAAAAAAAAAAAAAAAAGCAATGTAGAACAAACAAAATAATACAATTTAGGCAATGGGGTGAAGAATGACAGAACAAAATAATTAAAACAGCGCCATTTATGAGATGCCTGCGTGGCTCAGTCAGTTAAGCTTCCAATTCTTGATTTTGTCTCAGGTCACGCTCTCACAGTTCATGAGATCAAGCCCCACGTCCAGCTGTGCGGAGCCTGCTTGGGATTCCCCCCACCCCCACCCCTCCCCTGCTTGAGTGCACCCACATATTCTCTCTCTCTCAAACATAAAAAATATTTTTAAAAAGCACCATTTGAAGTATACTTCAAAAAGATGAAATATAAGGATGATTACAGTAGAAAGACGATTTGTTTAAAGCCTTTGTTTTATGGAAATTTACCTATTTACAGGTTCTTCTCCCTAGGAACCTAGGCAATGTACTCCTTCAGAACAAAGAACATTGCCATGGAAAGTAGTGCTTCCTGTTGGTTAAGAGCATAGGCTTTGGTAGCATTAAATAAGAAGCAAAAACAACAATAACACCCTGGATAAACCCTGTTTATACAGTTTATTAGTTGTGTGAACTTGAACAAGATAACTAGCAATACAGTGACCCTCCTTCCAAAAGAAAAGATAAAAATTATAGAGCTGGAAAGCAACTTGAGGCCATTTAATTCAGTACTCCTATTTTCGCATAAGGAAAGGTTGACTCAGGGTTTGTACGGTATTTGTGTAAGGTCACATAAATTGCTAATGTTCAGAGCTTCACAATCACACCCATTCTGTGGACACATTCCCTTTTAGAACAGAGATGGCAGCCCTACATGGTGTCTGGAGTTCTTAGAAAACTCTGAAGCATCTCATTGAAAATTAAAGCACAGCCCCAGAAAAATCCCAGCCATCGCATCTGATTAGTTTTCCTTTCGGTTTCTTGGGTTTGCCAGTTTGTGAGTGCAGCTTTCTTCAAACTCCCTGCCTGAAATATAACTTATTTGTGACTTTTTTCAATAGGCCTGCAAACTTTTTGAAGCACACTCTATTTTATTTCTTCCTGCAGTGTTCTCTGCCATTCCTTATGGTTGCACAAGGTGGGGAAAACTTTATCTCTATCTCCAGTTAGGCTACTGCCAAGTATGTATAGAATCCCAAATGGGATAAATCAGTGATCCACAACACAAGGTCCATCTCAGTCTGGTTCATTTGAATACCTTTCATATCTATTTGCTTCAAGAGAGAACTTGAGTTTAAATGGGAACAGATGCAAGTGATTAAGCTAGAGTCAAAGTTTGGGGCTCTCTGATCCTCAAACATCAATACTGGCTTCATACTCCAGTGATATTTGTTGGAACATGGATATGCAGAAGGTATGCTATAAATAGCAAAACATTTTTCCTGCTCTGTGGCAAAACCACAAATGTATTGGCCTTGTTTTTTGTCATATCAGGCTTTGGTGCCAAAACATGAAGTCTATTAAAGACACTTGCCACATCCATAGAGTGATTTGAACCCTTTTTAAATGTGCTCATCACTGACTTAATGCATAGTAACTAGCCGATTAAAATGATTTTAGAATTGGCATGTAAAATATGTGGCCATTACAGCCATCTTTTCAGGAGTGGGAAAAACTCCTGCTGAAGCTACAGCTGGAAAATAATTTGCTGAAAAATCGGTTGAAGCGGGAGGTTCCAGCTCATTGAAACTCAATTTATTATATGCTTAAATGACTCCTGGAACAGAAGAATATGTAGGCAGTACAACTAGACAAGGCAAATTCTGTGCTGATAACAAATGTGTAAAACTTCAATACCTATTGGAGAAGTGATAGCAGCCAAATTCTATACTTGCCAACTAGTAGAAAATGTGAACATGCTGTTAGATAATTAACATTTTCCTTATTATGCAGGACTGGGTAGTGAATGCATAACCCAACTTTTTTTCCCCCTCCAGATAAGTTGCAACTCGAAAAAGCACATGATTAAAGCAGCACACTTTTCTGAGAAACTTTGAGATGTACTGTAAAGTTGTGATATATTACCCTGTGGTTCTAAGGTAACAGACCTATAATCATGGACCCTGGTGAGTAAGATCAGATGGATAGTGGCTTAGATATTGTATTTTGCACAATTCTGTTAAACTTGAAACTGAGTAGTACTGGGGTGCCTGGGTGGCTCAGTCTATGAAGTGTCCAGCTTCAGCTCAGGTGATGATCTTACAGTCTGTGAGTTCAAGCCCTGTGTTGGGCTCTGTGCTGACAGGTCAGATCCTGGAGCCTGCTTCAGATTCTGTGTCTCCCTTTCTCTCTGCCCCTCCCCTGCTTTCTCTCTCTCTCTCAAAAATAAATAAATGTTAAAAAATCTTAAAAAGAAAAAGAAGCTGACTAGTATTAAAGAGTTAATATGCTGATGTTACACTCCACTTGTCATATCATACCATTATAAATCTGTGCAGTTAACCCTTGGTAGGAATTCTCAAAGCCATACAATGTAATGTATAATTCAAAATGGCCAATTATATTAATTATTATGAAATTTTGAGGATTCATATACTTTTAGATGAAATATTTTTTATAATTGATTTGAATTTCTAACACATGTTCAAATTTGAGATCTAATTTGAGCTCAGTATAATCTTTAGAACTCCCAGCTATAGCCTGTTTCCTCTCAACATTGCAGCAAAGTTTCAGAAGGATGTAGTCTGTTTTTTAAAAGTCCCAAAGTATTACTCAGTATTCTTTTAACACTCTAAAGACGATTAGAGTAAAAAATGAAATTCTGTCTTCATCCCACAGCTCTGCTACTTCCCTTCACAAGAGTTAGATTTATTTTCTTGTGCATTTCTTACATTTTCCATCTAAAACTGTTCATTTTTGCAATGCATTTCTAGAAATTTGCTTACAGAAATGTACAGTTTCATATGTGTTTTTGTGTGGGTATGTGTGAATCTGTGTGTGTGTGTTTCCATCAATACTTTTGAACAACAGTATTGTACTTTTTTTTTCAGTTTAAATTACCTTGTGAAGAAATTCCATAGGTACCAATAGCTAAATTAATAGGCCTACTTATAATGTAAATCATCAAACGTATGAATGCCTTCCACATTATAGACAACAATTTATTTATTTATTTATTTATTTATTTATTTATTTATTTATTTTTAATTTTTAACCTTTATTTATTTCTTTGAGACAGAGAGAGACAGAGCATGAGTGGGGAAGGATCAGAGAGAGGGAGACACAGAATCCGAAACAGGCTCTAGGCTCTGAGGTGTCAGCACAGAGCCCGACGCAGGGCTCGAATTCACAGACCTTGAGATCATGACCTGAGCAGAAGTCGGACGCTCAACCGACTGAACCACCCAGGTGCCCCATTATAGACAACAATTTATTAAAGCATGATTCTATTCATGGAATCTAGAATATTTCCTTTTTTATATATAAATAATAAGAACGGTGAACATCATTTCCCTTGACTAACATGTGAGTGTATCTTTATTAGAAATCTATATGCAGAATTGCTGAGAAAAGGTGAATACACTTTAAAAATGTTATAGATACCCAAATATTGGCTTACAAGTATATGTGAGAATTCATTCCACTACATCTTCTTCAGCATTAGATATTTTCATTGTTACAGATATTTCATTGTTTTAATTACATTTTTCTGATCTTTCTTATTAGTCATTCTATTTCTTCCTTTATAAATTTCTTGCTCGTATAAAATTCCATACTTTCATTGGATCAGTTGTTTGTATTCTTTTGAATTTTAGGAGTTCTTTGTATATTCTGGATATATTTATGCATGTGTGTGAGAGAGATTAATAGGTGCATGAGAAAGGAAGAGAGAAGTGTTACAAATATTTTGGTTTATATAGTTATTTTCATCAGTCTTTGTGCCACATTGCTCAGTGGAGGCCTAGCAAATTTTATAGTAATATATTGTTTACCAGATATTGAATATTACAAAGATAGTGAGTGCTGAACTCTGTTTCTTACATCTATCTCTATTTTTTACGAAATCCTTCCAGATAGGAATTGATATTTACACTTTGCAATCATGACAAGTGAGGCTTGGTGAGATGATCTGATTTGCCTAAAGTCAAACATTAGACAGTAAACAAATTGGAATTCCAAGAAATTATGGTGGCTCTCCTTACTGCATTGTGCTAATGATATCTATATAGATCATAATACTTTCTACCTACATATGTATCTTTTTGAAATCATTTAAACAATGCCAAATGTTAAGCCTTCACATGGTGCTCCCCTCCACTGCCTTAGTGAGTGAAAATATAAGGAAATTGGCAGTACGGTGAATCTTACTTGGTGCGTGGCAGTCTTGAGACAAAATAACATGTCACAATGTGTGTAAGTTTTCCTCCCAACACATTAAGAAAACACTCTCATAAACATGGGTCCACCTGCATCTGCTATTTTCACTTAGCATAAGGCTAAAATATGAGATATTTTACTTTATATATTGTATATTCCATTATTCTCCAATACAAAGTCAATGGATTCCTTGGAGGTGATCCATTATGCAATTTATTTTGGTATCAGAAATTCCAATGCAATGCAAAACAAACTATCAACTTGCAATGAATTTTAACTAATATACCTTGCTTAATGTGTGTGCTGATTGACCCAGCACATCGAAATGAAGTCTGTCGGGCACTTACTTGATTGTTAGGAAAACTGTGAATAGTCAAAGTATTCAGCAGAATTTCAGATATTAAAACTATTGTTCATCTTGATTTGACACCTTTGAGATTTGAAAATGGGCTGTATCTGCATCAGAGTAGCTCAGAAGATGGAAGATGATGAGAAATGTCTACCACAGCTGTGGCACTGGCCCCTATTTGCTAAATGTAAGAAGATTAAAAGAAAAACTTTCCCTTCCCAAACTGACTTTTCTCAGATTAATAACACACATTCAATCCTGGTTATATTTATCTTTCACCCTCCAGTATTAATTCCTGTACACTTTGGTTGAATGCATGTGAAGTTGCCAGCCCCATTTTATAGAATTAATTATGATTAGATATATGAATTTCAAAAACATGGAATATGTTTACTGATGTAAATTATATTTTCTAATATGCTATGTTTTCATTGGAACAATGTTTTATGGGTCTCCTAAGACCAAGAGAAGCTTCTGAATACATATATATGCTATCCCTATATAGCATATACATATATACTGTGCATTATATGTAATACTTACTGAAGATATAAACCTAAAATATCGAGAAAGAAGAAAACCACTTGTTTCAACCAAAGTACTACAGGACAGATTTTATATTATTTATTTTTAAGGGTAAGCCAAGTTCAAATTTAATGTCAAACATAATTTTGTATTCAAAATTTGAAATATGTGATTGTCCTTAGAGAAAATCTTAGAACACATGTCTTCTTGCCAAATTTTTATTTGCATAATAGTGAGCTATAAGGTTATAGATCACTTTGTGGCAGAGTGCCAACCCATAAACTGGTTGGTAAAGCTACTAAAAACTTCAATCTGAAATACATTTATCTCAGTTAGGAGTTTGAATCCTCTATAAAAAAATGAAATGCACTAGAGTCTCTTAGTTCTTAAAAAAAGTGAGAGAGTAAATTCTAAATTCTGTTTATTTCCACATTTCTTCCTTTAACTGCTGCAGACATAAATGCAAAATGAATGTTGACATATTTGTTTAGCATCCCTGAACAGATTAAACTGCTTTAGAAGTTCTTCTGTAATCAGGCTTGAAAAATGGAAGCTAGCATTCACATCCCTGGATAGATTAAATTGTTTCAAAAAGTTTCTCATTAATCAGACATGAAAAAAATATTATCAAAGTAGCAGTAGGTCCTTTGAAAAATACTTGAAATTTTCCTTACAACAAACTTTTTTACAGCTTCACTGTATAACGACTTATTTTTGTCATACACATACAAAATATTAAGTGTATGACTTGTTTATGTTTTCTATAGGGGAGTTGCTAAATATGAGCAAATATTGATCCGTTGTGAAGTACAGTGTCTGTATATAAAGAACACTGGGCTGGCTATAGAGTTGTCAATTGCTTATGATGTGTCTTTGGGCAAATCCAATAGAAAGAAAATATAATTTTTAAAAGTCTGAACTCTCTTCAGGTAAATTGCAAGTATTTGAATGGTATTCTTCATAATTATTTGGCAAATTTAACATTGCCTTACCCATTTTAGAGATGAGGAAACCAAATTTCAAAGTTATTCATTGATTTGTCTCATATCAGAGCTTTGAAGTAGTAAACATTCAATGCTAGATCTATCTCACTCCAAGTTCCTGTTCCTTCCATTCTGTGCTAACTCTCTGAAACTAGTTTTCCCCTTCATAAAATGAAGGGACTGAATTATATTATTAACATTTTTACATTTTCTGTAGCTCTCATGTATAGGCTCTCTGATTCTTGATTTGATTTAATCCCCCCTTTCAAGATTGGGTCTATTTCCTGCGTATTACACAATACTTAGAAGTGAATTGTGTGAGGTGGTATCTCAGTGTGGTTTTGATTTGTATTTCCCTGATGATGAGTGACGCTGAGCATCTTTTCATGTGTATATTGGCCATCTACATATCTTCTTTGGAAAAGTGTCTATTCATGTCTTCTGCCCATTTCCTCACTAAATTATTTGTTTTTCGGATGATGAGTTTGGTAAGTTCTTTATGTATTATGCTAAGTGAAATAAGTCACTCAGATAAAGACATATCATATGTTTTCACTCATATGTAGATCTTGAGAAGCTTAACAGAAGACCATGGAGGAATGGTAGGGGGATAAAACAATAGTTACAAACAGAGAGGGAGAGAGGCAAGGCATGAGGCTCTTAAATACAGAGAACAACCTGGGGATTGATGGAGGGGTTGGGGAGGGGAAAATGGTTGATGGGCATTGAGGAAGGCACTTGTTGGGATGAGCACTGGGCATTGTATGTAAGCGATGAATCACGAGAATCTACCCCAAAAACCAAGAGCACACTTTACAAACTGTATGTTAGCCAATTTGATAATAAATTGTGTGTGTGTGTGTGTGTGTGTGTGTGTGTATGAATTGTTACACTTGCTCCATCTTTCACTCATATCCTCTAAATTCTTGCCAAGTAGGCACTGAGACTTGGGATAAGGAATGATTCATCTATTATAAAAATGAATATTATTCCAACAGTGTGAACTCTTGACTTTATTTCTATCATTTGGCTAATGAGTATAAATGACTTGAATTTTGATAGGCACCATGCAAGCAAAAGACATACACACACACCACTATATTTTTAGTACATTTGATAAATTTGCTCATATGTTTGAAGGAGTCAGCAGTGAAACACTACTAGTTACGCTAGTTCCCTTATAGGTTTTACTCTTTGCATATTATTCTTTCTGTAAAATTATATGACATTGCCAAATAGTGATCAAAAAGGAGAGGTCATATTCTTTTGTATTGAGGGAATGTTTTTAAATGAAAAATCTTCATAAATGAAATTTAATTTCTATTTTTCCCCACATGTAAAAAGTTACTGGATGCATCTCATTCATTTAAAAAGGTACATTTAGTATGCCTTAGCAAAAACTCCGAGCTTTTTTTCAAAGAGGCAGTAGTACTAAGGAACAGCTTGAACAGTCAAAGAGGTAACTATTTTAGTCAAATATCTCATGACACAAACAGTGTCAAAATTAATCAGATGTCATGGGCGGGTTTACGATTTCAAACATGATAGAGTAATGGGTATCAGATTTGCCTCCATAATTCATAAAATTGGATAAAATATATGAGACCACAATTTTAAGATCTGGGATAGTAGAAAGCTTGCAGAGAGATCTTTGAGAAAGAAAAATGTAAAAGATGTGTTTAGCCTGCATTCCAGATTTTTACATGAAGACACTTTCCAAAATGTGACACAGAGAAATGAAACTCAAACATAAACCAGAGGCCTCACTGCCTGGAAAAAATAGAAGTCAGAGTTGGAGCTGCTCAGGGGCTGAAATTTGTAAATTAGGGTATTAGACACAAAGGATCTGTGCAGAGAAGGTGTCTTAGAAATTTGCATAAGATTCCACTTGAGTATTTAGCTAAATACTAATATGTGCATGTGATAAAACACTGTAAGACTTTGTAGAAAACAACTGTTGAATATCTGAGCTGAATTTTTTTTTCCCTGAAATTCCATAATATTGGGAGACATTCGTATTTTTACTATCAATAACTAGAGAAACATTTCTGAACTTACCAAATATTCAGTTGATTCCACAGGATTCAGTTGATTCCACTGAATGCCTGTGTAGTTTGGCAGCAAGGTCAAACCTTAGCAGTAAGTTTATGTAAATGTACCGTAACATAGATTAAAGCAAACCCGTGACAGGATAAAACTATACAACTCAGCAACTGTTAAAGTAAGAGAACACAATTTAGGCAGACATAAAAGTAGTAGTCACAACATTGAGAAAACCTCTAAAAAGAATAACTATACCCTGTCTCCCTTTCTCCTTAAGAAAAAACAAGCAAACAAAAACTTACTCTGAGAAAAAAGTCAAGAGAAATACCAGCAGAGATTCTACATAAGTTGGAATCAGCAGTCAAGAACTTTGAAATAGCTATTATGAAAATGTTGAATACTTTAATGAAAATATGTACAAAATGAATGATAGATGGAAAAAAATAGAGAAGTGAAAAATATAATACAGTACCAAATGAGTATTCAAAAACTGAAATTTGAAATGTCTGAAATGAACATTTTTCAGTATAGCTCAACTGAAGATTAGACACTAAAGATGGAAAAAAAAAACTTCAACAGACTTAAAGGCATATTAGAAGAAATTTAACAAACTAAAGCACAAATAGAGAATAAAACAAGAAAAACGTGTGTAGTGAGTTGAGGGGAGAAAAGTTCATGTTGCTTAATGTATATGTAACTAAAGAAACAGAAGGAAAGAAGAGCGATTTTTCAAATATGATAAAATATAAAACTGATAGATTCAAGGAAAACTTACTGATAGTCACATTGCAAAAATCAAAGACAAGGAAAAAATATCAGAACCAACCAGAGCATGAAAAAGTGTTAATTATAGGCAAACAATGGAACTAATTGCTGACATCCTATCAAGTACAATGTAAGTCAGCAGAAAATGGAATTATATTTTTAAAGGACCAAAGAAAAAAGTGTAGAAATCTAATCCTATTGATTATATCATTTAAAAATGAAGGTGAGGGGCGTGTGGGTGGCTCAGTCAGTTGAGTGTCTGACTCTTGATTTCAGCTCAGGTCATGATCTCAGGGTCATGGGATCTAACTCCGTGCTGGGTCAGCTTAAGATTCTCTCTTTCCCTCTCTCTGCCCTTCCCCTGATCATGTGTGCTCTCTCTATCTCAAAATAAATAAACATTAAAAAATATAAAAATATAAAAAAGACAGTGAAACAAAGACTTTTTCACATAAGCTAAAGCTGAGAAAATATGTTAAGGATATATTAGAGAATATTCTCCAGGGTGAGTAAAAATGATATCAGAAGGAACCTCAGGTCTACATGAAGAGATAAAGAGTATAGGAAACTGTAAATATATTAGTAAATAAAAAAGATTTATTACATAATTTATATACATTTTGTTAACAAAGTGTTTTGATGTAAAACATGTAAAATTTATATGCTAACTAGTTTGGATGTAAATTAAAAAAAATAAAAAACATACAAATCAGTGGCAGAACTGGACGCCAAACCCAGGAAAAAAAAAACACATATAAAATAAATATACATAATAATATTACAAAGGACTAGGTGGTGACAAAAGGATTTATATTGCTGGAAGCTTCTAAAATGATATGTGAAGTTGTAAGTATTAATCTTTAATATATTTTTATCATTAATGCAACCACAAAAATTAAGTCAAAGAGGTATAAGATAAATGTGTAAAAAATAATCAAGAGAGGAGATTAAAAGAATGAACACCAAGAGAAAGGAACAGAGGGAGCAAACAGATATAATAAAACAGATGGTAGACTTAAAATCAACCTTATCAATAATTATACAAAATACTAGACATGCCTGGGTGGCTCATTCGGTTAAGTGTTCAAGTTAGGCTCAGGTCATGATCTCACAGTTCATGGGTTTGAGCCCCGTGTTGGACTGTGTGATGGCAGCTTGGAACCTGGATGGAGCCTGCTTCAGATTCTGTGTCTTTCTCTCTCTCTCTCTGCCCCTCCCCCGCTCACACTCTGTCTCTCTCTCAAAAATAAATAACTGATAAAAAAAATTTAAAAATAGTACCAGTTGACAAAACATTCCAATTAAAAGTATTAATTGCCAAACTAAATAAAAACAATTAAAATTCAACTATATTCTATTTACAGAAGAAAATTACATTTATTATTTTTTTTCAAATTTTTTTAATGTTTTATTTATTTTTGAGACAGAGAGAGACAGAATATGAGCAGGGGAGGGGAAGAGACAGAGCAAGACACAGAATCTGAAGCAGGCTCTAGGCTCTGAGCTGTCAGCACAGAGCCTGACACGGGGCTTGAACTCACAGACCGTGAGATCATGACCTGAGCTGAAGTCGGACGCTTAACTGACTGAGCCACCCAGGCGCCCCAAAGAAAATTACATTTAAATTGAAGGGGTCAAAGTAAAAAGATGAAAACATACATATTCTATGTGAACACCAATCATAAGAAAGTTGAAGTGCATACATTATTGCCAGAAAAAGTAGACTTTAAGACAATCCATTCTACCAGCAAAAGAGAGGAATATTTACTAAGGATTAAATTTATAATTTATTAAGAATTTATAGTACTCTTAAATTTGTATGTGCCTAGTAAATGAACTTCAGAATATATAAAAAACTGAAATTGACAGAATCAAAGGACAAATTCATACTCAGCTTTGAATACTTAATACCGTTCTAAAATGAATAAATCAAGATGACAGAAAATCAGTAAAGGTATATTTAAACAGCTAACTTGATAGATTATCAAACAACTTGAGCTAATTGACATAGATTAATCTAACCAATATAAAAATTTCATATTCTGTCCAAATGCACTTTATATTTTCCACAAAACAGACTGTATTATATGCCATACAGCATATTTCAATAAATTTTAAAATATTTATCTAGAGTATGTCTTTTGATCAAAATAGAATTAAATGAAAAATCAATATCAGAACAATATTTGAAAAAAATCCTCAAAATTTTGAAATTAAACTAACATTTGGAAATTCCTAATGTCCCTAAGTCACCTTTGGGTCAAGGAATAAGGCAAAAATAAAATTAGATAAAAACATGAATGGAAAAAAATTATATTTCAAAATCTGGGGAATTCAACAAAAGCTGTGCTTAGAGAAAATGTGTTCCTTGAAGTGATTATATTAGAAAAAATGAAAGTATGAAATTTAGGATCATCTTAAGAAGCCAGAAACATGGAAATAAATTAAATGCAATACAAGTAGAAAGAAAAATAATAGGTAAGAATACAGCCATATAAAATGTAGAAATAGTGCAGAAATGAAGAAAATTTAAAATTGGCATTTTAAAAATATTAAAATTTTGATCTGCCTCAGTGCTGATCACAAAAAAAGGAGAAAACAAGTGGAGTCAACGAAAGCATATCATTAAATATCCTAGTGTTACTAAAGGGAATAAGGAAATTTATAAGCAACTTTATTTTGATTACCTGAATAATTTTTTAAATGTTTATTTAATTTGAAAATGGGAGGGGCAGAAAGAGAGGGAGAGAGAGAATCCCAAGCAGGCTCTGTGCCACATGGGGCATAATCCCATGAAATGTGAGATCATGACCTGAGTCAAAATCAAGAGTTGGATGCTTAACTGAGCCACCCAGGCACCCCTGATTACATGAATAATTAAACTGAACTATATATATTATCAAAACTGACACTGAAAGGAATAAAAAATGTGAATAGCCTTGTATCTATTGAAGAATTTAGATTTGTATTTAAAATTAAGAATTTTCTCACAGAGACAAGGCCAGACCCAGAGGTATGTAAGAAACACATAATACCAATACTACATTTTTTTTTTTTTCCAGAAATAGAGAAAAGAGGGAACACTTTGCATCTCACCCGGATCATGATGTTGAAATCAGTCAAGAACATTACAAAAAATAAAACAAAACAAAACAATATCTTTTATGAATATTCATGTGAAAATCCCTAAAATATTAGCAACTTGAATCAGGACCAAATACTAGAGAAGGTACACTGCATCCACTTTGGAAAACAGTTAATTTCTTATTAATTTAAATATATTCTTATCAGTTAATCCAGCCACCTAGGTATTTATTTAGTCAGAAGAAATGAAAACTTATTGACATGAATTACAATGAATACTTGTACATGAACATTAATAGCAAATGTCTGTAATGTCTGTATAGTAGCCCAAAACTGAAGGAAAAATGAACACAGTAGAGTAGAAAATGCATCAATATGTGGATGATCTTACAAAGATATTTTTAAGTGAAAGAAGACATATGTACTTCTTACTTATATGAACTGTATCATTATACTTTTATTAAGTCCATACTATCTACAGTATGAGAAGTCAACATGGCAGTTATCTTGGAGAAGGCAATTAGTAAAGGGACGTGAGAACACTTCTGGAGTTCCAATGATATTGTTTCTTGTTTTGGTGCTAGTTAGAGAACTTTCCTTATTTTGCAAAAATCCATTGTGCTACAAACTTATACTTTGTGCTTTTTTAAAAAATTTTTCTTTTTTAAAAATTGCACTAAAAATCATTGGATTTCAAAAAGGGTCATGAAAGCTTGAGGTAAAATTGAGATTTAGTTTGGCTTTTGGAATTTTATTAGAATTATGTTATACCAAATATTTTTATTCTAATGGTCATAATGTTGTACTCTTCATCTAATATAATGATTGGATAGTAGAAGGCATACAATATAATGGATTCATTGTTTCAATAATGAAATTCTAAGGGAGTGAATTCAGAGCATATCATATGGAACAAAATTGAATTGTGCACCATTCAAGTTTGAGTGATCCTAACATTGTTCTCATTGTCTGTGTATGATTAGCAAGAAAGATGTGGAGGTAGCATCTTCTATAAGTACTTATTTGTTATTCATTTATGTTTTTTATACTTCCTTTGAAGTGCCCTCATGTTTGTCCTTAATTTTGCTCCAAAAGTGCCTTAGCTGTATATTTAAATACAGGTTGAGTGTAAGATGATTGACTAAAGTCTGTAAAATTGGTGAAAATGTATCAAAAAGAATGAATTTATTTTTCAAAGAATTTCTCCCTTATACATATGTTTTAATGTTTAAAAAAATGTTTATTTATTTTGAGAGAAAGAGAGAGTGCAAGCAGGGGTGGGGCGAGGGAGAGAGAGAAAACCCAAGCAGTGTCCACACTGTCAGCATAGAGGTTGATGTGGGGCTTGATCTCACAAACAGTGAGATTGTGACTGAGCTGAAATCAAGAGCTGGACACTTACCTGACTGAGCCACCTAGGCACCCCATCCCTTGTACACATTTTTGCCAGTCACCTGCCACTCTCCTGCTTTGGAAGGTACACTATATGTACTGTGTACAAACTAGTGTTTGTTTTCAAACTGTTACTCATCATTTGTATGAACTTTTTTTTTTATTGCTAATTGATATATTTTTCTACCTGTAAATATTGTGTATCTTGGGTTAGTTTGGACTGCATCATAATTTTTTCTCTTTACGATTAAAGGAATATATGTTTTCACATCATGACTTTCATATAGCAAGAGAGTTTTTAGGAATAAATTGAAGTGACTAAGCAAGATATGGCATGCATGATCTTCCAAGAACACCAGTAATTTTAATTACAAACAGAGAAATTGCTGCCTATGTTTTCTTTCAGGAATTTTATGGTTTCAGGTCTTATATTTAAATCTGCAACCTATTTTGAGGTTATTTTTGTGTGTGATATAGCAAAGTGGCGCAATTTCATTCTTTTGCATGTGGTTGTCCAGTTTTTCTCAGCACCATTTATTGAAAAGACTGTCTTTTCCCCATTCTATACCCTTGCTTCCTTTGACATAGATAAATTGACCATACATGTATATCAGTTTATTTCTGGGTAATCTATCCTGTTCTGTTGATCAGTGTGTCTGTTTTTGTGCCAGTACCATAAGGTTTTGATTACTATAGCTTTGTAGTGTATCTTGAAGTCTGGGAATGTGATACCTCCAGCTTTATTCTTCTTGCTAAAGATTTCTGGGGCTCTTTGGAATCTTTTGTGGTTCCATACAAAGTTTAGATGATTTGTTCTAGTTCTGTGAAAAATGGTATTCATATTTTGGTAAGTATTGTACTGAGTCTGTAGATTCCTTTGGATAGTGTGAACATTTTAATGATATTAATTCTTCTGATCCACAGCATGATCTTTCCACTTGTTTGTGTCATCATGAATTTCTTTCATAAATGTCCTATAGTTTTGAGAGTATAGGTCTTTCGTCTCCTTGGTTATTTTTGTTTTCCTAGGTATTTTCTTCTTTTTGGGACAATTATAAATGCGGTTTCTTTCTTGATTTCTCTTTCTGCTTCTTTATTATTAGTTTATATAAATATAATTCTGTATATTTATTTCGTGTCCTGAAATTTCAATGAATTCATTTAACAGCTTTAATAGCTTTTTGGTGCAATCTTTAAGGCTTTATATATATGTACATATATATATGTACATATATACATATATATACATACATACATATATACATACATATATATATATACACATACACACTATTGTGTCATCTGCAGATTGTGACAGTTCTCCCTTATCCATTTGGATGCCTTTGATTTCTTTGTCTTGTTTGATTGCTGTAGCTAGCACTTTCTGTACTACATTGAATAAAAGTGGTGAGAATCGACATTTCTGTCTTGTTTCTGATCTTAGGGGAAAAGTTTTCAGTTTTTCTCTAATGAGTATGATGTTAGTGGTGGGTTCTTCATAGATAGACTTTATCATGTGGATGTATATTCCCTCTAAACCTACTTTATTAAGAGTTTTTAAACATGAGCAAATGTTGTATTTTGTCAAATGCTTTTTCTGCATCTTTTGAGATGAGCATCTACTATTTTTAGTTTTGTGTTAACACACTAGTTATATTCTGTGACACATTTTGCCCCATGTAGTTTCAATAAAATTATAAAGTGATAGGCAGCTATCAAACAGTCATGTTTGAAGTTTTAAAAGGTGTGTCTAAGAGATTTTGGCTAACCACACAAATATAAAATAAAATTTGTACATCAGCTATAGTAAATTTTGGTAGAAATCAGAAAGTTTAATGTGGAAACTGAATCATGACACATGTGAATCTGATAGGACAGGGGAAGGTTAGCAGGAAAAAGAAAAAAAGAACTGAATATTTCTACTAATTCAAGTGTTAACTTCTAGATTTGCCGATGGCACATTGTTGATCAGAATCTTTAATGGTACTTGAAATATCATTTTTTTAATATATTACTAAAATGTTCATTGAATTGACAGGCAGAGAGAGAAACAAGGATAATTTACATAGAGGTAAAATTTATTCTTAAAATAAGTCACAAAACAACTTTGACGTATTTACTGAAATTCTTGACAGTACTAATTTAATGTTAGCCCTTTATCAAAACCTTAACAAAGAATGATATAGGTATATGTGAATAATAATACACAAATGTCCATATAAATCACATCACTAACATAATGAAAATTGGGCATATTGTTGGGTTAATGAGAATATACATTTTTGTTAATAAGTGAAGATGTGTATGCTTTTAAAATTTAGAATTGTCTAAAAGTTTTGAGGCAGGACTGAGTTTTTTTTCTCTTAGTTCTTATTTTAAAGATTAAAATTTCCCCTAAATAAACTAAACTAACATCATTATATCTCCTGGATCTGTAAGGGATTAAGTCTCCTTTGCCTCTTAATTTTTAAAAAAATGATTTAAACTTGACTTTGGTATAAAAATACAATTGTTAGAAGAAGATGCTGCAGAAAGTTCTTTGAACAAGATTAATGCAATTCTATATTTATTATTCTTGCCTTAAGCATAAAATCCAGAACTCTGAGATGACATGTACTATCTCAGAACACACTTTTTAATACATCTATTTTGAGTTATCTCAAAGTTTTCGAAGCATGAGTATTAAAGTAGGAATCTGATTCAAACTGGAAGTCTCAGAAGTAAGTATCCAAACCATTTTCTTAGAAGGCAAAGGTCAGAAGTGGTAGAGATGCACTTGGATTCAGCTCAGGATATCCCTTGAGCTTTTAAAGTAAATATTATTTAATTAAGAAAGTATTGGGCTCAGCATCCCAATATCATAGTAAAGTGCACTCTAGTTTGCAATTCCATTCCTCTTTTGAAACTTGCTTGGTGTAATTATTTTGCTTACTATCTCTTTTCTTGAGGGTAGTCAGATTTTTATTGTCTTTTCTTGTCTGGTATATTATGATATTTTTTTTTTTGGTTATAAGTGACAGATACTTCCATCAGACTAGGTTGTATTGAAAGAAAAAGACAAAAAGCAGAATTTACCAGAATATAGACCATCAGAATCAAATGTGAGGAAGTATAGTTCTTCCTTCAAAAAGGAATGAACGAAGAACTGGAATGGCGGAAAAGTATCTTGCCTCCCCAGTGCTATAAGCACTTCTACGTCTACTTTCCTGTGGACGTGTGCTCACTTCACTTTTACACATTGGCTTTCTCTGTGTTGGTGCTCTAGTTTTAGGGAAGCAGAGACTCTTATCACTACACAGAACCTCTTCATTCCAACTCTGAATGTAGACAGAATATGATCCAGTTTAGGTGAAGTGGCCACTATTAATCCAGTGGATTGTGGCCAAGGCTGATAAGGAAATGTACACTATTCATTCAACAGAAGTTTTAGGATAAGATTGAAGCAGGAGACATAGGGGCAGTGGATGTGGGTAATAAGGGAGAGCCCAGGGGTATGTCTAATAAGTAGTTTTAGGTAAAAGACACATAGATTCAACAGGTACACAGAAATAGAGCCTACATTTACAGTGACAGTGTTCAGTTGTCTGCAGAGGTTCATTTGAATGGTTCCTTGTGTACAAAATTTGCACTTGTAATGAAAAGTTACCCACATATGCAAACCTCATTCACATCAATAATCTTAAAGGTTTTCAATTATATGAATTTTATTATAAAATTATAATTTGCTTCTATAGAATTTGAGAGTACTAAATCCTGTAAACATAAATCCCCTAAGATCCTTTTAATCATTAACATATAAATGATATATATAAAGTAAATTTAAATATTTCTGAAATAATTAAGAAAAGATAGGCACATGGTCATTGGCAACAAAATATAATTGAAAGAATAAGCAAATGATGGAAATAACAAACTATTATATAGAGTAGGCTAGTTTGTTTGCATTTGTCTTTTATGGATGCTTTAAAGAATTCTTTTCAAGTTGAATCCAGAGGTGATGACATGGATCTCCCATGCTTTACTTGAGTGATTTTTTTCTTGTTTCCTAAGTGGAAGGAGAAGACCAAAAATCTAACATGTGTTTGTTCAGATCCCTCTTCACCTTCTGAGACAAGCCAAATACTGCCAGGTTCTCAGAAAGAGGCAAAATGTTGCCAAATGAGAATGTCTGCAAGATCTTGCTTTCTTATTTCAGCTGCTGGCCTTGAGGAAACAGCTCCAGTGGAAACTTCCATTGCCTATTGTATGATTTTCTCATTCTAAGGAAGCTGGTCAAAAGTGCACCCAGCCCTCAGTGATAACAAAGGTATGATAATAGTCTTTGGATGATTGGGAATTCATTGCAGATTATATCATTTTTCCCAGCTACTCAATTTAAATTTTGAATCAAGAAACAAAATGGTAAGTGTTCTTTCTTTTTCCCTTTTAACATTAAGTGGCCAGAACCACACATGCACGTTGATGGTTTCACCTTAAAATGCCATCAAAAAGCAAAAGGCTTCTGGCTCAGTAGTTGTTCAATGATGAGAGATTCTTCTCAAAAATTAAATTCAAAGTCCTAGTGACAGGAAAGAACGTGACTGTGTAAGGTAGTGTGTTTTTGTTTGTTTTCCTGACACCTGCAAATAATTCTGAATAACATTTTTTTTATCTAATTTAAATGAAGTACTTTATTCCTTTTTTAAATAAACGCATTTAGCACCTTAAAATATTATCTTGACCTCTAGTGACATAATTCATCAGCTCAACTGGTAAGTTAAGAATATGGAATAATTCAATGTATGATGTGTACTGCATCTTTAATATAACTATACATCAGCAAGTGAAGGAAATATGAGCAAAACTTTGGCTGCTTTGAAAAATTCAGTTCTACCATCTAGACAGTGAAAATCCCCTAAATCCTCTGCTTTGAAACATGAACAATCACTTGATGTTGTATGTAAGCAAATCTATCTTGACCAAATTCCTGTCTTCTTGATACCAACATCTTGTAGGGAGATACAAAAGATAAGGCCAGGTTTGTTTTATGATATGAGTACATCAGAAAAGGTGATCAAATGCAGGAGTGTTTAATGCATGAAAAAAGGAATTTCTAGAAAGCCCTACATGTAAATCATACAGGATCACCATTTGGAAGGTCAAACGAGCTTAATGAAAACGTCGTCCAAATCCTGTACTTTTACAGAGAAGGAAATTAAAAAGTGAAGGAATGGGGCAAATGACCCACCGTCATAGAACTTGCCCTTAGCCTAAAGTTTTGTTCTCTGTTTCGTATTCTTCTAATAAGTCCTGCCTCGGTCAAATATGTATAAAGATCTGGGCAAAGTCAAAGTACTAGCGTTCTGTAATCATCAGGTTCTTTTAAGTGTCTTAGATCTTGTGTCTTTCTTACTTTCTTCCAAGTGTGAATTATGATATTCTTGGGGCTCCTGGGTGGCTCAGTCGGTTAAGCGTCGGACTTCAGATCAGTCATGATCTCACAGTTGGTGAGTTCGAGCCCCGTTCGTTTCAGGCTCTGAGCTGTCAGCACAGAGCCAGGAGCCTGCTTTGAATTCTGTGTATCCCTGTCTCTCTGCCCCTTCCCCACTCACACTCTGTCTCCCTCTCTCAAAAATAAACAAACATTATAAAAAAAATTCAAAGAAGTAGTAAAACGCTTCTCTTCACGCTAAATCAAGGCTTCCAGTTAAAGTTGTTTCACTCTAATGTTATTTTCTGATATGAAGTCAGACTAACGGGATTTTGAAAAAAAAAAAAATTCAAGCTTGTTATTTAACTAGATACAATTTGTTTCCAAGAGGTTGTATATTACTGAGGCTTTACTTGACTTATTATTTTTCATGACCCTTGTTAATATTAAAGTAGAGCCCTGATGATCGTGGATAAACAAACACAACCACTCCCGAGCTATGTGAAAAGGACATTTGGTAAACAATCATCTTGACCTCATGGGGATACTTTAAACTTTTCTTTTAGTGAAGTGTTCATAGTTAACACCATTTTATCTTTCAGTGTCTACAGTACATATAACAGCTAAGTCAATAGACATTTATCTATTTCAGGCAAGCTAACATTGTAATACAATTAAATTTTCTAAGACATTTTCCCTGTGTTTGTTTTGTAAATTCATTTTAAATAGCCACATTATATTACTAAATCTGTGTTCATTTCTTTAAATTGAATCATTACATTGAAGCCACTAATGTAAAGGTACGTGGCTATTTGTTTGCAAGAGCTGTACATCGATTGTTTAAAAACCAAGTGTACATTAGATTAGACATTTGAATCCATTACAGAGATTTTATACCCCAATGATTTGTTTTAGAATAATCAATTAAAATTTTATTAACATCAGTGGCACTAGTTTTGATAGCTAAAAAAATATTCCTGAAATTCTTCAAACCTTCAAAAAATGTATATTTAGCACCTTCTAGAAAAAAAAAAAAAAAACCTATTGTGAAACTACCAGGCCTTTATATGGTATCCTATAAACCAGCCATATAGGTTGTCCCATTTTAATCGTTAATTGCCTTCAAATAAAAGCTCCTTCCAGATGTACCAAAGGAAACAGTAATCAAACCTAAGCCTCACCATCTCTAATATATGCTACTCCACTTGGATTTTTTTCCTTTGAATTCTTAATTAAAAAAGTCTTTTAATGAGAGGCAGCTTGAGTGTGAAGCTGTCAGTTCTACCCTTGTCCTTGATGCATACCAAAAAAAAAAAAAAAAAGGAGAGATTTCACTTTTAAAAGAAGCTCCACTTTCTTGAGACATTTGTATTCAAACAGGACTCTCTCTTTCTCCTTCTTTCTCCTGGGAGAACAGCTCTACTCTTCAAATGAAAAAGAAATAATAAAACACATCAGGAACAGCGGACCTCAGACCTAACGTTTCTCTCCTTGTCTTGGAATGTTATTTCCATATAGAAAGCTACTCTAATGGGACACTTGTAAATGGCAGGGAATTTAGCCCTTGTGGAGTCCTCTCCAGAAATTGGATTTTTGCTTAAGCAAACAGCAAACCATGCAGCGGGGGAAAAGCTATTTATTTGGCTGCCTGTTGAAGAGCCTTACAAAAATACAATTCAGTCTGTTCTGACCGTTGAGTCAATCAGCATACACTGGAAAACAAAATCCAGTTACTTGTATAAGGTATCAGACTAGCTCTTTCATGTAACAGTTAATCTCAAATACACTTTAATGATATTTTTCTTGATTACCCTTTTCTTAGGTATAACAGCTTTTCCAGTTTACTTTCACATTAAAGAAGGGTAAAAGGCTTATACAAGCCGCAGACTTCTACCCAGTCTTTTGGGGGATTATTTAGAATCTTTGCTGTTCAAATACAAGCAAATTTATACTAAGGAAAGTTAATCTTCAGTTTACGACATTTAATAATGTCATTCAAAACACCTTATGACAACGCGTTTACCTTCTTAAATCAGATTTAGATTCTAAAAGGTTCTTATGATTTATAGGAAAAATGTTTCATAATTTTCTCATTTGCTTCATAACTTATGTATCAGACATCCTTCTACACACACTGATGCTTTTCTTCCTTAAGCAAGTAACCCCCACCTTAAAATATATATAAATACATGTCTTCTAATGTCTCCAAAGTGCCATTCTAAAGGATAAGAGGAGATATCTTTTATTGAACAGATCTTCTTTTAGGGATAAGATCAAGGTAATTCTTACAAGGAATCAGACCCACTAATTTAAGCTTTGTGAAAATTCGCTTAGACTTGCTGACATTTTCATGTGTCCTTTGCAGTAAGTAGAGTTTCTTTCACTCTATTTCTCAGAAACAGCTTTTCTACACCAAAAACAATTTCCATCTTTCTACTAACAAGTTTTATAGTTAAATATCAATGAAGAAAATGAATAATCTCCTTGCGTTTTTCTTCTTCTCACCTCCCAAACTATGAAAACTTGATATTTTACTGAGACCAGCATTCTGTACCCTGAGAGAAAGTATAGAACAATGACAGCTTTTTAGTCAAATATATCCATGATTTAGGAAGGTGGAAGAGCCTGCTCTCTCCCATAATTCCAGAAATGATTCCGTCAGGCAGAGATCTTTGTTAGCGAGAAGTGTTAGAACCCAAATGATTTAGAAGTAGTGTGACTCAGCATTACCTAAGCATTATTATGGGGGGGTTTGCCAGGGAGATACTTAGTCTAAACTTGTTTGATTATATTATATGCTAAACAAGTTGTATTTTTAAACATTTTTTTTAATGTTTATTTATTTATTTATTTTTTTTGAGAGGGACAGACAGAGCACAAGTAAGGAGGGGCAGAGAGAGATGGACATATAGAATCTAAAGCAGACTCCAGTCTCTGAGCTGTCAGCACAGAGCCCAACACCGGGCTCAAACTTCTGAACCGACTTCCTCAGCCAAAGTCGGACACTTAACCAACTGAGCCACCCAGGCACCCATAAACAAGTTTTATATAGTTGATATCATTGAAGAACATTTAAAAAAATAAGTTATGTAGACATTTTATAGTTCATAGTATTTATTCATTTGGAAAATTCATATATTTTCCATTGAAGTGGTTGTATATGTTTATAGTAAATATGTATGAACAGAAAAAGGTATGCATTGGAATATACATTTACATAATATTATGGCAAGAGTCACAGTTTGAATTGAATTAGCAGGAGGAAAACATTCAGTCTACTTATTTCTCTCTGCCATAAGAAATAAATTATATCAAGCCTACACTTTCACATAATAAGGAAAAATAAATTTAAAAAATTATCTTGTTAACTGACATTTCCAAATTCAAATATTCTGTTCCAAATTATATGGAATGCAATAAGAAGTATTATCCTTGTTTTTGAAGTTGTAATCTTATTTCTGAGATAAAATATAAAACCAACAGTTGATTTTAGAAAAATGATATGGTACAAAGCAATACATGCACATTTGTTTAGAAATTTTTATTTGGTTTTGGATTTATATTTGTTCATAGAGATATTTAAAATTACAAAACAGTATAAGGAAGAAAATTGAAATCACATATAATCCCACTTCTCTAATCATAAAAAATATGCTAATTAAAACAAAACAAAACAAATGCCTCTACATGCCCCTTAGAATGGCTGAACTAAACTAAACTAAACTGAGATAAAATAAAAAAGAATAAAAAAGACAAAAAATAAATGTCAAATTTTGACGAGGATGTAAAGAAACAAGAATCCTGCTGGTGGTAGTATAAATTGGTGAAAAACACTTTGAAAACTTGTTAGCAGTATTTAGTAAAGCTGATCATAGCCATACTCTATGGTTCTACGCATCCACTCCTAAAACTATGCCCAACAGAAATATATATATATATATATATGGATATATATATATATATATATATATATATATATATATATATATATACATATATGACATGTAACATTGAGAATGTCCTCCTCTGTAAGACATGAACATTGAGAATCTTCATAGCAGCACTATCAGTAATAACTAAAACTGGAAACTACCCAAATGTTCATCAACAGTAGAATTGATATAAATGTACTATGGTGCATTCACAGAATGAAATACAATAAAGCAATGAAAATGCTTTATTGAAAATTTCATACCCCAACATGGATACATTTCATGAGCATGATATTTAGCCGAAGTCCCAGACAAAAGAGTAATATCACACTGTTCCATTTGTATGAAATTTGAAAACAGGTAAAACTAATTTATAGTGTTAGAGGTCATGATAGTAACTCCTTATTTTCTGATGTACAGCCTGGGAGAAGTCTAAGTTGGTTTCAGGGATTTCATCAAATTCTATGCTTAGGGTAGGGGAATTTTCTTAATGTGATAATATTTACAAAAGAAAATCACATATACTCAAATAACAATATGCTTTGATATATTTATTAGCAGCCATTTAAAATGCTTAAAAATTGGAATTTTTAACATAAAATTTGGAATCATAACATGTGCATTTTTTTTTGAATTTAGCACTGTAATGTATATCTATTTTTTGAGGGTAGTGACTTCTAATGGTTATATAGTGTCCAATTGTATAAATTAAAATAACTTAAAATATTTTTTCTCTTTCTGAATAGTTTGCTGTTCATTTAAAAAAAAAAAAAATTTTAACATTTATTTATTTTTGAGACCGAGAGAGAGAGAGCATGAACAGGGGAGGGTCAGAGAAAGAGGGAGACACAGAATCTGAAACAGGCCCCAGGCTCTGAGCTGTCAGCACAGAGCCTGACGCGGGGCTCAAACCCACGGACCATGAGATCATGACCTGAGCTGAAGTCGGACGCTTAACCGACTGAGCCACCCAGGAGCCCCTGCTGTTCATTTTTAATAGCATAAATAATGGTGCAACAAATGTCCTCTGTATTGCTTATTTTCTTCAGTATGTAATCTAAATAGCGTTCTTTGACTAAGTCAAAGAACATTATCATAATTTGAACTTTGATAAATTTATTAAATTGCTTTCAAAAAAAGTTTATGCTTTTTATGCTTCCATCAACTGATGGGAACAAAATAACAAAGTTTAACAATCTTTGTCAAGTGGGCAAAATAATCTCATTTTTATTTTTATTTTATTTTTTTTTTTAATTTTTTTTTTCAACGTTTTTTATTTATTTTTGGGACAGAGAGAGACAGATCATGAACGGGGGAGGGGCAGAGAGAGAGGGAGACACAGAATCCGAAGCAGGCTCCAGGCTCTGAGTTGTCAGCCCAGAGCCTGACGCGGGGCTCGAACTCACGGACTGTGAGATCGTGACCTGGCTGAAGTCGGACGCTTAACTGACTGCGCCACCCAGGCGCCCAATCTCATTTTTAAATTAGAATAATTTTTATATTCATACAGTTTAATTTTTTTAATATATTTTTGAGTAATTGTGTTTTCTGTAGTTAATTTTGATGTATGATCCATTTCCATTATAGGTAAGGAACTTATTATCTTTTTTTGCTTATCTTTTTTTCTTTTCTTGTTCTAAAACCATTCTTTATCAGTTATAATAGCACTTTGTTTATTTCACATATTCTTTCATATTGCTTAGTACCTTATCATTTTGTGTATTTTTGTCAAAAAAGAAGTTTGAAATGTATATTTAAAAATGTTACTGAATTATCTTTTAAAACTTTTTAAGTTTATTTTGACATGTTCAATAGTTTTAAAACTTACAGTAATAACCCAATTACATGTTACTTGAATTAAGGTATTTTTGATACTTAGTTGTCAAACAGTAGTAGTTTATTTAATGAAAGAATTGATTCTTTTAAAATAATGAGCTAAGAGCCTCATCATAATTTTATATAGGAGCATATATAGTTCCTAATCAAAAGTAAGAAGCTGGGTTTAAGTAGACATTATAAATAATTTTTGAAATAATATTTAAGGTTTAAAAGCACATTTTACCGATTAGTTAAGCCTATCACAAGATAATTGAATTTGCTATGTCATATTCTTCAGTTTGTCTTTACTCATATTTGGAACGTGTTACTCAGAATTGTAAATAATAATCCATGTTTGGTCTCTGACTTTAGGCATGTCTAGATCCTAGTTTAAAACAATGCCATCAGGAATCCCCGTCTTATCAACTCCCACTTTGTCTTTCCTTTATGTTGGCATGATTCTCTGGCAAGTTCTTCCCTTAGGCTACTAAGATAGCTATCAGAAGATCCAGACTTATATTCCTACAGCTGAGCAACCTCAGTAGAAAAAGAGTCTTCTTCTCAACAGTTCTAGCAAAAATCTTAGAGATGGTTTGATTCATCCATCAGTGCTATTTTCCTGAGTGTACCAATCCCTGTGCCTGCAGGGAGTCAAGTTTTCTCATTGTCTGCCCTGAATCACATGCTCATATCCAGGAGTCAGACGTCAAGCATCAGATAGGGGGTCTAAGGGTTGAGCAAACTGGTTCCTTAATGGAAAACCATGGTGCTTTTAGGTGGAGAGTGAATATATTTGGTGCATGCAAAAAAAAGAGAGAGAAAGAGAGAGAGAAGTTCCCTACAAATATATATATATATATATATATATTTGCATGTAATCCACATATATATATGAGTAGTCATTATAGGCTCTCTGACCAACCGTTTATTTCATGGCAGATTCTTCATGTTTTAGAAACTATCCTTATATAAAATGTTTTTAAAATTGCCTATCTGCCAACAATCGTATATATGTATACAGTTGTTAGTAATTAATATATTAATTATGTTACATGTATTACATTAATTACAATATTAATATATTACAGTTGTTTATTAATACATCAAAGTGCCGGAATTACATTTACTGATTAAGTGTCATCATTAGATTGGATCTATCATTCTCACGATTTTAGACCTTCCATATTAAGATCATATACAAATGTTGCATAGTCAGTATTGGGTTAATGTCCTTATGTAACTCATTTAGAAATGTTGTCTGGTGCCAGGATAAGTTCAAATAGACTTAGAAGTGAAGTTATACATCAGGACCCTAGATAAATTTCTCCAGGTTGTTACCTATCCTTTTTTCAGGACACTTAAGATAAGGATTTAGTACCAACTGTGAATCTAATTACATCATTAACCAAGCATGCCTCTCAGTCATCTTCTGTAAGTATACAGAACTGTATTGTTAAATGCCTTCTTAACTCCATGTATACTGTGTTTACCTTATTTTCTATAAGTCTAGTTCCTTTACCAAAAAATATAATAAACCAGTCATGGCACAAGCATTTTGGTATTGCATACTATTCTTTGCTTTTCTAAATATTCATGCATTGTGCTGTTTGACATCTTCACAGTCATTTACAAGCTCTCTGACCAACCGTTTATTTCATGTCAGATTCTTCATGTTTTAGAAACTATCCTTACAGAAAATGTTTTTAAAATGGCCTATCTTCCAGAAATCACATTTATAAGTTCTTTCAAGACCCTGGAATACAATTCATCTGTATCTGAACTCATTTAGATAGACTTAAAAATAATTTATCCACTTAATTGGGCTTCAGTTATTACTCTACATTTCCCAGTCTGAATATCATTTTCTTGACAAATATATTGAATAAAAATAGTGCAAGACTGTATTATACCATTTATACTTCATGAAGCATCAGTTCTTTGCCTGGTAGTTGTTCCTATTTTGAATATTATAAAATTGCCAATTGTTACGTTTAACATTATTCACCAGCTTAATTCATTTTGAGTTTTCGTTTTCCTATTACTGTTTTTATAATCCAGGCAACCATTTCTTTTCATTCCTGAAGGTTCTGATCCTTTTGTATCCTCTCGTGGTTTTCATTTACAATGCATTTTTTATTTCTTCTTCATTAGGACCTATCCTAATTGCACTATCACATGTCACTTTTATAAGTCTCTCAAAACTCTTGTAGTAGCTTCTCTATTTGAAACAATGGGTTATACCTACTGTTTTTTTTTTTCCTGTGATATTATGAAATAAAATTTAAATAGATTAAACTATGCCCTGGATTCCCTTACTTGAGTTTAATAACCTTAATGTAACATGTCTATTTCATAATGTAGACAAGAGGAAAAACTTATTAGTGTAGAATTTCAAGACCTGAATTCAAATTCTTGGTGGCTTCCCTGTTAGAGCTATGTTCAAGGATATATCATTGAACTACTCTGGGCTTCACTTTTTCTCACTTGTAAGATAGGAATTAAAATTAAGTCACATGGATAATGAATAGTAAAGATCCTGTGGGGGAAAAGGGACAGTTGCTGGCAAGACAACAATTTATTATAAATGCTATCTTTATGAAATTTAAAATATCTTTTTTTTCCTGATTACCAAAGTAACACTCATGTTACAAAATAAATTTAGACATTTCAGAATGCAATACAGAAATTTTAAAACTTCCATAATCTCATTCCCAGAGATAATCATTGCTAATTACTGCTAATAGTTCCTATGTATATTTGGCTAGACTTCTGCTCTATATGTTCACTAATAAGCAGACTTTGATAAAAATGAAGCCAAGTTTAGCAATTGTGCTTATTTGTTTTAGTTAATACATCACGGCTATCTTTCCATATCATTTTTTGTTGTTGTTGATATGTTCATTCTTTTTAACAGGATTTTCTGCTGCTAGTGAAATAAAATAATGTAGAACAGATATCTGTCAAGTTGAAGTGTTCCAGTCTACTTGCTCCTGACCCAGGCCACTTTAGTGGAGCATCCTATATTATATTTCCACAAAAATGTAATTTCTGGTTCTCTATCCTTCATTCTGATCTCATGCATTTGCTAATAATCAACAAGTTGGATTCACTGAACAGTAGTTTTCTTACATTGCAAATTATTACTTAAATTATTACCTTTGAAGGCCAATTTAGGGCTCTCCAGGACATTGCTCAACAAGTCTCCTGTATTTCATTGTGTGGTGATAGCATAAGATGTAAGAAGAGAAGGTGCTCACACTTTATGCTCAAAGGAAGAAATCTAATGGAAAATAACTGAGTTAATTTATCCCCAAATTGAGATAATTTCTCCCTTACTAGGGAAGTTCACCAATTCAAAGTTATGAAGATGTATTTATTCTTCTTTCTCCTGCTCTGCCCTCTCCCCTGTGCGATAAGCTGATTTTTTACTTCAACAAGCCCTGCAACTTCAAAGTCTAAAGCTATTGGTTTCAGAGGCTCTGTTCAGCCTCAAAGGTCACAGATCCTTCCACCCTGTCCAAGCTTGTACGGATCAGGTTCTTTGTAGGATTCTATTGCTTTGATCTTTGATGGATTACTGGCCAGATCAGGATTCCCATGGAAGTAGATTTGAGAGTGGTTTGTTGTAGGGAGAAATTTTGACAAGGCATTCTTTAAAAACTTGTTAGATATGGAAGGACAAATCCACTCTTGATATAGTGTCATGTAGTGTCTTTTGGCCATAATAAAAATTATCACATTTTAATTTAAAAATAATAATGAAAGTAGTATCCATATAGTTAGAGAGAAAGTATGATATAGATAATTTTGCTCATGTTAATTGAGAGAAGCATAGTGTTGCACGTTACTTCCTGACTGAGTGGAATAACTACTACTTACCTTTTTAATGAAATAACATCAGCATTCAAATGTCCTATATGCAGGGAGTTTGCTAATTCTTTTTTAGTAACGAGTAGTTTTTGCCTGTCTTTAATACATCTGCTTACTTCAGTCAAAAAAACCTAGCTGACATTTTATTTGAGTTTAAATTGCATTTTTAAAAATAATTCTAGTGTTGTTATGTTTTATTTTAATTTTCTGGTGGTCTTCTGATTTGTTTTTAGTAGAGCAGAAAACTTGCTTCTTTGTATATTTTGCTGGTTTGAAAAACATAATGAAAAATTCATTTCATTCATTTTTCATTATTTTATATTAAGCATCCCCTTGTGGATTTACATTTTGTGTTTCAAAACAGATTAGCGGATGAGAATAATGACAAAAATCTTTATCATTTCCAACTGTCCTTGAATCACTTATATTTCTGCCTTACATTTATTACAGTAATAGGAAACCATGACATAGTAGTTAAAACAGAAAACATTTTAATGTTGGTGGTGGAAAAATCTCTCCAAAGACTTTTGTCCACTTGTGGTATTTAAGTACTGGTTCAATTAAAACTAAATGAATGTTCATCAGGAAAGAAAGTGGACAGGGCACCCTGGTGGCTCAGTCAGTTGAGCGTCTGACTTCGGCCCACGTCATGATCTCACAGTTCGTGAGTTTGAGTCCCGCGTGGGCTCTGTGCTGACAGTTCAGAGCCTGGAGCCTGCTTCAGATTCTGTGTCTCCTTCTCTCTCTGCCCCATCCCCACTCATGCTCTGTATCTCTTTGTCTTAAAAATAAATAAAGCATTTTAAAAAATTAAAAAAATAAAAGGAAAGAAAGTGGACTTTATAAATTTAACCAAGCAGGTGATGATTAATTTCTTACCTTCTTCCCTGCTTGATATCGAATTGATTCAAATGCATTATAGATGAAAGAATCAGTCCATTGGAATTCCCTTCCCTTGATGGAAGGTATGAAAACAAGATAGTATTCTCTAACAACTAATGTAAAAAAAAAAAAAAATCATGGTTTTGGTTGTTCTCCTCAGCATCCACTGGTTGTCTGGGGGAATAAATTACAAGAGGTCACGGAGAATGCCAATTACTTTGAGGCCTGAATATATGGATAGCTGATATTATCCTATTATGCAAAAAATGGGATAACAGGAACACATTTATAATTTATGAAGAAATCCAAATTCAAGTATGGCTCTTAGTAAATGAAATATTCCTAATGTGGAGAGTTCTATTTCTTTCCTCTTTAACTTGTTTCCCCAGTTCTTTTCCTTTGGAATAGGATCATCTACATATTATACCTTAGTTTGTATGGATGCATTACTATATTTAAACACAAATTTTTTAATGTTTATTTATTTTTGAGAGTGACAAAGGCAGAATGTGAGCAGGTGAGGGGCAGAGAGAGAGGGAGACATAGAATCTAAAATAGACTGTCAGCACAGAGCCCAATACTGAACTCACAAATGGTGAGATCATGACCTGAGCTGAAGTCAGATGCCTAATGGACTGAACCACCCAGGTGCTCCTGGATGTATTCCTTTAAACATCAATAATATTTTAACTGCATCATATCCATCATGAATAAGAAAACCCTAGGTTACTAGATAATAAGATGCTCAGTCAAATTGCCTCGAATCACTTTTTCTCCAAATATATCCAAATTCTTACAAAAGGGTGGATTTTGTTTAAGGTTTTTTAGGAGTTGGCAGTTAGATTCGATCTAAAAACAATAACAATAATAGTGAGTATTTAATATATGCTAGCCCCCTTTTCTAAGCATCAGGCATATAGCATCTCATTTAATCCTTACAGTAACTTTATGTAGTCAATATTATTTTACATTCAATTTTTAAAGTAAGATACTAAAATCTAAAAGGAAAAAAAAATCCAAAGATCCTAAGACTAATTAATGTTGGATCTGAGATTCATATCCAGGAAATGTAATTCTAAATCCTGGATTCTTAACTACTATATAAAAGGAAGCCTGCCTAGACCACTCCATATAAAATAGTGATTATTCCCTCTATCCTACGACCATCAAATTGGTATTGCATCCTTTTATCCTGTCTCTTTTTCCCCCAGCTCTTTTAAGTGTCTCTCTCTCTGTCTCTTTTGCTGTGTGTGTGTGTGTGTGTGAGAGAGAGAGAGAGAGAGAGAGAGAGTACTAGTAGTAGTTGTTTATTTTTGCCTCCCTCTGTTTGAATATAACGTCCTTATGGGTCTTATAAATTGTCTCTTTGGTTTTTTGTTATATCTCAAGTTCAGAGAACAATACATGGTTAAAGTAGGCCCCTAATAAATAAAGTACCTAAGGAATGTAAATATTTGGGATTCCCAGCTGAGGTGAAACTGAGATGGTTCAAGAATCCAAGGGAGGGGAAGGGTTGTATAAAGAAGGGATTAAATGAGATGGGATGAGAGGGATTCTAGGACTAATGCTCTATCCCTGGCCTGCAAGTGGGATTAAATGAAATAAGGGCATGTATCTTGAGCAAGAGCTCAAGATATGTGATAGCTGGTATGGCAGGCTAGAATTCTGCTTCTGTGGCAAGATTCAGAGATGTTCTGAAAAATCCCTTCACTTGCTCACGATCTGAAGTTAATGATGCCCTTTATCCTAGGTCTTTGTAGTATGTTTGGCCAGCTCTAAGCTAGACAAATTCTTCTCCATCTTGAAGAAAGAGCTCCCTATTATCAAAGGCTGTACTTTCAGCAACAAGGACCTTTAGTTTTCTCTTTCTTTACATTGGAGAAATCAGAGATTTAGTCTTCTGTGTTCTCTGGTTCTTCTCATTTAAGTTCTCCTTTGCCAGTGGAATAGATCTGAGCACTCGTATTCTTTCTTTGACAAACAAGACTATTTAGTTCATCTCTACAAAGCAGGCTAGAAAATATCTGTGGCAACAGACCATTAAACTGTAATCTCTGAGTATATAAATTGAAAGATTGATCACTAACCCATTAGTCTGTTTTTTCACAGTTTTGATTCATTGCATTATTAGGAATTTGAAGAAAAACAAGAGAATATCTTGATCTCTGCCCTCATGATTGCTGTGGTTTACATTCTAAAAGAAGCCATAAGAATGTATAAATAAATAAGTCCATAGTACAATGGAACACAATTGGATAGTATAGTACTGAGTATAACACTTAGTGTTATAAAATGATATAAAAAATGATTCTATTGGAGCACTCTCTTCCAAGTAAATTCCTTGAGTTTGTGCTAGGCCTTGAAAAAAATGGGTTAGAAATCAATGGGTAGAAAATGAGAAGAAAAGTATTACAAGTGAGAGAAAGGAAGAACACAGTATGGACATGTGGACAGTTATTGGCATTACTTATTATTGTTAGCTTTACATTTAGACTCTAATTTACATGAAGGCAGAATTGTTCTTGTTTCTTATACCACTAAACTGGTACTGGACTCATTGTACAAATTAGGTGTTACTAAATAGCTGTTGAAGAATTAATGAAGAAGTGAATATTTGAAAATATTTGAATGTAAGGGGTATTTCTGGATATTGGATAGATCTGTTTGCAACAAGGATAATAATTAATAGTATTTTTGTTGGGTTTTTATTATGTGTTAGGCACTGATCTAAACACTTTGCATTGTTAACTATTATAATGTGACATCCCAGTACAATAGGTACTTTTATTATCTCCATTTTGTAATTGAAAAAAAAATGAAAGAAAAAAAGTAGAATAACTTTCCCTGAATCATACAGCATTTACTGGTAATGCAGTAATTCTAACCCAGTCTGTCTGCACAGTCTGTGCCCTTACCCCTACACTATACCTTCTCTTGTAGATAAAGTTGTAACATAGCCTTGAAACATTTCTTTTGAATGTCATTCGATGCCAACATAAAAGAACTTTGAGGAGTTATTTGTTTTTTTGTTTTGTTTTGTTTTCCTTTTTAAAATTATTTAATTATTTTTCTAGCTTTATTAGAATATAATTGACAAATAGAAATTATATGTACTAAGGGGTACAAGTTGACGTTTTGGTATATGATATATTGTGCGATGATCATTGCGATCAAGCTAGTTAACACATCCATCACCTCACAGTTACCTTTCTTTTTTCGTTTTTCTGTAGGGACTTTTTTTTGTTTTGCCTTTTTTTTTTTTCATTTATCTGTTTCCCATTTTTATTGGTGAGGATTCTATAAAAAGGTGTAGCTGCAGACAGACATCTTGCAACAACACCTAAAATGGATCAAGAGAGAGGAATGGGACCATTGATAATATAGCCATCAAGGGTTAAGCATGTGACACAAATATTGTCAATAAGTAGAAGTGCATGAAGGAAAGTGTGATATGATAAGAGTTGGGAAATATGATTCAAAGATAGTTCCTCTTTTCAGCATTGATTTTCAGGAAAAATGATGGTATATACTCTACTGGTCTAGAGAACACATTCCTTGAGGCCAATTTTAGGAAAAATATTAAAGTGAATAAGACGTACTGAGTTTGTAGCAATTTCATAAAATCTAAACACATGTGAATAGCAGTTGAATAGCATATAAAGTGCAGATTATTCCCATGGTTAAAAACGAAATTCCTGTTCCTTCAGGGAGCCTAATTCTTATTCTTGGAAACTTCTAATTAGACCTTAGACATAGGAAATGCCAATTAACTTTGGGGAAAGAAAAAAATATTCTAGGAAGAAAATTATGGACATTGAGTCATAATTTTGAAAACTATAATCCACTTTAGAGATAATCTGGTTCACAAAGCACATTTTACGATTGAGATGCCTAAGACCTTAAGGGATTAAGAAATATTTAATCAAGAACAGCATTAGTACTACACTGGGAGAAGAGGTTTCATCCTCCAGGATACTGGTAGTTACACTGGAAAACAAAGTACATTGATGATGTCCTTTGTCAAGCAACCTCCTCCTACCTTGTCTTCCTACCTATAGCAGACGTTGCTGTTGTCCTTCCCACGTCATTTATCTGACAGGAAACCTTTCCCCCAGCTATTGTGATTACTGATGCTAAGTAACACACAGAAGTACTTTTCTCTGGAGAATTGCCCTTGCCTGACAGGAGTCACTTTACACGGAGATACCTGTGAGTTTATGCCTCTGCCCCCTACTAGCAGGGCAGGTGATAGCATATGACTGATAATGCCTGGCCCTCTTGTGCCAAGGTGCACTAACTCTGTGATATTTCTCATGCTCCAGAGCTCCCTATGGGATCAGGCTGAGGCTAGATTTCAGCCACATTTTGCTTGGCTTTTTTTTTTTTTCTTTTTTCAGTTCTTCTTACTTTCGTATGGGTTTATGCTTTGGGGTTTGTTTCCAAGAAATCCCTCAACAAATCACCTGCACAAGCCTCCTGTTTCAAACTACGTCTGAGGAGCCCAGCCTAAACAGTAACTGAAAGTGAGACTCACAGCATCACTGATGGCTGCTGATTTCTGACGCAGAACTATTAGGTGATACAATCTGTTCTATTTTTCTTGGAGTCTGAATAGCTTATTTGGGGAGTTTATAGAAGTGTTATGGATAAATGTTGACTGAGGGCTTGGGCTCAGGAGTCACATAGTCCAGGCTTGAATCCCAATATGGGACAAGTTACTCAACTGTCTCTGTTTTTAAAATATTCTATTCACCTCACAGAACATTTGTCTAATAGGGAAAAAAAATTACGATTTAGCCATAGTGAATTTGATGAATAATTACCAGTAATAAAAAGCAACCTTTCTATCCAGATTATCTTAATAGTCAAACAAATGTAGTATATTTACTTAACATTAAAAATAGTTCAGGGACACCTGGGTGGCTCAGTCAGTTAAGCGTCCGACTTCTGCTCAGGTCATGATTTCACTGCTGGTGGGTTTGAGCCCTATGTCAGGCTCTGTGCTGACAACTCGGAGCCTAGAGCCTGCTTTGGATTCTGTCTCCCTCTCTTTTTGCCCCTCCCCTGCTTGCTCTCTCTCTCTCTCAAAAATTAAACATTAAAAACAATTAAAAAATTAAATAAAAAGAAACATTAAAAAAATTAAAAGAAATAGTTCAATGATACAACCTAAATACTAGTTGATAATTTAATTTTTAAACTATTACTCTATTCTATGTGGGGTAGAGGTTTTATAGTAGGTAATAACAGAAAAAAATTCAGTTTTATTTATTGCTCACTCCATGTAAACAGTCCTACTTGTCGTTAATGGGTGGGTACATTGGCATTTTCAAGGGTGGCTTAAGTATAAACTTTCTAAAAGCAGCTCAATTGAGAACTGAAACATTTCTGATTTTGGAGGCCAGATTTTGTGAATGTTAGTGTGTGCATAGGTGTTTTTTTGTTTGATTTTTTCCCGACCTACTGAGTAAGACGTGTTCATTCACAAGTGATAGGTATTTTGTATTTAAGATTTAGAGATGAGAAAAGAAAACGATTGGCAGTAAGTGACCAAAAATTTTAATTTCCGATTTGTACATTGTACCATGGCAGCTTTTAGAGTTATTAATAATTTCTAGCTTGACTGGAGATGAACAAATGTGAAAAAAGAAGGAAAGAAAGAAGGAGAGAAGGAAAAGGAAAGGAAAGGAAAGAAGAAAGAAAAAAGGAAAAAAAAAGAGAGAAAAACACTGTCAATGAATAGAGGTACCTATCTGGTCAGAAGATTAAATCAAACATATTTAGAAAATATATCTTCTAATCAGCTCTTTTGGGTGATTTATTTTTATCATCCTTATGCCTTTACTACATGGTACCTGGTGCCTGATCAATTATTAGTTTGAACATGGAGTGCTGCTTTTTAGAGAGCTATCAACCCCCTTGAAGTAAATTGTATCCTGTGGCTAAAATTTGACATGGTTCAGGAAACACATACATCGTATATTCTTCAGCGGTGGGTTGCTATTTCTCAGACCCCTCAGAGGCATTTACATCCTCAGTGTTTGAGCCAAACTTTCCAGGGCTTGGATTCTTTGAAAACTTCAAATGCTCTGTAGTGTTATCAGACCAGTGGTGAAACTGATCTCAAAGTCCACTATTAAAACTCCCCTCAAGGACATTTTCATTAGAACTTTGTACATGGGCAGTTCAAAAGATCCAGCTATTGATTTTTGTTCAGAAGTCCTGTCTCCACTTTCATATTACGCAACTTTTTTGACAGACTTTCAAAAACCACAAACTGTGGGCTGCCTGCGATTCCAGCCAGGATTTTATGCTGCTCATTTGATTTCCTCAGGCCACATCCTTCTCGTGTCCTTGTCAACACTGCAAGGAGAAGAGCCGTCTTAGAAGATTCGCTAAAAAGCAGAAGCAATTTCACAGCAATGGAAGAAAAAAATCTGACCTTTCGATTGCCACACAAAAAAATCTCACTTAAGTAAATAACCTTTTTAGCTGTAAAATTTTGTTGCGGCATTCATTTATCAGACATATAGGTAATCAGAGTGTTTATTTCTTTTCACCATTTAAAATTTCATGAAAAGGAGTCAGGAACTGATGTGTATAAATTGCAGCAAAGAGCCTCTAGCATATGCGCTCAGCACATATTTAATGGAATTATCTATTGTATAATAGGTGGCAAAGGCAGCTGAGGAATTAATTATTGGGATAGATATTTTATATCCATCTGCCAGTATGATGTGAAATAAGATTTGCCTCCATATTACTTCTGTCACTTTGTGTGGCCTTTCAAAAGGAGCAGTTTCTAAAAGGAATTTAATCGTGTGTTTGGTCCTGATCCACAGTGTGAACATTTCATGACCTACTAGTTCATTCTGAATAGACCGATTCTGGTAGAGTATGTAGAATTCAATTGTAAGATTGCTAAATGGAGGGAGTGAAGTGACAGTTTACACAGGTAGGGACCTCATTGGTTTGAAACTTGGAGATAACATACAATGCCGCTTTATATATCAGAATAAAAAGCAGACTCCATAGGGAACCCCATGTAGCTCTTTTGTCACACATATGAGTTTTCTATGAGTATTGCTATTACTTATCATTAGAGCTAGCTTTTTGCTGAATGGTTACTATTCAAAGGCACTGCACAATAGACTTCACTTGCATTATCATTTTTTAAAAATGTTTGTTTAGATATTTTGAGGGAGGAGGTGAGTGGGGGAGAGGCAGAGAGAGAGAGAGAGAGAGAGCGCGCGAAAGAGAGAAGGAGGTAGAGAATCCCAAGCAGGCACCACACTATGAGCACAAAGCCTGATGCAGGGCTCTATCCCACAAAAGATGAGATCATGACCTGAGCTGAAATCAAGAGTCAGATGCTTAATTGACTGTGCTACCCAGGCATCCCTCAGATTTTGTTCTCAAAACAACCCCTTGAAGTGGGGAGTATTAATATCCCCATATTATGGATGAGGAAACAATGGCTGAGAGAAAATAGGAAAAGTGATCAAAGTTTGTAACTAGTAAATTTTGATGAAAGTGAAACAAGGTGAAAATTCTACTTATATGGTTAAAAAGACTGAGCCAGAAAATATGCAAGATGCAAAGACTGACACACAGCAGGAGCACCAGAATTCCAACTCCAGGATTATGGTTATAATATAACTTGCCACTAGGGGGCAACATAGACTCTCCATCTGCTTGAGCCCATTTGTTCCCAAAATATCTAAAGACCCATGGAACAAAAAAGACCAGTAAAAAGACATAAACCAAATACTCCAATATTTAAAGCAGAAATAATACTTTATTAAAAGGTTAAAATAAGTTGTCTTTTATGAATAAAGAATGTTGCCTTACTTATCAAAGAAAAAGAGATTTTTCTTATTGATTTGAGTGCTTTAATTACATGCTTTATCTTTCTCTTTCCTGGCCCCACATCCCCCAAACTCAACTTGCACTCTACCATACAATGACAACCAGGCAGTGAAACATGGTCTCATTTGGGTTTTCTTGTCAACCTTTTCAAGGAAGTGTTGGAGTGCAGCAGGTTTACCTCACACAAAGCATTGTATCCAAGGCCAATTTTAAAATGTCAGACAGTGAAGAGTTCCATGCTGCCACAATTCAGGATGCAAGTGGACACTGGTGAACAGTCAGATATGTCTCTTTTAGATCAAATGTAGAAAATGCACTGTGCCTATAAAAAGCTGTTAGCAAGTTCGTGAACTTGACAGCACAGGGCAACAGCTTCCTATTGTACAAAGAAATGAAAGCGTGCGACACTTGGTTTTCCTGATGCTTCTCTCTTATTTGATCCTTTTGAATTCATTTTCATACTCCCCCTGCTGGACTTAATCAGGCCTAAACAAATGAGTTTGGGTGGTTGTAGCCTGTTGACCTGTGGATGACACATTTCACATCAAGTTGCCCAGGAGTTCCGTTCTTTTGTGCTTGTTGAGTAGAAATCAGTCATTTGAGGCCAACAACCATCTCACCCTCTTGGTGTTATGTGTTGAAAGTTATTTTAAAAAGGGGGGGGGGTGTGTGTGCTAAATTCAGTACTGTGTGAATCAGTTTCTGATACAATATCAGAAACAAATGAGGTCCTACTGTAAAATAGTATAATAGGGTCAAATTTAAGAAATTTGTGAAACAATTAGTTTTGTATGATTTGGGGGACCAAAAATTTTTTACAGAGTTAGCATATTAGACATACCAAATCATGTGGTTTTCAAGAGAAACAGTATCCAGCATATTTATTTTTTAACTACTTTAAAATATATACATAAATACATATTTTCAATGTTCAGAATAAACATAGAAATGGAGATCTCTTCATTCTTGGATTACTACAGTTACAAGCTATTGAATAGCCTCTGTGAATTGGATGCTGAATTGTGCTTTCTGAGAATCAATAACTGCAAATTCAAGTATCATGAACACTCACTCAGATCCTAGATGATAAAAATAAAATCGTGAAAGATTTCATTGATGACACGGGTCTTGGAGGTCTCATGCCCTGGATCAAGAATTTAACTGTGAACAAGTTACATGTGAATTACAGGAGATTCTTTTCCCATTGTCACATTCCAGTCTCTTCTAGATCCTACAGCTTCCTAGCAAGATAATAAGATCCCTGGGAGAAGGAGCATCATGGGTTGCCACTGCTGCTTTCATCCCTCATTTAGAACTTTGCCCTTGGAGGTCTCCTATCTTATCCTCCTGATCTGTGACATTATGTACATATATACCCTCATAACCTTACTGATGGGTTTTAGTATATTTCCTGTGCAGCCAGGGTGTTTTAGAGTGTCTTCATTTAGCTTCAATAGCTGTAACAAATGCCAAAACCCCATAGATCCTAAATATAGACTAGCAAGAGTGACAACATAAAATATTATAAGAGTGCAATTTATGGAGGTTGTTCAATTTAAAAATGTAGAAACACAGAGAGATTAAAAATGTAGAAATAACAGAGAGATAGAGGGTTCAATGCTTGGAGAGGAAGGAGAACATGATATTGATAGGAAAAACTTAGACTTTATATCCCTTGTACTTAAACAGAACTCCAAATTAGCAGCCTCCATTTCTTCTGAAAACAAACTCAACATATGACCTCATGTACCTTTCCAGATGTTCCTATGGGATTTATATTAATCCCAATATCAATCCCTGTCCTCTTCAGAGTGTGTCAAAGAGATACTTTCTGGCCATCCTATTGAAAGAGCACCACTTTCATTTTTTATGTTTCTTTTTTAAAATTATTTGATATGATTTAGGTTTTATTTTTAATTGTTTACTGAGACAAACTCTGAAATAAAGTGGTTTTTGCTTATTTGCCTGCTTTTTAAAAAATATTTTCTTGGACAAATTCTGTCCTTTTTAAAACTTTCCCTGGTTTTATTGAGGTATAATTAACATATAATATTGTATTTGTTTAAATTGTACAACATAAGGATTTGATATATATTGCAAAATGATTGTAATAAGTTTAGTTAGTGTCAGAGACCTTATGTAGTTGTAATTCTTCTTATGCTGAGAATTTTGAAGATTTACTCTCTTGGCAACTTTTAAATATATAATATGGTGTTACTAACTACAGGCACCATGGTTTACATTATATCCCTAGAACTTTTTAATTCTATTACTGAAAATTTGTACCTTTTGACCATCCCCACAATTTCCTTTACCCCACCCCCTGCCTTTTTCAATAACTGCTTTGTTCTTTGTTTCTTGAATTTTGTTTTTGTTTTAGAGTCCACATATAAGAGAGATCATATAGTATCTGTCTTTGTCTGTCTGACTTATTTAACTTAGCAGAATGCTCTCAAGGTCCATTTGTTTCATATGGCAGGATTTCCTTCTTCTTTGTGGCCAGTTAATACATCCATTGTATATTTATACCACATTTTCTTTATCCATTTGCTTATGGGTCAACACAAGTTGTTTCCATGCCTTGGCTGTTGTAAATAATGGTGCAGTGAACATGGGGGTACAGATACATCTTGACATAGTGATTTTCCTCCCTTCGGATATATACCGGGAAGTGGAATTGCTGGATCAAGGGGAGTTCTATTTTAAAATATTTAGGAACCTCCATATTGTTTTCGATACTGGTTGCACCAATTTACATTCCCACCAACACTGAAAAAGGACTTCCTTTTTTCCATATCCTCACCAACACTTCTTATCTCTTGTCTTTGCTAATAACCATTTTAACAGGCGTGAGATGATATTTCACTCTGGTTTGGATTTGCATTTTCCTGATGATTAGTGATATTGAACACCTTTTCAAGTACTTGCACATCACTGCAATGTCTTCTTTTGAGTTTCTTTGCCCCTTTTTTTAAGTTCTACCCTTTTAATGTAGGTGTCCTGAGCAGCTGGAAGGGTACTAGGTCTGTATTTGGTACAGAATATATGTCTGTTGAATCCACTGTTATTCCATTAGTTGGAAGAGCAGAAAAACAGCAGATAAATCATTATATACAAATCTAGATATTCACATCTAATCCATCTGGAAAAGGTCAGCACTTTTATAGAAAGAATGGGAAATCTTATTACTTGACATTAAACATTAACCTGTAAAGCAATAATAGTACTAATAAAGACTTAATGAAAACTTACGTTATTTCTCTGAATACTTAAAAAATTGTTTTAATCAGAAGAGGATACTGAATCTTAGAAAGGTGAAGTGACTTGCCTAAAATCACTTGGCTAGCAAGTGAAATTGACTGACTGTTCAAACCTACATCTATCTCTGAAGTTACTCTCTTTATCACGTCTCTGTGACCCTGCAGGATCCCCTTTCAACTTAGAATATTTAAAATCATTTTTATCTCATCTCTGCCATTCACATTCATTCAGTAACAAACTTGTATATATTCTGTCTCAGAAATAGCTTATAAATCTCTTCTGTACTCTTTACCCTTATTTTCTCCTTTTTGTAATCTCGGTTCTCCTTAATTCTCCTCTCTTATTTTGACAGTCCCATCCAGTTCTCCTGACTTAAAACACTCCCGTTTCCCAGTTCAATATTTTGTTTTGTTTTGTTTTGCTTTCATGGTGTTCCCAGAACTTGCACTCTTCAAAATATGGCCCAAACTTACCTTCAAACTTACCTCTTCCAATATTATATCACAAAATCTGACACTCCAGCCACATGGAACTTTTTACAGTGTGTCTATTTTCTTCACATGAACTGTTCATCTTATGCCATGTTCTTCACATGAGTTGCCTCACTGCCTTTGATGTCCATACCTAAATTCTCTACTTTTGTTTTTTTTTTTTTTTTTCAACGTTTTTTATTTATTTTTGGGACACAGAGAGACAGAGCATGAACGGGAGAGGGGCAGAGAAAGAGGGAGACACAGAATCAGAAGCAGGCTCCAGGCTCCGAGCCATCAACCCAGAGCCCGACGTGGGGCTCGAACCCACGGACCGCGAGATCGTGACCTGGCTGAAGTCGGATGCCTAACCGACTGCGCCACCCAGGCGCCCCCTCTACTTTTGTTTTTAATTTTTTTACATGTGTATTTATTTTTGAGAGAGAGAGAGAGAGAGAGAGAGAGAGAGAGAGAGAGAGATACAGAGTGTTAGTAGGGGAAGGGCAGAGAGAGAGATACAGAATCCGAAGCAGGCTCCAGCCTCTGAGCTGTCAGCACAGAGCCAGATGCGGGGCTCAAACCCATGAACTGTGAGATCATGACCTGAGCTGAAGTCGGATGCCTAACCAACTGAGCCACCCAGGGACCCCATAACTTTTCTCCTTTGAAATCCTCTATTAACTATCAAGCACATGTTCAAATATGAAGGTTTCATGGATTTTTAAGGTGGCAATATTTCTGTATTCCCACAGCACTAAACATATAATAACTCTAATATATCATCTTTCAGATTTACATGTTTGTGTCATTGTTTTGGATAGCCATGTTTTATTCATCACGTATTTCCATTAAATATTATAGTCCTGGCCACGTATCTTGTTAAATATTTCAGGAATGAACCGATGAGGTTACATCTTTAGTCAAATATTCAGTTAGTTTTGAATCCTTTAGATTTAAAAAGATGGGTCACTGTAGAAACTTTTTATGAAGTAAAATTTCATATTCAAATTTCCGTATTAAAAAAAAGATAAAAATATACTAGGATGAGTGGACAGGACAGCTCACTTGGACTTCCTCTTAAATCCTAGAGTGGCCTATGAATAACCCTAAAATTCTGTGCAACTTTGTGGAAAAACCACAAGCACATGATGCCAAGAAACTTGTGTGAATTGTCATTTTTGTTGTTGTTGTTGTTATTTTGGCACTATATGTTAGAAAGCCAGATCGCTTAAAAGAAATTCTCTTGTTCCCTATAAAATGCATTCATGTGATGTACTTCTTAATTTGGATTTCTCTAAAATACTTTCTTTTCATTACTTTTATATAGCAAGTATGTAGACCCCTTTATCATGAGAATTCCATGTAACTTACCTGAGACAATTCTAAAACAATGTTGAAATTCCTTCTAACATGCACCTGGATCCAGTGAGGAAAACCAAAAGCAATTTGAGAAAGATTCTGTGAGAGACAGAAACCATCTCTGGTTAATTAAGAAAAAAAAATGCATGTCTCTGTTTTAGTAATTTACTGGTTTGAATGCAAATAGTCATTTATATGGAGACTGTGGCTATTTTTATTAAGCCTTTTTTAGCTTGATGTCTTTCACTTAAAATGCAGCAATTGGAATTAAAATAATTCAACAAAGTAATTTTGAATATGTGGAGCTCTCATATCAGCTATCAATGCATACATGCTTTTATTCTCTTATTAATCCTATTCTTGAATTAAAATTTATAACAATTTATTAAATATCTACCAAGCATGGGGAATCCCCTGTTGTTGGTACTCAGGTTACTATGATGAGCAAGAAAGGTGTCTTTTGTGTCTTCAAAATGCTTAGAATCTATTATAGTAGACTGATACTAAACATGTAACATCTAGCATTCCTGGAACAAAGTACTATGGAAATACATAACTGTCAAAGCCACCTATACTGTGGAGAGTCTCCAGAATGGAGTCCCTAAGGAAGTGATATATTAGACAGACAAAAAAAATTGCAAGTTCAGCTAACTAAAGAAGGGAGCTGGGAATGATTCAGGAAAATGGAAGAGGAGGTGATAATTGGTGACTGCATAGATTTGTAACTACTTTTAATTAATTAATTAATTTATTTATTTATTTAGAAAGAGAGAGCATGCACATGTGTGTGCAGGAGCAAGGGGGAGGGGCAGAGAGAGAGGAGACAGAATCCCAAACAGGCTCTGTGCTGTTGTTCAAGCTGGCAGCTAGAGCCCAGTGCTGGGGTCCATCTCACAAACAGTGAAATCATGACCTGTGCCGAAATCAAGACTCTGATGCTTATGAACTGAGCCACCTAAGTGCCCCAAGTTGTAACTACTTTAAATTAATGCAGAATTAATTAGTTAAGAATGAAGTCATTTTGAATAATAATAATAAAAAGTTGTGTGCATTTGTCAGTTGAATAACGTTTTTGATAATAAGAAGTTGTAAACCATCTATATGTCCAACAGTATGAAATAGACCAGGAAATTTTGGTATATCCTCTCGATGGTCAGACCATTTAAAACACTAAAATTATTGCATTGAGGACTGTGAAGCAAAATAGAAAATGTTTATTATACAGTATTATGTAGAAACATAGTATAATGTTGTAAGTCCCTCATGATTGTGCGTATACAAAATAAATAATGGGAAAACACTGGAAAATATATTGAGATTATCTTTATAAAAAATGGTTTCTATGCCAAAAAATGTATTTTCTAATTTTCTGCAATGTACTAATGTACCTTTTTAAAAATTAACAAAATAAATTAAAATATTGGATAAAATAAGTTCTGCTTTCAAACTAACCACAAAGTAAATCCCACTTTGAAATGAGTATCATGAAGAGATTTTTCAGAAATCAAGAATTTGAGCTCCAATAAAAAGAGTAGAGAGAAGTTTAAGCATGTTCTTTTTAATGAAGTCAAATGATAACATTTACTCAATTTTACTGATTTGACAGAGCATTTAACAGAATGGTAGAACTGGAAAGTTCCTTCATGTTACTGTTACTCTGTTTCCTGTCTTGGTAGCTGAGAAAACTGAGCAGGGTGATATCTGCATATTTGAGTGGGCATTGTGAACCTATATATTGGAGCATCTATGAGCCAGAAATATTAAAGGGAGAGGAAGCTATAAACTCCTTCTTCTGTTCTCTTTGAAATTATAATTTATAACAAGAGGGAAGATACAACACTTAACTCTTAACTCTCATTTCCCAGTCTCTTTTCACTTTCATTTCCATCATGGTTGTAAAAATGTAGAAGGGTTTTTAGGTACAAACCATGAATTTCCTATTTGTCTAACTACCATTTCTCCCATCATAGGACAAACTGACAATCTGCGCAGTGTTACAGATTCCTCACTGCCACAATAACAAATGGCTCTAAAAATGCCATATGAGTCCTCTTCCTGCTCCCCTTGTTGGGAACAAAACTGATACAGAAGGTTTGGGCTGTGAGTCAAGAAAGTAGATAAACAAACCGAACTAACAGTTGGGAGTAGGATTAGAGAAAATGTTCCCCTGAGATTTCTATTGTTAGAAGAGTAGATAACGCTGCTAACAATGAAGGGAAATAAAGCGATAGGAATACACAAAGAGGCAAGGTCTAAACATGTTGCCGGCACATAGGGCAAGAGACAAAATTGGGTTCAGTGAGAAAGGACATTTTTGTTATTTTCCTTGGGACGTATTGGCTCAGCTTGTATTTTTTTAAATTTTTATCCCCCCCCCCCTTTAAAGTTATATGTTAATTTGATTTACAAAGTGATTGTTTATCTGTGGCTTTCCCTACATATCTAGTTGTTGTTTGTAGAATCACATATTATTCAGACATCTTTATTTCTACCTTTGGACCATTTTGAGGCAGGTTAAATGAAGTAGGAAGTTATCATTTACTGGTGAGACTAATAAATCTGGGAGCCAGAAACGATAATTTAAGCTCAATGAACATTTTCTGCAAGATCTCTTTTAGAGGGAAAAATAACTGTTGACATGTTTTTTCTTCTTAATTCATTTGAATATCGACTACAAATTAGTTAATTCAAATAGGTAGTCAAATATAGAAAAGTCAGTCACATCAGATATTTGAAATCTTATACGTATCAATACCAGCAACTACTAGATTGACATGTATGTCAACCCTGCTTTGCAAAAGGTGAGATTCTAACTCGTTGAAGGCCTTTGTTTCCTATTCCCTAAAATGATGCATTTGGATTAGATCATCTACAAAGTCTTCTAAATTTTGTAATTTATTAAAATTTTTTTAATGTTTATTTATTTTTGAGAAAGAGACAGTGCAAGCAGGGAAGGGGCAGAAAGGGACAGAGGATCCAAAGTGCATTGTATGCTGACAGCAGCCAGCCCAGTGTGGGGCTTGAACTCCTGAACTGTGAGATTGTGACTTGAGCCGAAGTCAGACACTCAACCAACTGAGCACCCAGGTGCCCCAAATTTTGTAACTTATTAATTAAAATGTTTTTCTTTTTTAACTAACTAATTAATTGTTTAATTTACATCTAAGTAAGCATATAGTGCAACAATGATTTCAGGAGTAGATTCCTTAATGCCCATCACCCATTTAGCCCATCCCCCCTCCCACAACCCCTCCAGCAACCCTTTGTTTGTTCTCTATATTTAAGAGTCTGTTACGTTTTGTCCTCCCTTTTTTATATTATATTTGCTTTTTTATATTATTTTTGCTTCCCTTCCCTTATGTTCATCTGTTTTGTCTCATAAATTCCTCATATGAGTGAAGTCATATTTGTCTTTTTCCAACTAATTTTGCTTAGCATAATACCTCCTAGTTCCATCCATGTAGTTGCAAATGGCAAGATTTCATTCTTTTTGATTGCCGAGTAATACTCCATTGTGTAGATATATCTATATCTATATCTATATCTATCTTTATATCTATATCTATCTATGTATATATTATATAGATATTATATATATATATTATATATATAATATATATATATTATATAGATATTATATAGATATATAGATATTATATATATAGATAATATATATATCTATATATTATATAGATATTATATAGATAGATATAGATATAGATATAGATATAGATATAGATATAGATATAGATATAGATATATCTATCTCATTTTCTTTATCCATTCATCCTTTGGTGGACATTTGGGCTCTTTCCATACTTTTGCCATTGTCAGTAGTGCTGCTATAAACATTGGGGTGCAAGTGCCCCTTAGAAACAGCACTCTTGTATCCCTTGGATAAATACCTAATAGTGCAATCACTGGGTTGTAGGGTAGTTCCATCTTTTTTTTTGTTTTGTTTTGTTTTTTTGTTTTTTTGTTTTTTTTTTTTTTTTGAGGAACCTCTGTACTGTTTTCCAGAGTGGCTGCACCAGTTTGCATTCCCACCAGCAGTGCAAAAGGGTTCCTTTTTCTCCACATCCTCACCAATATCTTTTGTTTCTGAGTTGTTAATGTTAGCCATTCTGACAGGTGTAAGATGTTATCCCATTGTGGTTTTAATTTGTTATTTCTCTGATGATGAGTGATGTTAAGCATTTTTTCACGTGTCAATTAGCCATCTGGATGTCTTCTTTGAAGAAGTGTCTCTTCATGTCTTTTGCCCATTTCTTCACTGCATTATTTGTTCTTTGGGTGTTGAGTTTGACAAGTTCTTTATAGACTTTGGATACTAACCCTTTATCTGATATGTCATTTGCAAATATCTTCTCCCATTCCATCGGTTGCCTGTTAGTTTTGCTGATTGTTTCCTTTTCTGTGCAGAAGCTTTATTTTGATTAGATCCCAATAGTTTATTTTTGCCTTTGTTTCCCTTCCCTGTGGAGACGTGTTGAGGAAGAAGTTGCTGTGGCTGAAGACAAAGTGGTTTTTCCTGCTTTCTCCTCGAGGATTTTGATGGCTTCCTGTCTTACATTTAGGTCTTTCATCCATTTTGAGTTTATTTTTGTGTATGGTGTAAGAAAGTGGTCCAGGTTCATTTTTCTGCATGTCGCTGTCCAATTTCCGGAGCACCATTTGCTGAAGAGACTGTCTTTATTCCATTGGATATTCTTTCCTACTTTGTCAAAAGATTAGTTTGGCCATATGTGTGTGGGTCCGTTTTTTGCCAATACCGTACTGTCTTGATGATAACGGCTTTGTAATATAGCTTGAAGTCCAGGACTGTGATCCCTCCAGCTTTGGTTTTCTTGTTCAAGATTGCTTTGGCTATTCAGGGTCTTTTCTGGTTCCATACAAATTTTAGGATTGTTTGTTCTAGCTCTGTGAAGAATGCTGGTGTTATTTTGATTGGGATTGCATTGAATATGTAGATTCCTTTGGGTAGTATCTACATTTTAACAATATTTGTTCTTCGAATCCAGGAGCATGGAATATTATGTTTTTGACTGATGCTAGGATACAAAAATGGTTTGAACAGTTAAACTGAATTTCTCACCACAGATTTTGACATCCTGCCTTGACAGTTGGCCTTATAGACTGGACCATACTGCTAAAATTTATAATTGATGATGTTATATTTCAGACTAAAATACTTTATTTTTAATTTAATCTTGTAGCTCACATATTGTTTTAAATTAACTTTTGTATATACATATTCATAAGATATCTTCCCCCCAAAAAAAAGCATCTCAGCCAGATATCAGCTAAAATATAATTTAAAACAACAATTGAGAAAAAAAGAAAAAAAAATTCTATTCTTTAGTGAAATGCTCTCCAGAGACATAAATTTATGTCAAAATGCTTAGTATCTTAACCACATAGGATTTTAGACATCAGAATAACATATTTATACTATAATTAACAATAAGTTAGGGAGGTTCTAGACCCTAAATTTAGATGCTGCCTCCCTGGTTCTATAATGCTCCTGGAAACCATTCAATACCAACTAGAAAATTGTCCTATGGGTTTTAACTTCCAGCCTACTAAAGCCCAAGAAACATCTTTGCCTTTCATATCCTCTTATTTTATAAAAGAAAAAAAAAGGTTTCCAGATTTCAAGGAATTGAAGAATATCAATAAAAGGAAAGTTATTTTCTGTGTTAAATCTAAACAGCAAACCAAATAATTACCCCGTTAACTGGGGCACTTAGTTACAGGGCTCAGTAGATTAAATCAGGCATCATGTATGTACCTGTGACTCTTCTCAATAATGTGGCAACTAGTACTTTTGAACAGAAAGGGGATCCCAAGTTAATTCCTAATGGACTTTTTTATTTTTGAAACTAACAGAAGTAAAAGAAGATTTAAAGTCTAACCTGTGACTTTTTCAGGACTTTGAGGATTTTTTCCAGATCCTTCTACCTCCTACAGTGTAGCTTTCAAGTGTTAATATAGTTAACACTTTTCCAAAATAATTTTCTTGCTGTCGCTAAATTATTTGTTTGGCACTTAAGTCTTAGACATGATTCATTGATCTTCTAATTGTCTTATCCTTTTTCTGACTTTTTTCACTTCATGGAGGAAGTTATAGTTTAATTTTACAGAATATTCTTTGCTTGTCAGGATGACATCTCATCAGCCTTTCTTAATATGTTTTGCTCAGTAAAGTTGTTAAGTTTACCCATCTTTTTTTTTTTTAAAATGTAGATCTATCCCCTGCTTTAACTTAACAAGATAAAATGTACCTCTTTCTCACCTTTAAAAATATTATTTATTAATCCAAATCCAATACCACTATACATTTTTTTAATCAGCCAAAATGTGAGGCACCGGAATTCTAATGAGTTAAGGTGCATTCCTTTTGAAAATTAACATCTACTTAATAGTTAAAAGTAAGGAAATATGTTCTATAATAAACCCTTGAATAATTCAACATTAATGGGAGTAGAACTCTCTGATACTACTTTCATATCCGGTTCTTTCAATATGATCATTTTTGTTACACTGATTAGTTTATAGGCTGAGAAGTTTTAAAGAGTTTTCTTTATTCCTCTTCTTCTGATATTTCCTGATAATATTCTTTAGCACAAGTATTTTTCAATCTAATCTTGGAATTTATGTCCTTTGCATCTAACAAATTATATTTTACTACCAGTGGTTAACTTCATTCCACTTCTAATAAGGATTCCTTGTAATTGGGCATTGGTTCTCCTTGTTAATCCTCTCCTTTAAGAGTTGTTTTTTGTTTGTTTGTTTGTTTGTTTTTGTTTTTGTTTTTGTTTTTGTTTTTTTAGTGGGATTTTTTGCTGTCCTTTATCTTTTATCTCTTTGTCTTTCAGTTTTATTTTGGGGGAGACTTCCATGTTTTTTCTAAGGTTTTAAGCTACCTTTCATTATATTTATGTTATTTTTGTTCTTATATGAACTCTTCCGTGTACTCAGAATGTTCTTTTGTGTGTGTGTATTTGTTCTTGTTATCTATACACAGCTTTTTTGTGTGTGTGTTTCTTTGACTAAACTGAAAATAGTAATTTTAAAGTATTTAGTTTTCCCTATATTTTTTGTTTCTTCTAGGTTTCTTTGAATTTGTTTATTTTTCTTTTCTTTTCTTTTCTTTTTTTTTCAGATAGGATGTTTTGAATTTTGGTTATTGACTTTATTCACATTTAACAGGAAGAAACTATATAAAATGTTTGTTCTATGTACAGGAGCACACTTTGTTTACTAGAATAGCTTACATTGGGGACATGACCACTTACTAGGGAATCATGCAAACTTTGGTATCTAAAAACCTTGTATATGGGACTTTTCAGCTCCCAGTAATATTCTTTGAGGGTAGGGGAGATGTGAGTGCCACTATTCTGAGGGACCCGTGTGCTTTACAGCGCCTTCCTCAGCAGAGGTCCCCTCTCATGTGTTGGGCTACCAGGAGCAAGAAGCACCATGCAGTATGCTGGGGATAGGGGAGGTCCTGAGCCTAGACTCTGGACCTATACTCTATTTCTCTACTTTGGAGCACTTTTGTCACCCCACTCATGTGAGGTTAACCAAATATTCTGAGAAAATCCTGGATTCAAGTTTCTGGGGTCATTCCAGGATCCCATGGCTGACTCCAATTCCATAAAGACATTCTGGCAAGTGAATTGCTTCCACTGACCATCAAGATAATTCTTTACAGAACAATATGAGTTTGGGCCACTGGCATGGTGTTGACATACTAATTTGTGGTTATTCTTACTCATGTCAGACACAGAATGAGATTGCATCTCTTTTATCATTGGTCTACCACCAACCCATGAGTTTGAGCCTATGTATGAGCCTGTGTGTTACCTATTGTCTGTCTGTGTTCCTACCATAGTGCTCTCTCTGCTTTACAGGCCCTAGTGATGGTGGAGTGGTAGTAAGTGTTTTTTATTTAATTAACACTTTGCCAGTACTCTTAACACCCCTTCAGAACCTACACCATGTGTCAGGTTGTCTTCTCGTGCTTGTGCATATCACCTCCTAAAACTTTTAAGATCTTTACTTTTTAATCCAGTGGGTCATTTCAATTAATATTTTATTTTGCTTCTGGCTTATGTGGTGAGGTTGTGCTCTCTTAATTTGTTTTACAGCCATTTTGGACAAAGGATGGACATTCCTTGTGTTAATAAATGGCTTGGCTCTTCTCACTCTGGCCATAGGCCTCTTCCCTCTCTTCCCTGGTGGTGATGGTGTGGAAGGTTGGAACACTCTAAGAATGCAGTAATTATAGTGTAAAGAGCTCAAGAGAAGACATAGTTGAAAATTGTGTCATCTTTACATCAAAATTCTAGAATAGTAAACCTAACATGATGAGAAAAAAATATATCATTCACATTTTCCTATGCACTTGAGGTCAGACTTGCATTTGTGGTCATTGTTAACAAAACATTCCTACAGCCTTTTAGAAAATCTGTAGAATCCACTATTACTGACCAGCATAATGGATGATGCAGTGTCATGAGAAATAATTCAAACTTATTAAATAAATGATAGAGTTAAGAAAATTTATATTGTTTCAATAGAAACACATTCTGAAGAATAGCATTGCTACTTATTTTTTCACCTAGTAAGATATATGAAATTATCCTCGAATGACATATTTGAAAATCTAGAACATGAATAGATAGTTTCTTTACCTGAAAATGAAAAGATATTACCTGAGCACTATGAACAATCTTTATGTGCACTGACCGGTTAATAAACAAATATGTATATACATCTTCTGTATTCCATTGTTCAAAATATCCATCAATACATCAATATAAGTCATATGGACTCAAACATTTTATAATGTGTTTTTAATAAAACATTTTTAATAGATACACCTCCATAAAAAAGATATTTTCCCAGGTCATTCTAGTGGTAGTTCCTTCAGCCAGTTACTGACTCATATGAGTACAAAAACCTGACTTCCTTTCCTGAAGGGGAGACAACTCTGTGATGCCATACTCTAGAGTTCTCCATGGGTTCAGATTGAGGCCAGATAGCAGCTGAAACTACATTTTGCTTAGCTTCCTCCACTGCTCTATCCTTCTTTCTTATAGGTTTTTTTCTAAGAACACTCCTTAATGAATCACTTGCATAAAAATCCCCATCTGGGGCTATTTCTCTTAAAATCCACCCCTATCTAAGAAAGTGTCTAATTACTCCTTTATTCAGACATTCACCTTATCCCTATATTTGTATCCCTATTCTACACAGCCTTAAGCTTTAGTGTCTGGAATTCCTCAAGTTTGTTATAGTTCTGCAATACATTTAGCCCACTTCTTGTTAGTTCTTGTTAGTTACTTTCACAAAGTTCACTTTTAGCTTCCTTTACTAAGTCAGATATCACTCCATTTTACATCTTCCAAAATTGGCCTAACCTCTATTAATCTAATTTTGTCTGCTCTCACATTGTCTTTGTCATTAAAAAAAATCTTTACTGTAATTTAAATTCTATTTTGGAAGGAGAAAAGAAAAGGCATTTGTTTAACCTACTCACTTAAAAAGAAGTCCTTGAGGGTAGAGCAGATCATAGGTCCCAGTAGGGTAAGGAGCTGATTTTACCAGAATATGTCTTTTATCGGTATTAAACAGACTCCCAGATTATGATGATGAGAGAGGTGTCATTATTACCATTAGAAAATGGGGATGGCATGCTGGGAATGGGATAATAAGAGTGAAAACTGAGTTTTTGAAATTTTGATCTGGAAGTTTGGTACCCGAATTCTGACACTAGAGTTGAAATTAACACAAATGCAGCAAGATAAGCCACTGACAATATGACCAAACTTTAAGTCACCAGTTATTTCACCATGGTGATTTCCAACCATCAAGGAACTCTATCTGGTTGTTTGCTTTCCAGTCAAGGATAGAATAGGGGATAGGCAGCTGGAAATAGGAAATAGACAAGTCCTCCTAAAAGCCTCCTAAAAGCCAACCCTGATCTAGTTAAAACCAAGGTAAAGCAAATATCATTTGCCTTATAACGTGCCGCAAAGCAAAACTAAATAGGAGAAAGATATCCCAACTCTCAGCTTCTCTCTATTGTACTTCTGACAAGGAAAACTTTAAGCTTGTAATTTTAATTTAATAATCTTTGTAGTAAATGCACCCCTCTTCTAATCCCTGTCTCCATTCATCCTTCCAACTTTTGAGGAGGAGTAAAATCCATTCCTGAGCACAACAGGGATATTGATGAAGTGTGTTTTCATGCACCTTACCTTTTCAGATATTTACTGGTTTTCAGCATTGTATGTCCCCCATTTATGTTCCACTTGATGCAGGTACCCAGTATACAAATACCCTCTTCTCTCTTTTATGTTTTAGTCTTTTAAAAGCCACTGATAACTGCATTTACATAAAGGAGTAAATAACTGTTAAGGGAATAAATTTTCATTCTCCAATATGATATTTAAATTTGTAGAGAAAACAAATCTTTAAAAATATGAGTGAACATCTGATTTTGGATTCTTATTTATTAGTCCTCTGGTGAAGGAAATCTTTTCCTTGCCCCTAAAATTAGCTATAGACCTTGCTTTATTTAATATTATTAATATTCACAATAAATAATATCATCATTCATAAAAAATTGCTTAAATACCTAGTAGTACCTAATAAAAGAAAGAACTATCTTTAAACACAGGCTGTGACTTCAGATCTTTGATTAGTTGCTACTGACAATTTACATCCTTTTAACTTTTTTTGCTATCCCAGTTTCAGTTGTCTTTAGTTACTACTCATTATTGAGTTACTTTCCCAGATAAGTCTTTCCTGATTTGAGAGACTGGATCCAATCTCATTCAATACTCATAGCATCTTGTATTTTTCTCAGAATCAAAATGATTATTTACTTGTTTTTTTCTATAATGTTATTTTTATTCACAAGCTTTTGTTCCTTAAAGTGTTTATTTTGGTGAATTACCGAGGATTTTTAGGGCAGTGAAAATACACTTTAAGATACTATAATATACAATAAAGCATTTGATACAGTGATACAAATAATACATTTGTACAAATCCATAGAATGTAGAACCCCAAAAGTTAACCACAATGGAAACTATGGACTTTGGGTGATATGACCTGTTAGTGCAATTATAATAAAAATAGCACCCTTTGAAGATGTTGACAATGAGGAGGTTAAGTATATATAGGGGCTGAGTGTATATGAGAAATCTCTGTATATTTCTCTCAATTTTGTTATGAACTTAAAGCTTTCCTAAAAAAAAAAAATCTTGAAAAATGGAGAAATATTTCCACACAAATTCTGCACATGGATGTTATAGCAGCTTTATTCATAATTGTCAAAACTTGGAACCAAGGGAGATGTGCTTCATTAGGTGAATGGATAAGTAAATTGTAGTCCATCCAGATAATGGAATATTATTCAACACTAAAAAGAAAAGACATGAATAAAACTTAAATACACATTTCTAAGTGAAAAAGCCAATCTGAAAAGGTTACATACTGTGACTTTAGCTACATAACAGACTAGAAAAGGCAAAACTATGAACACAGTGACAAGATCAGCCATTAGTTAGGGTGGGTATAAGGGAGTGAGATAAATAGGCAGAGCACAGAGGATTTTTAGGACAGAGAAAATATTCCCTGTTTGATACCATGTGATGAATATATGACATTGTACATTTTTCTAAACCCATAGAATGTACAACACCAAATGAAACTCAGGTAAACTATGGATTATGATGTGATAATGTAGGCTTATTCTTGGGTAGACTGAAAAAAGAGAAAGAAAGAAAGAAAGAAAGAAAGAAAGAAAGAAAGAAAGAAAGAAAGAAGAAAGAAAGAAAGAAGAAAGAGAAAAAAAGAAAGAAAATATCATTGGTGAATGATACTGATAATGTAAAGAGACTATGCATGTATGCATGGGAAACTTCTGGATCTTCCTCTCAGTTTTGTTGTAAACCTAACCTGGTCTAAAAAAAGATTAGTCATAAAAACAGAACATTAGGGTAAATATACTTGTCCAAATTAGCTAATAGATAAGTAAACTTTAAAAATGTTTATTTTACCTTTATTTTTCAAGTTATTTTCACTGAAGTAGTGTTCTCGCTTGGGTAATATTTTCTTTGAGCATATTAGAGATGGCATTTTCATTATCTTGTGACTCATTATTTTTATTGAAAAGTCAGATATTAGTCTTATTGTTGGTTTACTGATAGCTATGCATCTTTTTTATTTTATTATTATTATTATTTTTATTTTTGGTACTTACAATATTTTGTTTGCCTTTGGCTTTCAGTACTTTGATCCTGATGAATCTAGATGTGGTTTTCTGTGTGTTTACCTACTTTTTGTTTGCAGAGCATTTTAAACCTTTGGGTTGATGCCTTTTATCATTTTTGGGAAATTATCTGCCATTATTTCTGTAAAGATTTTTCCCACATCATTCTCTCTGTGCTTTTGTTCTAGAACCCCAAGTAATCATATGTCGGAACATTTGAACTGATTCCACGTGTATCTTATCCTGTTACCTGTGGTTTTAAATTATTTCTTCTCTCTCTTCTCTCAACTTGTTTGGTCTTTTTATTTTTCTTTTGTTTTATTCTCTTTTCTGCTGTGTTCAATCTGCTGTTAAATTTATCTTATGAGATCATAATTTAGATATTATATTTTTCTTTATTAGAATGTTAATTTGACTCTTTTCATTGATTCCAATATTCTTGTGTAATTCTACAGCCTTTCTTACACTCTAACAATTTTTTTCCTTTATTTTTGTGAACTATTCATCACAGTTACTTTAAAGTTTTCTTATGTTAACTACAATGTCTGAGGAGCGAAAATAATGAAAATGGTGGAGTAAGGACCTCCAAATAATTTTTGCTCGATAAAAGCAAAAGAAAAACAAAAAAGGAATTCTTAGCATCAGCTCTGCATAATTCTGAAAATTAACCAAAGGATGGCAGCAATCTGCAACATATTTATTCCAATAAAAATGTCTAAATCTTAATAAAAATGATGAGTTTTGAGGCATGATCTTTCCATGTTCCCATCACATAATGTCCAACCTGACAGTATCTTTAAAAAACAAAAAACAAAAAACAAACAAACAAACAGAAAAACCCAATAGCCCACAAATTACAGTAAAAACCAACAGTAGGCTAGCTACCAGGACAGGGGAGGAGCTTCTCCAAAGCCTTATTCTCATAAAGTTGTCATTATTTGACCTGGTAGCTTCCAGGAATTTCCCATTTGCAAGGTTATCTTTGTCCTAATTTGGACCTCCCTTAGTGCAAATGCTTTGTGGCTGGGGGTATTTGTCAAGACTTATGGGAAATCCTTTAACTTTATCACAGTTAGAGGCAACAGATAGCCATTGGTGCAAACAACTAAAAGTCTAAAAGAAAGACTAGGAATGAAATGTCTGTAGAATGTCTTTAGAATATTTAAAAAACTCTGACATAAACAGAATCGAGAAATACACATGTATGTGTAGGGCTATATATATGCCCTGGTCTGTACACATGATCACAAAAGAACTGAGAAATCCCTAAGTCATCACCTTTGGCTGACCCTGAGGATCCATGCAAGAAGGAAGTGAAGGCCAAGGTTGAAAGTATGCCCTCAGCAAAGACAGGATGACTTACTGGTTCCAGACACTTATCTAACCACTAAGTTAACCAAGTAGAGACTTCAAGGACCACACAAGACAAGAATACATCCTTTATAGAATTAGTTAAAAAAAAAATCACTAAACAAACAGCAACAAAAACTGGAACAATAACAACAACCACAAATTCTGTGGGAAGGGGAGAATCTGATTTTCAAGACACCACATTATATTATTTAAAATATACTGTTTCTACCAAAAAATTGTAATACATGCATAAAGCAACAAACTATGGCCTATAAATGGGGGTGGGGAGGATAATCAATAGAAAGTTTCCCTGTGAAAGCCCAGATATTAGATTTACTGGACAAAGATTTAAATTAGTTATTTTAATATTTAATGAATGGAAGGAAATCATGTCTAAAGATCTAATATATATATATATTAGATATATAATAGATATATTAGATATGTATATAGATAGATATTTCACCAAATATGTAATATCAATACACAGATAGAAATTATAAAAAAGGACTAAAAATAAATTCTATTTCTTTTTCTAAATAGAAATTCTTAAGTTGAAAAGTACTATAACTAAAATTTTAAAATCCACCTAAGGAACTAAACAATATATTTGATAAGTCAAGATAAAATTAGTAATCATGAAGACCACTCAGTTGATATTATTCAGAATAAGAAATGGGGAAAAAAGAATGTGGAAAAGGAAACAATGCTTTAGAAACTTAGCCCATCATAAAGTTTATCAACATACATAAAGTGACAGTTCTAAGAGGACAGGAGAGAAGGAGATAGTGAAAGAAAGAATTTTTGAAGAAATGATGGCCAAAGACTTCTCATATTTGATGAAAAACCAAGAAGCTATATAGCCAACAAGCTCAACAAAATTCAAGCAGGATAAAGACAAAATTATCTGTATCTGTTCACGTCATAATGAAACTACCGAAAACCAAAAACTATCCTGAAAGCAGCAAGAGAGATGTGACTCATCATCCACAGTCATCAACTAGTTGATAATTAGAAACCATGGATGCCAGAAGATGATGTGATGACATGTTCAAAGAGCTGAAAGAAAATGATTATCAATAAGGAATTTTGTATCCAATAAAACTATCCTTCAAATAAACAATTAAGACGTACCCAGAAAAACAAATCCGAACAAAACTTTGTTGCCAATGGACCTGCCCTACAAGAAATACTAAAGAGAGTTTTGTAAGCTGAAAGGGCACTAGACAATAAGTCAAATCCATGTTAAGATGAAGAAGAAGAAGAAGAAGAAGAAGAAGAAGAAGAAGAAGAAGGAGGGAGCTCCAGTAAGAGTAGCAACATATATAAATATATAACATGTTATAGATGTATTTTTTTGTCTGCAACTCTTTTCTCTCCTATTTGATATAAAAGAAACTTGCACAAGGCAGTAATTACAAATTCATATTCATGAGCACATAATGTATAATATGTAATTTGTAGGACAATAACAGCACGAAGAAGGTGGGAAGGAATGACACTACATAGGAGCACAGTTTTTGTTTCTTTTTCTGTACTATTTAAATTAAGGTGATGTTAATCTGAATTAAAGTGTTATAAATTAAAATGTTAATTGTAATCCCCAGGACAACCACTAAGAAAATAATTTTAAATTAAATAATAAAATAAGAAATAAGGGAATTAAAGTACACTAAAAAATCTATTTAATACAGAAGAATAAAGGTATAGAGAAACTGAAAGATACTAGACATATATAGAAGAAATAGCAAAATGGTAGACGTAAATTCTCTCAGTATTTTATACTTATTACTATAAGCATAAATATCTTAGTCATTACATTAAATATATTGTTTAAATACTTTATTTAGTTTAATTAATTAAAATTCCAACTAAAGGTAGATTTTAGCCAAATGAATAAATATAACGTGACCCAACTATATGGTGTCTACAAGGTATATACTTTAGATTCAAAGTCACAAATAGGAAGTTCCTCAAAAACCTAAAAATAGAACTACCATAAGATCCACTGATTCTACTTCTGGAGATACATCCAAAAGAAAGAAAACTACTAACTCGAAAAGATGTCTGCATCCCCATGTTTATAACAGCATTGTTTACATTAGCTAAGACATAACAAATGAGGAAATCCTTACTATTTGTGACAACATGGATGGAACTTGAAGGCATTATGCTAAGCAAAATAATTCAGAATAAGAAAGACAAATACTGTATTATTTCACTGTAGAACCTTAAAACAAAAGAAAACAAAACCCCATAAAGGTCACAGGAAAAGGGATCTCATTTGTGTTTACCAGATTCAGGAAGGTGGGGGAGAGGGGATTAGAGGAAGGTGGCCAAAATACAAACTTTGGGTTATACTACCAGAAATGTAATATACAACATAGTGACTATAGCTAACACTGCTGTATGATATATAGGAAAATTAAGAAAGTAGATCCTAAAAGTTCTCTATCCTCGGGTCTTTTTTTCTTTTCTTTTTCTTTTTCTTTTTTACTTATATCTATATGGAATGATGGATATTAACTAAACCTATTGTGGTAATCATTTAACGATATCTGTAAAGCAAACTATTGTGCTCATAACTTAAACTTATACATCACTATATGTCAGGTATTTCTCAATAAAACCAGAGGGGAAAAAAAGAGAAAGAGAATGACACAAATAGGTTGATAGTAAAAGGATAGAAAAAGATAGATCATGAAAACTGAAAGCAAAGAAAAAAAAAGGCTGGAGCAACTATAATAGTAACAAACAAGATGGATTTCATTACTAGAGAAAAATAAAGACATTTATAAAGATAAAGGATCAATTGATCAAAAAGATATAACAATTAATAAATATATATGCACCTGACAACAGCAGTGAAAAATACATAAAGCAGACACATAAAATATTGAAGGGCAAATAGATAATTCAAAAGTAATAGTTTGAAACTTAAAATGCCCACATTTAATAAAAGAACAATTAGAATATCAGCAAGAACATAAAAGACTTGGACAACAGTATAAACCAACCTTACCCAAAAGAAATCTATAAAATACTGTTTCCAACAGTAGAATATTCATTCTCCTTGAGTACACAAGGTACATTTTCAAAGATCGACCATACACTGGGCCATAAAACAAAATTCAATAAGTTAAAAAGTGACTGAAACCATACAAAATATATTGTTACCACAGTGGAATGAAAATACAAGTCAATAACAGAAGAAAACTTGGGAATTTGGAAAATATGTGGAAATTAAACAACATATTTCTAAATAACCAATGTTTCAAGTAAGAAATGACAAGAATTAGAAAATATACTAGGATGAATGAAAACAAAAATTGCAGTATCTGAACCATCTGTGCATCTGCTTCTATTGTCTATATTTTTCTTTCAATTATGAATCATATTTTTTTGCAACTTTGAATGGCTGTTTGCAAGAGCTTCTGTATGAAGAAATGATACAGACTTCTGGTGATGTTATCTAATTCCAGACAGAGTTTTCTTTCTTCTTTTTTCTTTTTTTTGTTTAGTAGATAAAGTGAGAGACCGATTACCTCAATTTAATCAGGAATTAAGCTGATTTGGGGACAGGTTGCAGTTCTAGTAAGACTCAGTTTCTCTCAGTTTTGTTTTGCTTAGAGATTAGCCTTCCTGGCTTTTATTTGAGAGCCTTCCTTTTATGGGTCTCTTTAACCCAGGAATCTTTTGGAAAATTTCTTCTTTCATAAGTTCCTAGCCCATATTTCTTTTGTTATATCACACAAAGATTCAAAATCAAATGCATATCTTGAGGGAAAGACAGGATGTATGCTTGAGATAGACTCCTTCTCTTTGGCATGTCTGTTTTATAATTACTATGAAGAACATGAGGTTTTATTCAATCTTTTAGATACTTTTAATATACCCTAGTTCCTTGGGGTGCCTGGGTGGCTCAGTCGGTTAAGCCTCTGACTTCAGCTCAGGTCATGATCTCACAGTTTGTGATTTTGAGCCCTGCATCGGGCTCTGTAATGACAGCTCAGAGCCTGGAGTCTGCTTCGGATTCTGTGTCTCCTTCTCTGTCTGCCCCTCCCTCACTTGTACTCTCTCTCTGCCTCTCAAAAATAAAATAAATGTAAAAAAAAATTATTTTTTAAATATATATACCCTAGTTCCTTGGACTCATGCACAACCCTAACTCAGAAAATGCCCCCAGGAGGAATCTGTTTATGCATTCAATACCACTGAAATTTGTATTTTTTATTCCATTGCCATATATCTACCAGAAGTTGTGTGTAGATTTTTATTTTTCCCCACCAACAAAGCCTTTCTGTCTGTGATTGGTTTGATCCTTAGTCTGTGTCCATAATCAACAAAATGTCCTCAAGAAGAAAATTGTTTCCTCTCTTGAAGATTTTAGTTCATCTTGTCCTCTTTGCTTCCACAAACCTCTGATACATATGTATTTTTATTTCTTTTATTTTAGTTTTTATTTATTTTGAGAAAGAGACAGTGAGAGTTGAGAAGGGGTAGAGAGAGAAATAGAGAGAGAATCCCAAGGAGGCTCTACACCACCAGTTCAGAGCCTGGTGCAGGGCTCGAACTCATGAAACTGTGAGCTCATGACCTAAGCCAAAACCAAGAGGTGGACACTCAACTGACTGAACCACCCAGGTACCCCAAACCTCTGATATCTTTAAAAATAAAATTTAAAAAAATTATCTAGAATTTTTTCTAGTTGTTTCAGCAGGAGTATTGGTCTTCCACAATCTATTGAGAAATGAAAGTTGCAGTTATATGTTTCAGGAGCAATTGCTTTCCATCTTAAACAAAGTGTTTCAGTAATTAAAAAGGGAGAGAAAGAGACAGAGACATGTACATCTGGCCAGCTCATTTTAAGACTGGTAAGGATAGCCTTATGAGAAAATGACATTTAACAGAATTGAAAAATAATGGAATGAACCATTCAGTGATCTGGGTACGGAAACTTCCAGATAGAAGGAATAGCAAGTGTGGGGTCATGAGGTGGGAATGGTCCTAGAACTTTGGAGGAACAGTCAGAGGAGAGTGTGGCTTCAGCAGAGTGAGAAAAGAGAAAAATGATAAGATATGTATAATCGGATAAGATAATAAGGATAATTAAGTCAGTATTGGATAACACATATAGCCTCATAGATCTGGAATGCTAGAATCCTAAAGCTTTTTGAAATAAACTAATCCAACCTGTCCATTTCATAGATGTGTAATGTAGGAACAAAGAGGAAAATAACGTTTATGTTTTCTTTACCTAAGATTTTTGGGATATGAGTTGTACGCTTTCACTTAGAATCCCCAACAAAATCACCTGCCCTATTTAGCTTAGTTCATTAAAGGGGTTCCTTTGACTGTTCAGACACAAATTTATCTGGCAATCTAGCTATAAAACATATTTGTTTTTTATACTTTATTTTAGTTTTTAGTACAATGACCATTTTCAGCAAGAGCAAAACCATATAATGTGCACTTTCAGTGCACAGTCTAATGAGCACTGATAAATATTGCATTCCCTTACAGTGAACAAATTCTTGCCCCCTGCCGTTTTCCTAATAGCTTACATTAGCAGGCCATGATTGCTGGAGTTTCATTGCTCTTCATCAAAGAAATGGCTGAGATCGTCTTTTTCCCACACTCCGCATCCATTACAGAGTCTGAGCTGTAAATATAAACCATTTCTATTACTAATGGCTCTGTCTGTCTCATATTAACTGTCTTCCATTTTAGCAATGCATCTTGAAGTCTTTTTTTACTGAGATAATTGGTTATGCTATTATGCACTATGCCAGTCCCTAGGATATACTCTTTACATGTTTTAATTCTTCATTTAATTCTCACAACAATTCTATGGGTTATACACTGTCATACTAATTTATCAGATGAAGAATGAAAAGTCTTAGAGACTTTGTTTGCTAGGAAATGGCCGTACAGAGATTTTCATCTAATTCTGTCTCTAAATCCCATACTCTTTGCATTCTTCCATGTTGCCTTCTTCCTGTTTAGTTCTTGAGACTTTCTTTTTCTTTGTGGGTCTTGGGACTTCTTTAGAATGGGGAAAACCAACTCTAGAGCATAGCATTCACTCACATTCTGCAATTTTGAGGCATATCATTACTCTATGAGAAATTTTTTTTTGGAATCCTGACTTGGGTCACTAAACCCAAGGGACTAGGGAGAAATGGGGGTCATTCTTAGAAAGGGATTGATAATGCTATTAAAAATTTAAAAACATATTGCATTGTATTAATCAAAATTTTCTTCAAAATTTTATGATTAAAATTTTTAATTATACAAAAAACGTAAAGGATAGGATACTAAGTACCTATATAACCACCAGCTAGACTAAAGTTATTTGCCATATTTATTTTATATATCTATCTACCTATGATTTTTTTTTGTGTGTGTATGCTTTTTTTCTGAACCATTGGAATTGGCACAGTTATAATAGAACTTTATACCTAAATACTCCAATATGTTTCTCTTAAAAGTTTATTTTTCTATGTAAATGCCATAGAAACATTATACCAAAAATAGTAATATCACTTAAAAATCACTAATATTATCTAAAATTCAGTCCACGTTCAAAATTCCAAAATGTCCCTAAGAGCTATTTTTGTTTTCTCTTTTAAACCAAGATAAAATCAAGGTTTGTCCCTTTAGGTTATATCTTCTTAGGCTCATAATTTTAATCTCTACAGTCTTATCTTTTTTGTTATTATGATTTCTCATGACTTTTCAAAGACATCAGACACCAGAATAGTTTTCTTGAAATATACTCTACATTTGAGATATTTCTGATTGTCTGCTGTAGCAAGGAGCCTTGCCTTTATCATATATCCCTTCCTTGGAAGTTACATCTAAAGGTGGAATAGATTCAAGTTAACTATTTCAGACAAACATCCATTTGAGGTAACAATATCTACTTCATATTGCATCTCATTGCAAACCATGTCAGTTTTTCTCACAGTGTGAGACAGTGAAGTTGATTTCTTTGTTCTGGGGGCAACCATCAGAACTGTTTGAGTATTTTTTTTTTTCCATTGAAATAAAACTTTGTGGCTAATAATTGACAGCAACTAATGCTTTTAATATTCATTAATGCTTGCCTGAAATAATTTTAGTGGGAGTTGCAGAGTTAATTTTACTTCGCTCTTACAAAGAATGATCTTCAGATTCTACCTTTTGTGGTTCAAAGGAGAATGAACTACCATACTCTTCAAAGATACATAGATAGATACATACAAAGATACATACAAAGCTACAATAGATAGATACATGCACTTTCTTATCCTTCAATTACCAATTTTCCTAGTAAGGACTTGATATAATAGTTACTACAATGGTCACAAATAAATTTATCTTCATTTTATTTCTCTGTTCTTTTTCCCATCGTCACCTCTAACCACAGGATTTTATTTATTGCATGTGTTAGTCACTTTCAAAGTCTCCCTTTTCCTAACTTAGAACTGGAATAAAACATTTCTCCAATAACACTTGTTCCTTTTGATTATGTAAGGTATGTAGAAAGCAGGGTCTGGGCACTAGGTGTGCTCATAGATACTGAATAGTCATTGCTCTGGGCTCTCTCAATTAAGAAGTGGAAATTAAAACAAAACAAAACAAAACACTACAGCTATGTTTATCTCTATCTATATAGAGAAAATATCATTAGTTTATATTATAGGCATATATTATATGCCTATTTATTTTAATAGAATCATTAGATGAGAAAAAATGTTTTATTTCAATAAGGTATAATTTTAAGTTTTGCTTTCTATGTTTTATCTAAAAACCTGTATTACTCTCACATCATGCAGATGTTCCCCAATGTATCTTACAATAGCTTTATAATTTTAGATCTTATATTTAAATCTATACATCCATCTCTAATTAATTTTGTATATGGAGTGAAGTGGGAGTTGAGGTTCATTTTCTTACAGACAAAGTTGTTCTAAAACAGTTTGTTAAAAATAATTTTTTTCTCCTTTGCAGTGCTTTTGCATTTAAAAAAAATCAAATGGCAGAGAGGTTCTATTTTTTTTAAATTGTTTTTAAAGAGTTTCTTTATTTCTGAGAGAGAAAGAGAAAGAGAGTGAGAGTGCAAATGGGAGAGGGGCAGAGAGAGAGAGGGAGAAAGAGAATCCTAAGCAGGTTTTCTGCATTGTAAGCCCAGAGCCTGATGTTGGGCTAGGTCTCATGAACCATGAGATCATGACCTAAGCCAAATCAAGAGTTGGATGCTAACCAACTGAACCACCCAGGCGCCCCAGAAAGGTTCTATATTTGAGCTCTTTATTTTGTCAGTGATATATTTGTCAAAAATTTTTCCGGTATAAAATTGTCTTGATTACTATAGCATTGTAAGTCTTGAAATCAGGTAATGTAAATCCTCCAACTATGTTCTTTTTCACATTACTTTGATAGTCTAGGCTCTTTACATTTACATTTGCACTAACATTTTACAGTAAGACTGCTGATTTCCAATAATAATAATAATAATAATAATAATAATAATAATAAAATAAAGCCTGAGGGGATTTTGGTTAAAGTTGCTTTGAATCTATACATCATTTTGGGGTGTATGACATTTTAACAATACTGAGTTATCTAATATGTGAAACAGCCATATCTGCTTCTAGACATACTTCATTTTACTGTGCTGCTTCTTGCTACACTTTTTAGATGCTACATTTTTTACAAATTGAAAGTTTGTAGCAACCCCGTGTCCAGCAAGTCTATTGACAACATTTTCCCAGCATTTGCTCACTTCCTGTCTCTGTGTCACATTTTGGTAATTTTCACAGTATTTGGAGGTTTTTTTTATTATTTTATTTACTACAGTGATCTGTAATCAATGATACCAACTCACTGAAAGCTCAGATGATGGTTAGCAGTTTTTAGCAATAAAGTATTTTTAAATTATGCTGCACACATTTTTTAAAGACATAATACTTTTGCACACTTAATAGACTACTTTTTAATATTAATATCACTTTTATATGCACTAGGAAAACAAAAAAAATCATTTGGCTTACTTTATTGCAGTATTTGCTTTATTAAGGTAGTCTGGACCTGAACCCACAATATATCTGAGGTATGCTTGTATCTACATCTTCCTTTACATCTCTCAGGGATTTTTTGTCATTTCCCTTGCAGAACTGTTCCATGTCTTTTTTGTGAAATTTCTTTCTAATTCTTTTATTATTTCTTGGCTTTTGTAATAGCACATTTTTAAACCATACATATTACAATATGATTGCCTATTTTTCTTACGCTGTACTTTTTAATCTATGTAACTTATTTGTTTTATAACTAGAAGTTTGTAACTCTTAATCTCCTTTATTTCACCCTTCCACCCCTACCTACCTCCCTTCTGACAACCAATTCATTCTGTGTATTGAAGTCTAGATTTTAGTTTGTTTGCTGGTTCATTTGTTTCATTTTGTTGGATTCAACATATGAGTGAAATCACATGGTACTTGCCTTTCTCTGTTTGACTTATTTCACTTGGCATAATATTCTCTAGATCCATGCATAATTGTCACACATGGCAAAATCTCAGTCTTTTTTATGGCTGAGTAATATCCCATTGTGTATATATATCACATTTTTATTCATTTTTCTATCAATGGGCATATCAGTTGCTTCCATATCTTGGCCGTTTTAAATTGTGCTGCAATAAACATAGTGGTGCATATATACCTTTTTGAATTAGTGTAAATAGCACCTTTTACATTGTAGTTTGTCATAATTTGTAACTTGTGCATAAAAATGCATTGAATCTTGTATTTAAACTTAGATGCTGTAAACTTGGTAAATTCAGGTGCTGGCTAGTTCTAGTTATTTGTAAATTGCTTAGGATTTTGTGCATAAACAGTGAAGTCGCAGATCAGTGATGGGATCTTAACTTCTTCCCTTCCAAACTGATGCTTTATTTCTTTATCTTGTTTTATTTAATTCATTGACTGTCACCTCTAATAGTAACGAATTGAAATAATGAGGGGGGCAGGGATTCTTTGTTAATAATCTTAAGAGAAAACTGTATGACCCTATCTGCAAGGACTGTTGTGCCTACATTAATGAGGCATATTAGAGAATAAGTTTTTAAATGTCTTTTTTTGGTCAGGATTTGATATCTGCATAATTCTGGCTCATGAATGAAATACGTTGTAAAGTATGAGATTGGTGTCATTTCTTCTTAAATGTTTGAAAAAATTCACCAGTTATATCAGATGGACCTGAAATTTCCCTTTTGCAATGGTTTTATTAGTTTTACTTTTTGAGAAACTTGTACCTACTATTTGTTGAAAAATTTATTGGTATAAAATTATGACTTCCTTAGTATCTAAAGGGTTTTCATTCTGATATTAGTATACTCTATTCTATTTTTTTTTTTTTACCAATCTGGGATTTATCAATTTTCTTGATCTTTTTGTAGTTTTATATTTTCATATATTGAATATTTTATTGATTTCTAGTATTACATTTCTCCTGAGAATCTTAATTAATCGATTATAGATTTTTAATTTCTAATAAAAGCATTTAATGATGTTTTTCCACCAACACCACTTTAAATGAATCCCTCAAGTTTTGATATATTGTATTTTCATTGTTATTCAATTGAAAATCTCTTCCAGTTTCGCTTGAGACTTATTCCATATTGTGTTGTTGTTGTTGTTGTTGTTGTTGTTGCTTTGTTTTGTTTTATTTTTAAAGTTTATTTGAGAGAGAAAGAGAGTGAACATGAGTTGGGGAGGGACAGAGAGAGAGAGGGAGAGACAGAATCCCAAGTAGGATCCACACTGTTGGCACAGATCCTGATGTGGGCTTCATCTCATGGACCGTGAGATCATCACCTGAGCTGAAATCAAGAATCAGCTGCTCAACTGACTGAGCCACCCAGACACCCCTTGTGTTTTTGTTTGTTTGTTTGTTTGTTTGTTTTGAGAGAGAAAGGGTGTGTGCAAGTGGGGGTAGGGACTGAAGGAGAGAGAGAATCTTAAGCAGGCTCCATTCTCACCCAACATAGGACTTGATTCCACAACCTGGAATCATGACCTGATCTGAAATCAAGAGTAGGACACTACACTGACTGAGCCACCCAGGCTCCACTACTCCATAGTTCTTATATTTAGAAATGTGTTGCTTAATTTCCAAATTTTTTTTTTTATTTTTCTACATATTCTCTTGATTTTCATTTTTAATGTAATTCTGTTTTCAACCTTAGGACATACTCCCCATGAATTTATTTTTACATCTTTAATGAAGTATAATTGAATTCAATAAACTATAGATATTGAAAGTAAGCAATTTCATACAATTTTGACATAGGTATACACCTGTGAAGCCACCCATAAAATTAGGAAAATGAATTTATTTATCACCTTCAAAACTTTCCTCATAATTCCTTGCAATAAATTATTCCTACCCTTCTCTGTTCTTAACCCCTAACTCCAAATCATTAATAATCCAAGATGAACACTGACCTACTGTTACCATAGATTAGTTTATATTCTTAAAAAATTACATGAAGTCTAATACAGTATATGCATTTTTTAATTGTCTTCTTTGGTGAAGTATTTGCTCAATTGTTTTGACCATATTTTATTGGTCGTTTATTTTCTTATTATTGAATTGGAGAATTCTTTTTATCTTCTGGATATTACTCCTTTATCAGATATATAATGCAAACATTTTCTCTTAATCTTTCTCTCTTAACAGTATCTTTCAAGAAACAACATTGTTTATATTTAATTTTTATAAAATCCAATTAATCAATTTCTTGTTTTATGGATTGTGCTTTGGTTTTATATTTAGGATATATTTTCCTAACCTAAAGTCATAAGTTTTCTCCTATATTTTTATATTCTATAATATTGTATCATCATATTAACATATTATAGAAGTTTTATTCTTTTAGGTTTTACATGATCAATTATACTATGTTTATTTTTTGAGTTGATTTCTGTATGTGGTATAAAGTATGGATCAAAGTTAATATATTTGCATATGGATATCCAATTATCCTAGCATTATTTTTTGAAAAGACTATACTTTCTCTCATGGTAAGGAAAGAAAGTATATTAGATTGATTTGGATGACAGATATAGATGTATTTGTAGATGTAGATATGGATAAATTGATGATATATAGACAGACAGTTTATTTCTGGATTCTGTTCTGTTCTATTCATCTATCTTGACACCAAACATATGTTGCCTTGATCACTGTAAGTTTGAAATAAGTCTTGGGGCACCTGAGTGGCTCATTTGGTTAACTGCATGACTTTTGGTTTCAGCTAAGGTCATGATCTCATGGTTTGTGAATTCGAGCCCTGCTTCAGGTTCCATGGAGACTGCTTACAATTCTCTTTCTCCCTCTTTCTCTACCCATTCCCCACTAATGTGTGCTCCCTACCCCCCTCTCTCTCAAAAATAAATATATAAACTTTTGGGGCACCTGGGTGGCTCAGTTGGTTAAGCATTCGAGTTTGGCTCAAGTCATGATCTCACAGTTCATGAGTTAGAGCCCCGCATCGGGCTCTGTGCTGAAAGGTCATAGCATGGAGCCTGCTTCAGATCTGTGTCTCCCTCTCTCTGCTACTCCCCAACTCGTGCTCTGTCTGTATGTCTCTCAAAAATAAATAAAACATTAAATATATATATATATATGTAAACTTTAAAACTAAATAAACAAATAAACAAAATGTTTTGAAATTTGACAGTGATAGTTCTTCAACTCTTCCTCTGCAAAGTTGTTTTAGATATTAAAGGTCTTATGTTATTATATAAGATTTTTAAAAGCAGATTTTGACATCTAAAACATTACTTGGAACTACATTATGTTCTCCCTTGAATGCATTTTGTAGTCTTCAGTGTACAAATCCTATACATTTTTTGTCAGGTCTATCCCTAAATGTTTTCTATTTTTGATGCTTTGATAATAGCATTTTAAAAAATTTCAAATACACACACACACACACACACACACATATATATATATATATATATAGTTCATATATATATATATGTATAGTTCATTGGTAGTATAGAGAAACAGTGTTTTTTTTTTTTTTTTGGATATTGATTCTAAGAGCCTACAACCTTGATAAACTAACTTACTGCATCTTATAGCATTTTTGTAGATTCTATTGGAGTTTCTCCATACATAAAATTCTAGTTGTAAATAATAGGAATTTTGCTTTTTTCTTTCTAATATGCTGTGTACTATTAATTTTTGTTTCTTTATTTCACTGTCTAAATCATTACTTCACCAAAGTAAAATGTTGAAAAGAAATGATGAGAAAACACTTCCATGTATTGTTCTTGATGTGAAGGATAAAATAAGTCTTTCACAGTTAAATATCACGTTAACTATAGGATTTTTAGACAACCCTTACTAATTTGAAGATACTCTCTTGTATTTCTAGTGTGCAACGTTTTTCTGCAGAGTGGATGCTAAGTTTTGTCACATGATTTATCCACATCATTTGAGAAAGCCATATTGTTTTTCATTATTTTTTAATATTGTGAATTTTGTTTTCAATATTCAAGTATTATCATTTTACATATCCTTAGATTCATGTTGCTAATATTTTGCCTGGAAATTTGCATCTATGTTCATGAGACATATTGGTTTGCAGTTTTCTTTTCTGATTCTTTTTTTTTTTTTTTCTGTTTTTGGTATCAGCATAATGTTGATCTTATAGAATGAGTGGAGGTCTCCAATTTTCAGGAAGAGTTTAAAGCTTTCTTTTTGTATAGGCTTTATCAAGGTATATATTATATTATACTCATTTCAAAAAATAATTTAGCAAATTATATTTCTGTGTTTTGGGGCATATTAAGTAACACTGGAGTTACCTGATTTGGGAAGTTTTGATAGATTTCTTCTGTGATTCCATTTGGTACTCGTACTTTTTTCTAATTTCATAACTTCTTTAACTTTACTATACAATTTTTTAACCTTAAACTCTTTATATATGCCAGAGTTTAATTTGGTAAAGCATATTTTCCTGAAACTTTATCAATTTTATCTAGGTGTTAAAATCAATTTGCATAATAACATAGTCTTTTGTTTTGTTTCAATGCCATTTCTCTTTCATCATGTCTTGAAAAAGTATTTATGTCTATGACTTTTTATTGAGTAGTTAACTTAGCTTTATTTTTGACTTTTCTTATTTATTTTAAAGTTTATTTTGAGATAGAGACAACAAGCTGGGGAGGTGCAGAAAGAGGGGGTGAGAAAGAATCCCAAGCAGGCTCTGGTCCTGCCATGGGGCTCAATCTCATTAACTGTGAGATCATGACCCTGAGCCAAAATCAAGGGCCAGATGCTTAATTGACTGAGTCACGTAGGCACCCCTATTTTTGACTTTTAAAAGAATAAACTTTTGGGACACCTGGGTGGCTCAGTCAGTTGGTTAATCATCTGACTTCAGCCCAGGTCATGATCTCACAGTTTGTGAGTTTGAGCCCTGCGTCAGGCTCTGTGCTAACAGCTCAGAGTCTGGAGCCTGCTTCAGATTCTATGTGTGCTTCTGTCTCTGCCCCTATCCCACTCATGCTCTCTCTGTCTCTCAAAAATAAGTAAACGTTTAAAAAATTAAAAAAGATTCAATATTGTTATAAAACTATTCTTTAAAAAATAAATAAAAGAATAAGCTTTTTAAACTTATTTTATATCATTTACTTATATTTATTAGTTATTGATTTCTGAATTTTTGTTTACTCATTTCTTTCTCTTTATTTGCACTTCTTTTTTCAACTTTTTGAAATGGAAACTTAATTTTTTGTCATATTTAAAAAAATAATATTTATATTTTAAGGCTCTACATTTCCCTATGATTGCTGCTTCATTTATAGATTCTTATAGAGGGTTTTTAAAATTATAATTAGTTCGAATATATATGTAATATTTTTCTGTACTTTTTGATAGATGAATTATTTATCAGAGAATTTTAAAATTTCTAAGCAAAATGTTGTTTATAAAATTTTGTAATTCAGGGGTGCCTGGGTGGCTCAGTCGGTTGAGCGTCCGACTTCAGCTCAGGTCACGATCTCGCAGTTTGTGATCTCGAGCCCCGCGTCGACCTCTGGGCTGATGGCTTGGAGCCTAGAGCCTGCTTCCGATTCTGTGTCTCCCTCTCTCTCTGCCCCTCCCCCGTTCATGCTCTGTCTCTCTCTGTCTCAAAAATTAAAAAAAATTTTAAAAAAAGTTAAAAAAAATAAAAATAAAATAAAATTTTGTATTTCACTTCTAGTTTTATTATATTGTCATCAGAGAACATTATTCATATTATTCCAATATTATGGAACTACTATGATTTTTAGAGGTACATAATATTTAGTTAGCTTTTAAAATTGTATATTCTTCTGCTTTTTAAATTTTTTAAATGTTTTATTTACTTTTGAGAGACAGAGACAGAGCACAAGTAGGGTAGGTGCAGAGAGAGAGAGGGAGACCCAGAATCCAAGCAGGCTCCAGTCTCTGAGCTGTCAGCACAGAGCCCAACATGGGGGTTTGAACCCACAAACCATTGAGCTCATGACCTGAGCCTCGTGGATGCTTAACTGACTGAGCCACCCAGGCGCCCCAGTTACTTGCATGTTCTTGAAAATAAGTTGTACTATATATTGTTGTTTTGTCAAATTCTATACCTTTATGATTATCTCCCTAACTCTCAATAGAGCCATGTAAATCCATAGTATCCATAGTATCTATGGAGAGAGAGACAGAGTGGGGGAGGGCAGAGAGAGTGGGAAACATTGAATCGGAAGCAGGCTCCAGACTCTGAGCTGTCAGTACAGAGCCAGTTATGGGGTCAGACTCACAAATGGTGAAATCATGACCTGAGCCAAAGTTGGACGTTTAACGGACTGAGCCACCCAGGTGCCCCAGACAGTATTCTCCATTCTGACCAAACCTCAAGCCTTTTCCCATAGAAAACATAGGAGCAGTTTTGAAAAATGTTAATTGTTATACACTGTGGAGACTTTTTTTAAGCTGAGAAATAGTGTTTGAATAGTATTGTAGAAAAACTATAAGGTTTAAAAAAAATCCTGAACTCTTTAATATAAAGTCTTTCTACTCATTGTGTCCTAATTTTATGAATGTTATATTGCTACCATTGAAAGTGGACTTTAGTCAATAACTCTGTGTAGTGGGAGATTCTTAAATATGTCACAAAGTGGGCATGCCATTTAATTATTAGACTATAAGTCAGGTCATAGTTTACTTTTGAAATATCATTTGATGACATCATGATTTTCTTATTTTATTCTTGAAAGCTTCTAATATCCAATTATATTGAAGAAAAAGTAAATGAGAACATTTCTTTAACCTTCATGTAATGTCAGTAACAGCAGATGATCTATATAGACTTACTAGTTTTTTAGGAAATTTGATAATTTCCATAATTAAGGCCTATAAGGAAGTATAGATATTGAGCACAATAACTCTGTTTACTTTACTGAAGATAAGTTTCCATTTCAAAGCCTGTTTTGCCTTATGATATTCTGATGATGTTAGAACGCTCACAATTGCCATTGAAGAGGGAAGAAAATTAGATATCATTGCTAAAGAAGAGCTTTGGAGTTTACATTACGAGAAACATTTAATGGTTTTCTAATGTTGTGAATGTTTGTATTTGTGTGCATGTGTTAAGTTATGTTAAAATATCTCTACTTGGAATATATAAAAAAATAATACTACAGGTGGTTAGCCCACAGATTTATCATTGAAGCCTCTTCAGTCTGTGTAAGAGCAGCCATGTAGCATGCCCAGATAATGTGTCTCTAATGATAATTTCCAACTATTATAATTGTTCTCTAAATTTCTGTTTGGTGACAACCTTTGTGAGATAATTACACATCATCAGTGTTCTAATGAACTACGAGACACTTAATGCCTGGACATGAGGCAAAGTAGCTAAGAAACATGTGTCACAGGCAGTTTCGCAGGAACTAACATACAAAAATGTAGGCTTCATTAACAGTGTTCAAAAAGACAGATGAGCCTCCATCCTGCCTAACCCAGTGGTTAATTTATTGACTGACTTTAACAGTGACGTCCCTTTGGAGGATTTTTAATAGTTTCTAAGTTGCTTGCTGAGGTTTTAATAGACATTTGCCTCACTGAGCTCAATAAATATAGAGTGCAGTTTGAAATCTTGCAACCTAAAATGTAAGCAACTGACTGAATGAGGTTAGAAAGGATTTATATTTTGTCTAAATATACTTCTGAGCTGAAGTTCAAGTGTAAAAGATTTCCAAAATATCTACCCACTTTCTTAAAAACTCTCTCCTATTTTATGTTAAGACCTTTGGTGCTATAAAACAGAGAAAAATGTGTCAGGAATAGCAAATAAAAATGACTAAGCAGTTCCTTTCAGTTTGCTCCAAAGTAGATTTTGGAAAGCTTTGTAGGAATTCAGGACTCAGATTGTAACCATTCAGGTTAATTCAAAGTAAGTGGCAAACATTTCATTTCTCAGGCTCCAATTACTTGGAACCAAAAGCATCATGGTTTATAAGGGCATTGTATTATTCATGTGATGCTACAGCTTATCTATTTGGTCATTTATAAAGAATGTTTTTGGCTGCAACGTTAAAACAATGTGAAAAATAATAATGGCTAATGTGTATTGAATGCTTCCTCTGTTATGGACACTGGCGTTTTCATGAACATAAGCTCACTGATTTCTCTGAGGAATGCTAGAAGGCAGATACAATTATTAACCTCACTTTTTATGAAAACTAAAAGGTACATTTTCTAAGATCATACAGCTAATAAACTTTAAAGTTGGCACTTGAACCTATGTAGGTCATCTTTAGGACCAGAGCTCTAAAACATCAAATTACTATGTGAAAACACCTCCTTTTAAGAAAAAATAAGGTGGGGGAGGGAGGGTGTTTCTTTTGGTTTTAGTTTCAGTTTTGTTTTTAGTAAATGTAATCAATTTTGTTTAAAGTTATCAGGCAGCTTTCAGTAGTAAGCTTGATTTGCCCTTATATATATAAATGAATGTAAATGAAGAACTATAAACCAAAGATCAAATTACAGTTTTGATTGACTTGTGATTTTAATATGTTGTGTTTTTCAAAATATACATTTCTGATCAAGTTTATTTTATTTATATATTTTTTTCTGCAACACATAAAATCAAGACCAGAAAATTAAAACAACTGTAACTTTAAATAATAAGTGTAATATGTTATATTCTCAATTTTTATTATTAATTTCCAGAAGTTAAATTGACATGGCCATTTACATATCATTTCAGCCAGGTGTTTCATGATAAAAAAAAATTTAAACATCATTGTATGATTTTATTTTTCTATTATAGAGGAAGTAACTGCTAGTGAAAAGATTTCAAAATAGCCAACAATAATGTGTGTTCATGAAAGGATTAATTTTACGGTGATTGGACTACTATTTTCTGAAAACAGGAAAAAATGTGATTACTCTAAAACTGTTATGTTACAATCAGTATTCTCTAGACTGACCATTATAAATCAGGGCTGTATTTAAATAGCAGCATCTATCTAATATGAAAATCAGATCATAAAATTGCAGTTTTGATAATCATGATTATAATTGCCCTTTGAAATTTATGCACATTGTTGTTGAGTTTAAAGCTTCAGAAGAAAAGCTGTGGTTTGGTATATGCTGTGGAACATTGGGTCATTAATACACTGACAATATAAAATATTATTTTCTAGGAAAGAAACTTTGGATATCTTTTCAGTGTCATTGTGCACATTTTCATTTTACTCAGGGGCATTTTCTTGGGCATTTCTTGGGCATTTTACTCAGGGGCATTTCATAATGTAGTGGAATAATTAAAAACACACATTTGGAGTCCATTTTTTCAAAGGTTTCTCTAGATTGATGTTGATGTGGATATTGGGCAAGCCACCTAATCAGATGGGACTATTGTGAAAAGTCAGTGATTTAATACATGAAAATCATTAACCCAGTTTCTGGCACATACTAGACACTATTGGTTAGATATTGTGATAAGATTATGAAGCGTGTTGCTTCTTCTTTCCTTATTCCTTTACTTTGCCTACCAAGCATTTCCTGGTCTCCAAAAGTTTAAGAAAAGCTATATCTTCCTCAAGCCTATTTATGTGATATTTCTCAGAAATAATAATCATTGTCATATATTTATGATGGAGGTGTCTTAAAGATATGCAATTATCCCTTCCTCTCAAGTTAAGAGAAATGTCCTTTACAAGTACTCTGAGTCTTTCTCTGAGAATATATCTAAAATGTATCTGAATTGGTGGTCATGTTCTAATTTTTAGGTCCTGGGAATAGAGACAGTCTTTTTCTTCTTTGTTTCTCCAGAGATGCTAGCACTTGTTAAAATAGGATTTGGGAAGAACACTGGTGTTTTATCCTTCTCATTTTTGTTTAATATTTCATGCATATTACCTTTTACATTCTTTATAATAACTCTAGAGCTAGGTACAATCACCATCCTATCCCCCCTTCGCGTGAGGGGCTGAACAAAGAAGAAAGGAAGATTTGGAAGGATGAATTAACAAATTCAAAGTCACACAGCTAAAAAGGTACCAGGATATTTCCTCTATAATGCAACCCTTAAAACCATGTTTGTAGCACAGAAGTTACTCATTAAATGGTTATTAAATTAAAGTGAACATGTGATTATGCTTTTATGATATACCTAGACACATAGGTGTCTAGGTTTACAAAAATCCATGAAAAAAGTGAAAACATGGTAATGATGGTTGTAAAATACTTTTTTGAGTGCTTATGCAAAAGTTCAAAGTCATAAAAAAAGTAAGTAAATGAAGAAACAACAATCAGGATACCAGTGCAGTTGGTAAAATTAGCCTTTCAGCTTAAACTATACCTCAGTTTTCAGAGCCAACAATTCAAGACAACATTAACAAAATCGTCTGTGAGCAGTACTTGCATGGGGTTTGAAGTTTGCTAGGCGATGTAACTAAGTATTTCTGAGTTCTTATCCTCAGATCCTTTCTTTCTGTGCCATGTGGTGATGATATCACTAGACAGGCTCTCCACACTATGCAATCTTTGCATAATTTGTCACTTTCTTCTAAGTGCTAATGTGCATACACCCACTGCTGACACAAATCCTCCATATATCTCTCTCATTATATATCTTGCATTGTCTACTTACACACTCCTGTTTAATGCCCACACCGTGTTTCATGATATGCTGTATAATTTTAGCAAGGAAGATGCAGTGAACAAAGTTTCTTACTTTCTAATATTGAATTTTGTTTGTACTCCCTAATACTTACCTTAACCCTTGGATTAAAGTATCTAAAGCAATACTAGCAATCATCACAAATGTGTAGTATTGCAAATTGTGTGAATATTGTTTTTTTTTCCTGACAAAAGTGGAGGGTTTCATCTCAACCTTGGCCTCCAAGGATAAGTCTCTTTAAAGTTATAGCTGCAGCATAAGCTAGTGACCACATTCACCAGTAACATGAAAACACTATTCTTCTGGACCAAATTGTACACATAATCAGGTCGCCAAAGAAGAACAATTATCTTTCACACTAATTGGTAACATGTGTTTAACCTTTAATTAGCTGTGAATTTATAATCACTCTTAAATGGCCTTTTTCTCTTCTTATAGAAAGTTATAGAGGCATTCTCTGTTATCTTTCTGTGCTCTCATCCTCAGCCTACTAAGATATTATAATAGTTTAAAAGGAAAAAAAAAGAGGCTCTGCAGCCTTAGGTTGCTGTCCTTGTGCATACTCTGAGCTGCCACATGCATGACAAACTTAAACTGTTGAAAGTCAGAAATTCCTTGTTACTTCTGGCTTCAAAAGGAAATCCAAATAGATTTTTCTTTTCTATTTTTCATTTGTTTCTTTTGGCACAGTTTGATGCAATCATATTTCCCTCACTTGAAAGGTATAGGGCTGATTAGCATAGAGAATATGTCTTCTTTGAGGGTCATTCTGTTCTTGGTTTGGCAAAGATTACTATGCTTGGGAGATGCAGGGCAACATTTCCTCCTGTGATGAACACTTCAAATATTGTATAGGGTATGCTACTTTGTTTTTGGGTGAATAATTTATCCTTTGATGTCTTGGATCCCATAAAAAGGAACTTTGTGATGATGAGAGCACTATTTTTTCCTTGTTTAAATGTTTATGAGTTGGAAAACACTTTGGCTCTTATAGAAAAAGTCACTAAACATTCTCAAGGAGGGAGATAATCTTCAAACTGCTTGCCATAGTGACCCTGCAAGATATTACTTGCCATGGTATGATTGAAGACATCCCCCCAGCCCCAGATTGACTATTTATGTTGGCTAAACTACCGTGTGATTGAATAATTACATGGTATGAAAAGTGGAAGGAGTTAGAAAACATATAGTTTTTAAAAAGTCATAACTCCAATCAACATGAAATGCAATAATAAAGAGAATGAGTTAATATCCACCAGAGAGTGCTGGATCTATTCTCAGAATATAATGAAAGGGTTGCTATTTACTAAGATAAGCTATCCTTTTAGTAGAATTTATAAATAGCCCCCCAATAGCCCTACAATACTAATCTTCCTTTATTTTCCTTATTTGGCCCATCCATTTACTTCCAGCCAATTTCTGCTACAAATAGGTTATCTCTGTTCCCATAATTTTGAGTTGTGTTTTTTTACAAAGATCTCTGTAGCAAGCCTGGATGGTGTCCTTCCATATCCCCAACCCTTAGCATTTAAGAGTATACTGGCCAGGTTTCTCACTGCTAGCACCTTAAATTGCATTGCTAAATAACTTTCTCTTTCTGCTGCAGGCTACCTTATCCCCTGCATAGTAAGCCAATAGTTGCAAGAAAACTAATAATCCCCCCACAATAGCCTTCAACCAATGACATATGGGAAAATGGAGTTTGAACCCTCTAGATCTTCACCTCTTGGATAGGAAAACTCTTAGGTCTGGATTTTACATTGGCTCCCCAGATTATCTCCAAGAAAAATAGAACATACTTTGTTCACTGTGATATCTGGTTTGATAACACATTTCTTGATTGTCTTCTTGTCTTTGTTTTACCTCTTTATTCAACTAGCTGTGGTTTCTTCACCTTCCAAATAAACCACTTGAGTAGGAATTCTTCATCAGGGTTTGCTTTTATGGAAACCCAAATTAAGTTCTTCTCCTACTCAGCTTTATAATAATTTCTCTTCAGGATTGAGAGGCAGAATTATGGACTACTCATTGGGAAATGTGGGAAAGAATAATTTGAATCATAACTTAGAGCTGTGTTACTTTGGACAAGCTACTTATCCTTTCTGGATCTCAGTTTCTCTTTTGTAAATTGATTATCACATGATTAATAGGTCCTTTTTAACAAGGGTTTGGGGGAATCGAAATATTCAAGGTATTTGAATATTTTGAAAAGTCCACAAATAGTAAACTGAAAAGTTTTGTAACATGGTGAGCCACAGAGTGTTTCAACAGGCTGTGTGCTCATTCCCCCTAACCCAGGTACTTAGCGGACACCTCACAGAAGAGCAAGGTTATCGCCTCACTATTTCTCTGTACCGTATTCAAAAGTATAGAAAGTGTTTTTGTGGAAGAAAAATGTGTACTGTCTGATGCCATCACCTATTGTAGCTTTTAAGAGCTTTAAAGGGAATCCACTTTCTTGCCTCTTTCTTGCCTGGCTAAACACCTTGTTAGCAAATGCAGAGGTGGAGAATTATGATCATTTTTAAAAAGTGTATTATGGGCTCCTAGGATGATATCAAGTGTTCTAGGTTCCATTTGAAAATGATAACATGGGAGACTCCTGAACTCATCTCTTCCCATAGATAGACCAAATCTACAGCTATATATATAATAGCTATATATATATATAGCTATAATATAGATAGACCAAATCTACAGCTGTATATATAATAGCTATATATATATATATAGCTATAATATATATATATATATATATATATATATATATATATATAGAATAATTCCCTCTGAAAGACATCCAGAAGTTAGCAGAGTAACTTTTACACATTGAGCACATGAGGAAAAAAAAGATTGAAATGGATAGGGAAAGCAGAAATACAGTGTTACCATAAACCCCATTGCTGGCACAGCAACATACAATCAGGACCAAACTTGTAACTCCTAGCTTCTTCCTCAGGAGCAAAGAGTTTGGACCCAATATCTAGCATCTTGACTTTTAAGACTTCCATCTGAGAGATGAGCCCCAAAGCACTCGACTTTGAAAGCCAACAGAGCTTATGCCCATGTAGTCCTTAAGACTGTAGCAAATGGAGAAAACTTTCTTAACAAGCTTGCAAAGACTTGAGGCAGCAGACTGAAAGCCCATCCTCCCAGACTATTTGCATATCTTAAGAGCTGCAGCCAGAGAGCCCAGGCTGGGCTCCTAATTTAACAGAAAACTAAGGGCAAACTGTAATTCTCACTAGAGACTGGAGAAGCCAGTGGGCAGCATTACTGTGTGCTTCCTCTGCCCTGCTCCAATTCACTTGTATCTCTCTGAAAGGAGTTTGTACACATGTCTGGAACCTGGCTTTTGTAGTTGCTGCCCAGAGGACATATTCTTTGGTTATCTGTCTCTGGTGACCAGTGGTGCTAGTGTTGTGTCCCATAAGACTGTAGCAAATGAAGAAGCAGTTCTTAACCAGCTTAACATCCACCCCCACCCTCACCCCCCACCTAACCAGGGCAGAACACAGAATGAGGAGCAGAAATGCTGATCTTCCAGTATTTCCCTGAAAAAAGCAATGCGCATACTTGAAAAGCTGCTGCCTGAGTCTCACTGCTAAAAAGCCCTCATCTAGGTGCTGAGATCCTCCCCTTTGGCACACTGACAAGTCTTGTCAAATACTTAACTACCGGAAACCACTAAGAACAAAGGAAGCAGCTTGGATGATCACAAAGGTTTGGGAGACAACCAAGAGCTAGTGCCAGGCTGAATGATAAGATTAATCTACATGAGATCACTCTTTAAAGACTGGGAAAGTTGCCTGTTTTGGCTGATGAAACCAACTAACACAGAGAGTCAAGGAAAATGAAGAAACAGAGGAGTATGTTCCAAATGAAAGAACAAGATAAGCTCCAGAAACAGACCTGAATGAAATGAAATAAGTGATTTCCTGATAGAGTTCAAAATGATGATCATAAATATTCTCAATGAGGTCAAGAGAATGATATATAAATAAAGGGAGAATTTTAACAAAGAGGTAGAGAATACATAAAAGTACAAAATAGCAATAATATTGCTGCAGAATACAGTAATTAAACTGAAAATTTAGTGGAAGAGATCAACAGAAGACTAGATTAAGTGGGAAAAAAAAGATCAATATACTTAAATAGGATGGTTGGAATTTATCCAGTTAGAGGAGCAAAAAGAAAAAGAAAAATAGGGAAAGAGTGAATATAGCTTAAGAAAATTATGGAATACTATGAAATGGACTAATACTTACATTATAGGGCTCCCAGAAGGAGAAGAGAGAGAAAGAGGTAGAAAGACTATTTGAAGAAATAATAACAGAAAAATCCCTAACCTGGGGAAAGAAATAGACATCCAGATCCAGCAAGTCCATAGTTCCAGAAATGACTAAGATGCATTATAATTAAATTGTCAAAACTTAAAGACAAGAGGATTATCAGCAAGAGAAAAACAACTTGTGTCCAAGTGTACTTCCATAACAATAAGAGCAGGCTTTTCTGCAGAAACTCTGCAGCCCAGGGGGAGTGGCAAGATATATTCAAAGTGCTGAAACAAACAAACGAACAAAAAAACTACCCACCAATAATACTCTACCTGGCAAAGTTGTCCTTCAAAATTGAAGGAGAGATAAGGAATTTCCCAGAATGGAAATACAAAAATCAGGGTGGATATAAATAAAATAGGGATGAAGAAGTAAATAGAAAATGAAACTAAAAGCTGCTTTAAAAAATGTAAAGAAAATAGACAACCTATTAGCTAGACTCACAAAGAAAAGGAGAAAGTGGGCTCAAATAAAATAAAAAACAAAAGAAATATTACAACTGATGGCACAGAAATGCACAGCCTCATAAGATACTACTGTGAACAATTATAAACCAATAAATTGGACAACCTAGAAGAGATGGCTAAATTCCTAGAAATATACAATGTACTAAAACTGGATCATGAAGAAATAGAAAATCTGAACAGATCAATTACTTATAAGGAGAATGAAACAGTAATCAAAAACCTCCCAACAAAGAAAAGTTCAGGACCAGATGGCTTCACTGGTGAATTCTATGAAACATTTAAAGCGTAGTTAAACCACTGCTTTCCAAACATTTCAAGAAACAATAGAAGAGGTAGGAAAACTTTGGAATTTGTTTTATGAAACCAGCATTATGCTGATAACAAAACCAGATAAAGATACTAAAAGAAAAGATACCCAAAGGCCAGTATCCCTCATGAATATAGATTAAAAATCCTCAACAAAATATTAGCAAACCAAATACAACACTACATTAAAAGAATTGTATACCATGATCAAGTGGGACTTATTTCAGAGTGCAAGGATAGAATAGAAAATAAACTTAGAGAAATAAACTTACATATATGATCGATTAATTTATGACAAAGGACACAAGAAAATACAATGGGGAGGGGATAATCTCTTCTATAAAAGGTGTTGGGAAAACTGGACAGCCACATGCAAAACAATGAAACTGGTCAACTATGTCACACCATACTCTAAGATCAAATTAAAGTGTGTTAAAGACTCAAACATGCTACCTGAAAACATAAAACTTCTAGAAGAAAACACAGGTGGTAATTTCCTTGAAATCAGTCATGGAAAAGATGTTTTGGATTTGACATTAAATGTGCAATCGACACAAGAAAACAGAAACAAGTGGGAATGCATCAAACTAAAAACCTTATGCACAGTGAAAGAAACCATCAAAAGAATGAAAAAGCAACCTACAGAATGGGAGAAAATATTTACAAATCATATATGTGATAAAGGGTTCATGTGTAATAAAGGGTTCATATCTAAAATATATAAAGAATTTCTATAACTCCATAGCAAAAACAACAAGCAATCTGATTAATAAAAGGGCAGAGAAACTGAGTGGGCATTTTTCCAAAGAAGACATACAAATTTTACATGAAAAGGTGCTAATCAGGGAAAGACTAATTAGAACCACAATTAGATATTACCTCACACTTATTAGAATGGCTGTTAAAAAAAGACAAAGGGTAATAAGTATCAGTGGGGTTGTGTAGAGAAAGGAGTCCTTGTGTACTACTCATGGGAATATAAATTGGTGCAGCCACTATGAAAATCAGTATGGAGATAACTCAAAAAATTAAAAATCCATCTATTATCCAGCAATTCCATTTCTGGGTACATATGAAGGAAATGAAATCACTAGTCACTTTCAAAAAGATACTTGCATTCGTATATTCACTTCAGCATTATTTACAACAGCCAAGACCATGGAAAAACCTAAACATTCATTGATGGATGAATGGATAAAGTAAGTATGGTATATGTACGGTATGTGGTGTGTGTGTGTGTGTGTGTGTGTGTGTGTGTGCGCGCGCGCGCGTGTATGGGGTATATGGAATATTCAGTCTTTAAAAAGAAGGAAATCCTGCCATTTGTGGCAAAATGAGTGGAACTTGAAGACATTATACCAAGTGATATAAGTCATCAAAAGAAAGACAAATACTGTGTGATCTCACTTATATATGGAATCTACAAAACAAACAAACAAGCAAGCAAATGCATGGAAACCGAGAACAGATTGGTGGTTGCCAGAGGTGGGGGCTCAGGGATGGGTGAATAGAGTAAAGGTGGTCAAAAGGTACAAACGTCCAATTATAAGGTAAATAAATCCAGGGGATGTAATGTACAGCATGGTAACTATGGTTAACAATACTGTATTTTGTATTTGAAAGAGCATAAATCTTAAAAGTTCTCTTAACAAGAAAAAAATTTTCATTATGTGAGGTGATGAATGTTAAGAAACTAAACTTATTGTGGTCATCAGTTCTCAATATATTCATATATCAAATCATTATGCATACATTTTAAACTAATACAATGATATATATCATTTCTATTTCAATAAAACTTGGAAACTAAGAAACAGGATGCTTTCAAGTATTTAAAAAATGTTCTTGGTTAAAATATTCATGCAAATGTAAGAACACCAAACTGATTGAAAGGGTTTTATTATTTTTTTCTTTTTTCCTTTTTTTCCTTCTTCCATTTTTTTTCTAGATAAGGCTATTTAATTTAAACAGCAGTATTACTAACATGGTAAGCCAGTATTTTAATTGCATGTTTATTTTGAGGAGTAACACAGGTATAAATGTGTACAGCATATAAAGATATTATCCAGAGTGATGAGTATGATTGCTTGGTTTAAACCATGCAATCACAACATTCTATTGCTTTGAAGTGTATTGATCAAATTAATATCAAAGAAAAGGCAAATGAATGATTGCATGAGAAATGTATTCAAAAATGTATTTTAGGAGCACTTGGGTGGTTCAATTGGTTCAGCATCCAACTCTTGATTTCAGCTCAGGTCATGATCTCCCATTGGTGAGTTTGAGCCCTGTGTCAGGCTCTGCACTAACAGTGCAGATTCTTTTTCGCCCTTTCCCTCTGCCCCTCCTCCCCTGTTCTCTCTCTCTCTCTCTCTCTCTCTCTCTCTCTCCCTCTCTCCCTCTCTCCCTCTCTCTCTCTCTCTCTCAAAATAAAAATTAAAAAATAATAAAATGTATTTTAGAAAAATATTTTGGAGAATGTAAAAATCCCCAAGCACCCAGAATTTTACTTGTAAAAATTGTCTAAGACACCAGACCATCTCTTTTGTCATAACTAAGAAGATATTTTATCCAACCTTTTCATTCTCCATCATAGGGAAACTTTCTGTTTCTCAGGTGAAATGGAGAGATGTGACAGTTCCTGAGAATAGGCAATGAACTCGTGAGATCGATATGTCAGTCAGGGCTCATGAGAGAAACAAAACCAAAAGGATACTTAAAGAGATTTATTTTAAGGAATTGGCTTATGTGATTGTGGGGGCTGGCAAATCCAAAATTCACAGGTTAGGTTGGCAGGCTGGAAACTGCAGCAGAAGTTGTTGCTACAATCTTCAGGCAGAATTTCTTCTTATAATGGCACTGATCCTATTGGATGTAGGGCCCACCCTAATCCAGTATAACCTCATCCTAACTTGATCACATCTGCAAAGACTGTATTTCAAATGCATGTTTCATATAGATGTGAATTTGTCAGGGGATACTATTCAACCAAGTGCAATCATTTTGCCATTGTTCCAGTTATTGTTTTAAGTCAAAGAAAAAAATAGTAACAACAGCAGAGTTTCAACAGAGATGCTTGGGCTAAAATTTAATATTGCCACTGTCTAATATGTGTTCTATTATTTAATCCCTCTTAGTGTGTCTTTTTACTCTGTAAAACCTGGACATAACACCTGTAATACACAATTATTATCATATCAAATTCAGTTGTGTATATGAAGTACCTAGAACATAGCCAAGAACAAAACTGTATTCAGAAAATGGTAGATACTGTTATCTATTTAAATTAGTTAGGGGCCTGAGTGGCTCTGTGGGTTAAGCGTCCAAGTTCGGCTCAGGTCATGATCCTGTGGTTCATGAGTGGCAGCCCCGCATTGTGCTTGGAGCTGACAGCTCAGAGCCTGGACCCTGCTCATATGCTGTGTCTCCATCTCCCTCTGCTCCTTCCCCACTTGCACTCTGTCTCTTTGTCTCTCAAAAGTAACTAAACTTAAAAAAAATAAGTTAGAAAAAGAATATTCTGTCAATAAGGACATTGACAGCATTCCTAGAAAAGACTGACAAATCCAAAGGAAGCTTAAAGAATTATGTTCTTCTTCTTTTGAATAACTTCCCTATTTAAAAAATGTTTATTTACTTATTGCAAGAGAGACAAAGAGAATGTGAGCAGGGGAGGGCCAGAGAGAGAGGGAGAGAGAGAATCCCAACCAGGCACAACACACAGCATGGAGCCAGATGCAGGGTTTGATCCCACACCCCCCCCCACCACCATCACCGTGAGATCATGCATGACCTGAGCAGAAATCAAGAGTTGGATGATTAACTGACTTAGTCATCCATGTGCCTCGAATTATGTTTTCTTCTCGTGGAACATGTTGTGGCTTCCCTGAAGGAAAATTAGAAATGTTTACCACATTCAGTTTAAGCAGATATGTAGTCACTTATTAAATGTACATTTTTAGAATCGTGCTTCCTTCATGTGTGCCTGTGTGTGTATGTGTATGTTTATGTGTAATAGAGAAGAAAAGATGAGGGAGAGTAAGATGGTGAAGAATAATGATTATTTATTGAGTTATAAGTACAAATCATGTATCAGACACAATGCCATGTTATCCTACACTATATAATATTCATGACAGTCCTATGAAATAGATGTAATTTTTGAAAATTGCTATAGGGAAAATGACAAAGAGAAATGATAGCCATTTCCCTTCAGGATATATATTTTTTAAACTAATATAAGACAGATTATATTACCAAGGTTGGAGAACAATGTACATTGTGAGCCTGTTACAAAACGGCAATTTTTGGAGACATGAATGAGTATGGGGGATGGTATGAGGACATCAGAAAAAGTTTCTTCAAGAATGTGATTGTTATAAGCCAAATTGTGTCCCACCCAAAGTCATATATTGGTCTTTACCCATAGTACCTCAGAATGTGACTGTATTTGGACATAGTGTATTTACAGAGGTAAATTAGGTCATTAGGGGAGCCCTGATCCAATATGACTGGTGTCCTTATAAAAAGAGAAAATAAGACTGATGCTACAGAAATACAAAGGATCATAACAGAATATTGTGAAAAATTATATGAATAAGTGAATAAATTCCTAGAAACATAAAACTTACCAAAACTGAAACAGGAAGAAGTAGAAAATTTGAGCAGACCAGTTACCAGCAATGAAATTGAATCAGTAATTTAAAAAACAAAAACAACAAAATACCTCCCAGCAAACAAAAATCCAGGAAGAAACAGTTTCACAGGTGAATTCTGCCAAACATTTATAGAGGAGTTAATACCTATTCTTCTCAATTATTCTCTAATATAGAAGAGGAAAGAAATTCATTCTATGAGGCCTGCATTATCCTAAACAAAACCATCTGAAAACACCGCAAAAAAGAAAACTACAGGCCAGTATCTTTGATGAGCTTAGGTACAAAAAACCTCAGCAAGTTACTAACAAGCCAAAACCAAGAATATGTTGAAAAAATCATTCACCATGATCAAGTGGGATTTATTTCTGGAATGCAAGGGTGGTTCAATATTCAAAAATAAGTCAATGTGATAACATCACATCAATAAGAGAAAGGATAGAAACCATATGATTGTTCCAATAGGTACAGAAAGAGCATTTGACAAAATACAACATCAATTAATGATAAAAACCCTCAACAAAGTAGGTTTAGAGGCAACATATCTCAACATAATAAAGGCCTTGTATGCAAAACCAACTGTTAACATCATACTCAATTATGAAGAACTGAGAGCTCCCCCATAAGATCAAGGGCAAGACAAGGATGTCCATTCTCATGACTCTTATTCAACATAGTACTGGAAGTCTTACCCCTAAAATTCAGACAGGAGAAAGGAATAAAAGGCATCCAAATTGGTAAGGAAGAAGTAAAACTTTCACTATTTGCACATGACATGATACTCTATATAGAAAACCCTAAAGACCACCAAAAAATCAACTGGAATTAATAAATGAATTTGGTAAGATTGCAGGATATAAAATCAATGTACAGAAATCTCAAATCTGTTGAATTTCTAAACACTAATAATAAAGCAGCAGAAATAGAAATTAAGAAATCAATCCTGGGGCGCCTGGGTGGCTCAGTCGGTTGAGCGTCGACTTCGGCTCAGGTCATGATCTCGCGGTCCGTGATTTCGAGCCCCGCATCGGGCTCTGTGCTGACCGCTCAGAGCCTGAAGCCTGTTTCAGATTCTGTGTCTCCCTCTCTCTCTGACCCTCCCGTGTTCATGCTCTGTCTCTCTCTGTCTCAAAAATAAATAAACGTTAAAAAAAATTAAAAAAAAAGAAATCAATCCTTTTTACAATTGCATGAAAATAATAATATACTAGGAATAAATTTAACGAAGGAGGGAGAAGACCTGCACTCTGAAAACTGTAAGACATTGATGAAAATAAGTGAAGATAACACAAAGAAATGAAAAAACATTCCATGCTTATGATTGGAAGAACAAATATTGTTAAAATGTCTATACTATTCAGAGCAACTTACAGATTTGGTACAATCCCTATCAAAATACCAACAGCATTTTTACCAGAACTAGGACAAACAATCTTAAAATATGTTTGAAATCATAAAAGGTACTGAATAGCTAAAGTAATCTTGAAAAATAAAAAATAAAACTGAAGTGTCACAATCCCAGACCTTAAATTATATTACACAGCTACAGTAATCAAAACAGTATGGTCCTGGCACAAAAAAGCAGACACATAGATCAATAGAACAGAATAGAAAGGCTAGAAATTAACTCACAATTATATGGTCAATTAATCTTTGACAAATGAAGCAAGAATATGCAATGGGAAAATGACAGGCTTTCAACACATAGTGTTGGGAAAATTGGACAACTGCATGCAAAAGAATGAAACGACCACTTTCTGATACTTTACACAAAAATAAACTCAAAGTGGATTAGGGACCTAAATGTGAGACCTGAAACCATAAAAATCCTAGAAGAGAGCACAGGCAGTAATCTCTCCTGACATTGACCATAGCAGCATCTTTCTAGATACATCTCCTGAGGCAAGGAAAACAAAAGTAAAAATAAACTATTAGGACTACATCAAAACATAAATAAATACATAAATACATACATAGTATATACATACATATATACATACATACATAAATACCTTCTGCACAGCAAAGGAAACACAAAACCTAAAAGACAACCTACTGAATGAGAGAAGATATTTGCAAATGATATAACTAATAAAGGTTTAGTATCCAAAATATATAAAGGAGTTATACAATACAATTCTAAATGAATGAATGAATGAATAATAACTCTCCAAATAATCCAATTAAAAAATGGGCAGAAGATGCAGGGTGCCTGGGTGGCTCAATCAGGTCATGATCTCATGACTTCACATCAGGTCATGATCTCATGGTCTGTGAACTCAAGCCCAATGTCGGGCTCTGTGCTGACAGCTCAGAGCCTGGAGCCTGCTTCGAATTCTGTGTCTCCCTCTTTCTGCCCCATCTCCACTCACACACACTCTCTCTCTTTCTCTCAAAAGTAAATTAACATTTTTTTTTAAATGGGCAGAAGACATGAACAAACATTTCTCCAAAGACTTACAAATGACCAACAGACACACGAAAAGATGCTCAACATCACTCATCATCAGGACAATGAAAATCAAAATCACAATGAGATATCACCTCACTCCTGTCAGATGGCTGAAATAAAAAACAAAGGAAACAAGATTTGATGAGGATGTGGAGAAAAAGAAACCCATGTATGCTGTTGGTGGAAATGTAAACTGGTGCAGCCACTGTGGAACACAGTATAGAGGCTCCTCAAAAAATTAAAAATACAACTACCCTATAATCCAGTAACTGCACTATCATATATTTGTCAAAATAATACAAAAATGCTAATTTGAAGGGATATATACACTCCTATGTGTATTGCAGAATGATTTACACTACCAAATTATGGAAATGGTTTAAGTCACCATTGATAGATGAATGGATAAGAAGATGTGGTACACACACCCACACACTCACACACACAGGAATATTATTCAGCCACACACACAAAAAGAATGAAATCTTACCATTTTCAACAACATGCATGGAGCTACAGTGTATTATGTTAAGTGAAATAAGCCACTCAGAGAAACACAGTTACCATATGATTTCACTCATATGTAGAGTTTAAGAAACAAAACAAAGGAAAAAGGCAAAAAAACAGACTCTTAACAATAAAGAACAAACTTGGTGTTACCAGAAGGGAGGTGAGTGGAGAGATGGGTGAAATAAGTGAGGAGGTTTAAGAGTACACTTACCTTGATGGGCACTGAGTAAAATATATGGAATTGTTCACACACTATATTGTTCACTTGAAACTAATACCCCACTGTCTGTTAACCACACTGAAATTAAAATTTAAAAAGAAATAAAATTAAAAAGAAAAAAGGAGAAAATAAGACATAGACAAGTACAAAGGGAAGACCATGAAAAGACAATGGAAGAAGACTGCCATCTACATTGGAAAACACCAATACAGCCAACACCTTGATCTGGAACTTCTCAACTCTAAAATAGTGACAAAACAATTTTCTTTTGTTTATGCCACCCAGTCTGTGGTACTTTGTTATGTAAGCCCTTAGAAAACTAATATCGTGACCTTCAAGGATGGATGTCTAAGCAGAGGGGAAACTTGCAAGGATTCTGAACAGAAACACCTCTCTAAATTAAGTATTAAGACAATTTATATGACTGATTAAAGTTAGTTAAATGATTTCAATTTTTTGTGCTATATATAAACTCTACACAGGTATCCTCACTACTGTATATAATTCATAGATTTGAACCAATTTTCTGAAACCCAGGAACAACTAAGAAAAAATAGTGGGCCATTTTGTATAAGAAAAATAAAAATAGCTCTTTGACTTTCTTGTAATTATTTTCAGATAATCCATAGGAACTTTATATCTGTACTATTTGAATTAAAATATAGGCATCTAGGGTAGGGGCTCTGTATTTTAGAAGACTGTATGTTTCTTATGTGTATCCAGGTAAGAGACTTACCGATGAGTCAAATGTCAAATATTAATGAACAAACTGAAAGGAAGGCCTTTAGTCCATTTTTAACTTTTATTTTATTTAAGAGTAATAAAATTAATCATAATAATTTTTTAAAGTTTGTCACAATAAAGATAATATAATCTAGGGACCTGATAGATTTTTATTCTCCTCCACTCCATGCTGTTTTTTTTTTAATCCAGAGTAATTATGTTGTTTCTTATTGCATTTTTCCATGTATTTTTTATGATGTTTCACTTTAATGTGGATTTATCTTTTGAGGACTGGTCTTATGCAGCTTACCACAGTTTTTGTAAGCATAGTGTATTTAAAATTATAATTTTATTATACAAATGTGTTTAGATTATACAGTTTATTAAAAATTTAAAGTTATTTATAATTTATAAAACAAATATAATAATTTTACAGAAAAAATAGAAAAGAGAAATGTGTGACCTTTTTAGTGCTCTCAAAAAATTATATTTAAAATATTACTGAATGTCTGCTTTGACTCACAATGAATCTTAGGGGGCAGGAATTAATGTTTCTTACCCCAACATTCAGTGACATTCTTCATATTACTATGTTTGGGGAACTAACAAAAAGAGAAAACTTCCCTCAAGATATATAACAAACCAATTAAGAACACTTTGTAAATATATTTTTTCTAATACAAGTGACAGGGAAAAGCACATTGATTAATTTATAACTTTTTAGAAATAAAGCATTGAGTAAATAAAAATGTCACAAAATAGAATAATAAAATGTATTCAGTCATCATGCATTCACTGAATATCTCCACAGTGTAGAAGGTATTGGAGTAGGCAACAGTGGATACATCAAGCATGAATTTTGCCCTTGAGCAGCTTTTGGTCTAGAAAGGGGAATAAGATATACATAGGTACACACACACACACACACACACACCACTTTCCAATGAAGAAAATGTTAGAGCAATAAAAAGAGGACAAGATTAAACAGTACAGTTATCGCCAAAATTATGATATCAGGTCTTTGTAGAATTCATAGTTGGATATCCTAATTATGAATCATTTTTGTTTTAAAAGAGGGAGGAGAGTAAGTTCACACTGACTCTAGTGATGTAGTCTTTTATGATCATGGAGACTTAACTAGGATTTCTTTTAAGTTTGCTCTCCTAAAACACAAGGTGTGTGTGTGTATGTGTGTGTGTGTGCATGCACAGGCATTTGTGTATTAGCAGGATGGTGGGGGATCTCCAATAATGCTTCAACAACTGAAGCAATTCAAAGAAATAATCCTTATTAAACAAGAGATGAAAAATGATATGGGCGATATCTGATTATTAATGCCACCTTCAGTTGAAAATAAAATAAATATAATTGACAAACTCAGTGGTTGATGGTTGTCTTTTGGAGTTATAAATGTTTTACTCACTGATTTATCAAAGAAACTTATTGTGTAAATTGAATGCAGCCAAAGAAATGGGTATCTGTTTTGATGTTTGACCAAGAATTTTCCTAAAACAATATTTCTGGCATCATTATTATTAGTTTCACTGTAATAAAAGTCCTATCTAATGTAGTAAGAAAAGCATAAATTGGTGCATATGATAAAAAGATGGTCAAAATTATCATTTTTATTATACAAGTTATGAGAATTAATAAGATTGTTCACTGTGATGGTTGGATATATAATTAATGAAGGAAGAAAAGATATAGGAAGAAATATATACAGACCTAACATGAAGAAAACTCTAAATATATTAAACAGCTAAGAGAAACTTGAATAAATAAAACCATTTATAATTAATTGATAGACCCACTCAATATTCTAAAGGCATCATTCTCAAATTAATTTTTAAAGTAATGCAATTGTAAACAAACTCTCATTAATATTATTTTTCAGAACTTTATTGCCTAATCCAAAAGTGTATCTCAATATAAATGCTTAAGAAAAGTCAGTACATTTTTTTTTAATTAAAGTGTAAGGAAGAGAAACTGCATCAACCATTATTTTTAAATTTTCATAAAGTAACTCTACAATTAATAGAACAGTATAAATACTCAAGAAAAAAATATATATATATGAATGTATTCCATGATTTTAATTCTTTGATGAAAAACATCATAAATAAAGAATGTTGGAAAAATGTGTATTTATTTGTCAGGAAGTAAAGCTGGATTTTTTTTTTCTTATATGTATTAATTTGCTAGGGCTGCCATACAAGTACTATAGATTAGGTCACTTACACAACAAAAATTTATTTCCTCACAGTTTTGGAGACTAGAAGTCCACAGTCAAGGTGTTAGCATTGTTGGTTTCATGTGAGGCCTCTCTCCTTGGTGTGCAAATGGCCATATTATTCCTGTGCCTTCCTTCAAATGGTCTTCTTGTAAGGACACCAGTCATATTGGATTAGGGCCACCCCCATGACCTCATTTTAAATTCATTACATTTTTTAATGCCTTGTCTCCAGATACAGCTACATTCTAGGGGTAAGAATATCAGAGAATGAATTGGAGGTGGGGGACAATTCAGCTGGTATACATTATGCACCCCCCAAAAAATTCAAGATATAGAGTAAAATATGAAAAAATGAATAAAAAATATTAAATAACCAGAAACAAAATATCAGTAAATATTAATCCAATCTTGAAATATAACAAAGCTTTATAAGTATAAACTCATAGGCAAAAAAATAAATGAAAATATTTAAATATATAGTTACAGGAAAAATTGAATTTCTGGACATTAAACTGATACATTTGTAAAGCAAAACTAGTAAAAAATATTTTCACTATATATTGATATTTTACCCTCTGAGATTATTAAGATTTGAGAAAAACATTGTAGTCTAAGAAGAAAACACTGGACAAAAAAATATATAATTTATAAATAAAGTGGCGAACATGTGGTAAAATATTTAGCTTTGCTAATAACCAAAGAAATGAAATTTGAAACAACTTTGGGGGAACATTCTAAATTACTAATTTGGGAAAGATTTTAATTTTGAAATATTTAAATACAGAAACATTTTAATATACTTTCAAATGATGGCAAATGTGTGAAGATATAGGCATCATTATGTATCATTGATGGGGCATAAATTTATGTAATATTTAGAGATAAATTTCTAAATAATAAAAGTTTTAGAATTTTTCAACAGTTTCTACCTAGCAATTTAAGTCTACATATATATATATCCTAAAATAATCAGATAAACACATGTGTCCATATATTATGCTGCCTGCTCCTCTAGAGGCATACAGGTCTACATAATAATAAGTATTCTTTGGTTGTGGAATTCTAAATGGCTTTAATTTATTATATTCCATTATATACTTTCCAAATTAACTATAGTGCATTTTACAATAGGAAAATGATGTTATGTTGAGATTTGGAAATTCAGAGTTGGATTAGATTACTTGAAATTAAAAACATTTAGAAATTCTTTATGGAGATGACATTTGTCTTTGAGTTGAGTGAAATTTATAGAGATATAAGCAGCAGATCTTTTGAGACAAAGGACATAGAGCAGAGTTTTGTGGGACATAGTTAATACATTTATTTTTTCTGAGAATAACACATACGGTATAATTTAGAAGGGCCCCATCATCATAGTTAGTTGGGATGAAAAGTACAGAATAGACTGAGACAAGCAGGTGTAGAGAAGCAGGCCAAATTAAAAGGCTGGTGTGGCAGTTCCATTTTGAGGATCTAGGGCAATGGGATTGTAGAAGAATGAATAAATTTGCAGAAGGTTGTGTGTGCATGGCATAGAGGTAGAACAAAGGATGAAGCCGGGGTCTAATATAAAAAGTTTTAAGAACAGAGACATAAAAAAATATGCAGATGTAAGAGAAAAGAAACGGTAACATCCGTTGACCAACTAACTACTCCACATCAGGAGCTGTGATTCATGCCCTCATATGTCACACTAGACACTTTTTTTTGTCCATATATTTAAATGCCAGGGTCACAGCTAAGTGACTAGGAGAGGATTCAAACCCTATCTTTCATTTTATCCATCATACATATCTCCATGCTTTAAAATTTAGAGATAAAACAATCTGAAATAATTTTGACTTCCTTCACTCTGGATATGTTATTTCCCTTTCTTCATTTTTTACATGTTACTTTAAAATTATATTTTATTTTTAAAGTTTATTTACTTATTTTGAGATAGAGCACACGAACAGGAAGGGGCGGAGAAAGAGGGAGGAAGAGAGAGAATCCCACTGACTGTGTAGAGCCCAAAAGGGGGCTCGGACTCACAAACTATGAGATCATGAACTGAGCCGAAATCAAGAGTTAGACCCTTATCCAACTGAGCCACCCAGTCACCCCAGAAATAATGTTTCAAAATGTAGAGATTGAAGTTCAAGGGCATTACTGAAGTTTCAGATGTTTTAAATGATCCTGTTCTTAACTGTGTTTTTGCAATGTAGATAATCTGGCCTGTTTTGTCTATTTCCTTCTCCATGATAAATGCAGAGCAGAATGCTAACATTCTTAGGCAAGGTTTTACTTTAAAAATGTATATAAGAAGTGGTTGCTGATAGAAGCTTTTGACGAAGCCAGGTAATAGAATTGACAGCAGACACAATATATTGTATAGGACTAATGGCTTCAAATGGGGAACTTTATTAACCTTGCTGTTTTATGTTTGAATTACTGTTGGTTCCTAAAAGAATAATGTTCATGTGATTATTATTGTATGTGAAAATAATCTAGAACATATCCTAACACTCTTTTTCTTAGAGAACTTTAGTATGAAAGCTGGTAGACTATTAACTGACCCAATTGTTTTCTTTTCCTTTGATTAAAAAAAAAAGGTACACGACCTAAAAATTGTGTCTTAGTAATACTGTAATTGTCCATTATAAAGAATTGCAACAACAACAAAATAGCATAAAAGCTAAGTCCATCTTAGTAATGGGGATATTTAGTTGAAGGTTGCATGTTCACTTTAAAATTGATTAGTGTCACATGAATAAAGAAAGAAAAGCACTTCTGTGGCAACCTATTTCAAGTGCTTTTTTTCATATGATAATGTTTCCAAGTCCCTATTATTAATGTTTTAGAAAGGACACAGGACAATGGAGTTCTTACAGTATAAAAAAAAACCACAAAATTTCATGCAATATGAACCATATTAGCAATTGTAACAATAATGATAATAATAATGATAATAATTTAAAAAAATTACCCAGCTAACTATTCTCTTTCTTGTGATTCATCTAGCATGCACATATGGCTGAACAGATCTCTAACTAGAAGTTAACCAACATTCCTCATGAAAATTTTACCCTCTTTCTTCTGTGATATGCTTTGGCCTTTGGGAAATAACACCTAAAACAAAAGAAAACAAAAATGAAAACAAAAGACCTGGTACTTATTTGAGATGTTTCCTTTGAAATGGAGCTTTAAGAAATTAGTTATAATATTTTTCCATTGCAGAAATTTAAAAATTGTTACTAAATGTAATCAGTCACTAAAACTCTTTAGTGTGGTTTGTGAAGTTCTCCTAGTTTCAGACTCATCATTTTTAAGTGTAAATAGAAGAAATTTAAACTGAGAAAATGTTAACTTAGATGAATTTCTTTTTTTATTTTTTAATGTTTATTTATTTATTTATTTTTTAATTATGAAATTTATTGTCAAATTGGTTTCCATACAACACCCAATGCTCATCCCAACAGGTGCCCTCCTCATTGCCCATCACCCACCCTCCCCTCCCTCCCACCCCCCCATCAACCCTCAGTTTGTTCTCAGTTTTTAAGGGTCTCCTATGTTTTGGCTCCCTCTCTAAATTTGTTTTCTTTTCCTTCCCCTCCCCCATGGTTTTCTGTTAAGTTTCTCAGGATCCACATAAGAGTGAACACATATGGTATCTGTCTTTCTCTGTATGACTTACTTCACATAGCATAACACTCTCCAGTTCCATCCATGTTGCTACAAAAGGCCATATTTCATTCTTTTTCATTGCCACGTAGTATTCCATTGGGTATATAAACCACAATTTCTTTATCCATTCATCAGTTGATGGACATTTAGGATCTTTCCATAATTTGGCTATTGTTAAAAGTGCTGCTATAAACATTGGGATACAAGTGCCCCTATGCATCAGTACTCCTGTATCCCTTGGGTAAATTCCTAGCAGTGCTATTGCTAGGTCCTAGGGTAGATCTATTTTTAATTTTGAATAGACACTTCTCTAAAGAAGACATCCAGATGGCCAACAGGCATATGAAAAGATGCTCAATGTCACTCTTCATCAGGGAAATACAATCAAAACCACACTCAGATATCACCTCATGCCAGTTAGAGTGGCTAAAATGAACAAATCCTGAGACTATAGGTGCTGGTGAGGACATTGACAAACGGGAACCCTCTTGCACTGTTGATGGGAATGCAAACTGGTGCAGCCACTCTGGAGAACAGTGTGGAGGTTCCTCAAAAAATAAAAATAGATCTACCCTATGACCCAGCAGTAGCACTGCTAAGAATTTTCCAAGAGATTCTTAGATGCATTTCAAAATTTAAATTTGTCCATTTTATTCTCTCTCATACAACATTATGTGGTCTTGTAAAGATATTTGGAATCAGCTTTACCTGGGTTTGTTGCTTATGCCCCATCAATTACTTGATATATAAAGTTTCCCTTTTAATTAATTTCTCAGCCTTAACTTCCTTATTTGTAAAATGGTGCTAATAGTGTCCACCTTGTAGGATTGTTATGAGGATTACATGTAATACTGTGTATACAAGTCTAGCCTTTGTAAGTGTCCGTTAAATGGCAGTTTTTGTTGTACTTATTAATTTGAGAGTGGGTAACAGAGAAAGCTCCATGGGAGCTTTATGAATTCTCCATGAGAGAATTTATGATTCATGTGATTTGTGAGTTTTATCTTAATTTAGTCATAAGAATGCAGCTCTGTTACATTCTGTGAATTACAGATCTTTTTATTTTTACTGATAGGGGCTTTCATTCTGCATTGCTTGTTTTCCATAATATGATTCGTGGACCATACAATTGTATATCAAAATTATAAAGATACACACCCTTAGACCTGTCAATTCCACTTGAATTTATAAGAAATCACTTATGTATGAAAAGATATTAATTTAAGGTTTTTTTTTGAAAAAACTCAGAAACATCTTAAAGGTCTATTATAAAAAAGTCTAATTACATAAATTATGGTGCATACGTATAATGGAGTAATGGATAACCATAAAAAAGGACAGGGAAACTCATTATGTATTGATATGGAATAATGCTAAACGAAAATAAAAATGCTGAGATGTGCAGAAGTATACTCGATTACCCTTTTGTTAAGAAAGAGGAACTATAAGTATATGAGATACATCTATACATGTTTTAAATATGTATGGGTGTGTATTTACTTGTATAAGTATAAAAGAAAAAAAGAACTGCCAGGATATTCAAATAATTGATAACACTAGATGACTGAGGCAGGAAAACTGGTTGGCTGGTGGCAAAGTTTGGAGGGGACTATCATTGTATAAACGTTTATGCTTTTTAAATTTGGAGTCATATGTCAGTATTCTCTATTCAAACAAATGAGATGTTTTAAATACTTTAAAAACGAGCTTCAGTAAAAATAATCACAGGATCATCACTTCATGCCCCAATTTTTCTTTATGAATTTACAGAAAAATCCTAAAGAATATGAGAATATTGTAGAAATGATTCCAGCTCTTCTGATACTCTCTAGGTCGATAGGGAACACATGCATTCACACACATGCGCATACACACATGCATACATTCACACACACAAATATAAAGATTAAAAACCTTTTCTCTAAATAACATAATTCAGGCAGATATGAACTTTTAATGTTTATTTCTGAGAGGCAGAGAGAGAGAGCATAGGCATGTGCATGAGTTGTGGATGGGTAGAGAGAAACAGGGAGGAGCAGAGGAGAGAGGACAGAGGGTCTCGGGCTCTGTGCTGAGAACAGAGAGTTGGATGAGGGGCTCAAACTCCGGAATCATGACCTCATGTCCTGAGGTGAAGTCTGCGCCCTAGGCAGATGAAAATTTAAATTGGTACAGGTAAGATTCACATTTGAGGAAAATGAACTAGGGTGATGCTAGAGAATTGCTTATTCCCTGGAATCAGAAAATTCTGAGTTTGAATCCCAGCCTTCCTATTTACTAGATATATGACTTTGTGTAAGTTACTTACCTATCATAGTTTGAATTTCTTTATTTGTAAAATAGAAATACTTTCCTTGTACAGTAGCCCTGATAAAATATCTAGTCAAATGTTCACCGTAAGTATTTTATAAATGGAACTTTTAATCTCACATTATTTTAAGGCCTATCCCCCCACCCCCTTTTTGCTAATACATATCAGTGCCCACTGAGAGAATGGCAGGTCTAGAGTTAAACTCCTATGAGATGTAGCTTTATTTACTCCCTCTAAAGATATTCCAAAAGAGTTCCAAAATTTTGGGTTATCAGGAAAAAAAATATTTAACACATTCACTAGTACTTTTGGAGTAACAGACCTGTCACACTTGTCACAATTGTGCTAATGCATTGAGCACAGTTTTCAATGCAAGTTATTTTTCCAGATCACTCTGGGAATATACTCCTGAATAATTTTACCTAAAAGAGTAGAATCAGGCTGGCTTTATTAAATTTGCAAGTAGGAAAGTTTTATCTGTCGGCATTTTCCCACCCTCACTTCTATATTCTACAAATCTCTACCTCTTTGCAAAGAATTCCCTTCTGAACGATAGGTCAAACATTTACAGGTGGCTGGTTTTGTTTCCTGGGTTTTGGAGTCTGAATGTTATGAACTTGGGTAGAGCTCATTAAAGCTTCCTTTCTGCCTTTCATTATAAAAAGCCCAAGTGACAGTACTTGAAAAACAGCCTCTGGCTAAATATTATTGAAATCCAAAGGCCAGTAAGTGAGGAATCATTTGCTGGTCAAATCTATATTAATCTAACTTGTTATATTGTCTTAACAACATTCTCAAGGGTGTTTTTTTCGCTGCTGAAAGGATTCATTTCAATAAACCAAACATACTCTATCTACTTAAATTAGTGTATTTATGCTGGGCCAATTTCATAATTGTTCTAGAAAAAATAATCTCTCAATAGTCCATCTTGATGAGACTGTTGTTTATCAAACAGAATAGTAGAGTCTATTTAGCTCCGAATATTACTTGATTTAAAAACTGCAGTCTTTCCATTAATTAACATTGACTTGGTGGCAGAGGTGACAACGATTTAATATGGGTCAAAATCTTATTACATAAAAATAAATAATAATAAAATCCTCAAGTTACTGGAAACTACCTAAATTCCACTTAAATTAGGCTCTTATCATTTATTATAACCCAAATCCATTGACAGTTAAGTCCTTTTGAATCTGATGAACTTTATTGCAAATCATGGGCAATAATCATGGAATTGGTGCCATGGACTCTTGGGTTAGTAAAAGCTTGAACCATTTTTCTCTCCCCATGTCCCCTACAATACCTTCATTTCAACCTACTTAGCCTCTTTCTCATTGTTCATGTCCCAGCTTAAATTACACCCCTCTAAACTTCCTGATTATACTTACATGTGCCTTTCCCCTCATATTCTCTTAACACTGAAATTCTCCTATCTCTCACTAAAGGAAAAATGAAATATGTTTTATGAAAATATTTCAGTCTGTCCCTCTTACTGGTTTTTAAGCTCTTTGAAGGAAGAACTGAGTCAGCATTTTGTCTTGAATTCTCTCATAAAACTTTTCCATGTGAAGCTTATGAGACTTTAGAACCAAAGCCTTTCAAATGATTTTTTTTTTTACATAGAATATCGAATACCTTTTTCTTCGTGTCAATCATACTGAAGGAATGAGACATTCTCTGGGCCTGTTCATATCTTAGTTCACATAGTAACTCAATTCTCAAGGTCAAAAAGACAAGACACCTAATATGTGCCTTTCTAAACTATTCTTACCTTTATGATTTCTACTTCTGGCAAGGAAAGATTGTCTGATTTTGTTCTTTTCCTCTGGGGTGCTTGACATATTGAGTCTTCTACTCAATCTCATAGCCGCTATGATCACAACTTTAAACTTCATTAAAAGCTCATAAAATAATGAAATTTTAGATTAGGAAAGAGCTATACTTATATTCATATGTTTATCCATCCACCAATCCATCCAGATATCTATCCATTCATTTGTTCATTCATTAAATGAAGTTTTAAAGATAATCAATTATTTATCTAAACAATATAATAAGTGGTCATGGTACTGATAAAAACTAGTAGATGAAGAATAAACTAGGCACAGATAAAGTGAAGTAGAGTGCTATGGTGTTGTAATAGAGGTCTATACTGTGCAGAGCATGCCCAAGAGATCTGGTTATGTCTACATGGAAGATCAGCAAATGTTGCAGACTCAACTATGGGTGAATATAAACTAAGAAGAGGAGAGTAGCATTCTAAGAAGAAAAAACAGTGTAAGCAAAGGGGATAAGGCACTTAAGGAATCACCAGTTTAGTGTTCAAGATAAGGAAGAGATTGAAGAAGAGACAAGATTGGAGTTACTTAGAGAAAAGATGATGGTGATGGTGATGATGATGATGATAATTATGATGATAATGTAATTAGTAAATAATTCTGAATTATACTACAGAATGGATAAGCTATTGAAAGTTTTAGGTAGCTTTAAATTTCAGGAATATGAATTTGGAAGAAGTGTGGTGAATATCATTAGAAAAATGGGAGACCGGAAAGTAGGAATCGAAAGTAGATATCACCACTGCAGTTAAGTTGAGAGGTGACCTGGGTGGTTTAAGGATACATCACAAGAGGCAGATCCCTGAGATTTGAAGTAAATACCATTAATAGGATGTAACTAAACCTCTTAAGTTTTCATCTTGGTTAACATAGAATCTGATTGTGCCATTCATTAAGATAAAGAATTTGGAAGGAGGATTACGAGGAATACTTTTAGAAGAGACTATGTTGAGTTTAATTTTGAATACAGTGCTTTTAAGGTACTGCTGGAGACATTTCTTTCAAACTCCCAACCTCCATAGGAAATTTCCTTTCAGCACTCTATTAGATGATGCATATGCAGATATCTGCCATATACTGATTGTTCTCTGGGTTTATTTGCTTTGCTAATTACTTCTGTCCTCATATCTTACCATCTTGGCTTGGCTCATAGAAGTTCCTTTGTCATGTAGTCTTATGTTAAAGGAATTTCTCCATCAAGCATGGAAAACATCCTCATAGATTTAAACATGACATCAAAAGAGCAAAACACTTTTGAACAATTTCCCAAGTGGTTTTCCCAGAGGAGCGATAAGCCTAGGAAGAGGGACATGTAACAGTGAAAGGGGTTATTTTAGAAAGATATCTTCGCCAATGGGACTGGAAAAGTTTGAAGCAGAAAGAGTCTGAAAGCAAAAGTCTATTGATGTAATTTAGACACGAAGTAGCTCGGGGACTGCGTGTTGCAAGAATAGAGGAAAAAAGAAATAAACTCAGAGGTATTTAAGAAGGAAGAAATAACAGTACATGTTATTAAATTGAATATAAAGGAAAAAGGCATAGAACTTTCTATGACTTTCATAATTTGTAACTTTTCTAAATCATTGAATCACTTTATAGATTGTTGGAAAGCTTTCTGATCAGCAGATCGCTCATGACAGTATTTTGTTTGCATGCATGTTTACAGGTGTGCAAGTTTGCACATGTGTGAGCTGTGCATGTAGTGCATGTAAACTTTAAAAGGAAAAGAAGGTAATAGACATTTGCTTATCTAAAATCAGGATGAATGAGCTCATTTTTCATTTAGTTTCTGTTTTTTAATCTTTAGGGACATGTTTTTATAATGAAAACATTAAAAAGGCCTCAACATTTTTGGTGAGTTTAATTTGGTATGGAGGAATAAATTGTCAGCCCCTTCAGATTTTACATGCTCTCCATATTTATCACAAAAGATATCACTATCTTGTTTATTATTCCAAGTTGTATCTTTTTGTCCCTAGTGTATCTTCCCTGTCTTCTGCTGGCAGACAAGAACAGATTGAAAGGAATGCTCTTTGGCAGACCACGATGTTGCATTTCAGTGATTTCTATGATACTCTAATAAGCAACAACTACAGCAAGGCAATGATCCTAATGTGGGTATTACTAGGAGATTCTGTTCAAAGCATGTTTAAAGCTTCTGGATGAAAAGGAAGGGTAATCACGTTTCACTCAAAGCAGAATTTATAGTTTAAAATATTCATTCATTAATTACCTTGTGAACTTGAAGGTTTTATTTTTGTCCAAAAAACATTTCTGGAAAACTAGATGCTAGGGCCAACTGGGTGACTCAGTAAGTTAAGCTCTTGATTTCAGCTCAGGTCATGGTCTCGTGGTTTGTGAGATAGAGCCCAGTGTTGGGCTCTGTGATGATAGCATGGAGCCTGCTTGATATTCTCTCTCTCCCTCTCTCTCTGCCACCACTTCAAAATAAATAAGTAAACCTAAAAAGTAAAAAAAAAAAAAAAAAAAAAAAAGAAATTTATAAAAAACAAACAACAGCAACAAAAAACAACTAGATGCTAAAATTTAGAGGCCCTCGTTGCATCCCTCTCAGAATTTATTTCACAAAGTCCTTTTTGAAAGTTTGGCTTATGTGATAGGATTCTATTTGCACCAAGTAAAACATTCCTGTCATATAGGAATAATGACTAATTATATGTAGCCTAACCTTGTAAGAGTCTGGAAGTAAGACAGAAAAGAGGTTTCTGAAATCCACCAGCCCATGCCTTCTCCTTTTCTCCACCTAAGTCATTGAGCCACTCGTCCAGAGTGGTAGGGGAGAGGAAAAAATGCTTTAAGTCATGTGTAAATTGAAATTTTAATGAAGGTAACACTACTTTCTATACTAGATAAACACTGAAATATTTGTATTAAATCATCAGACATTTTCTTGCTTTCATATTATGTTGGCATGGGATGGCGGTAAAGATGGTGGACAGTTCCAACCACCGTTTAGGAAACAAGTCCATCAAAAGCTCACTATCTAGGGGCGCCTGGGTGGCTTGGTAGGTTAAGCGTCCGACTTCGGGACTT